>NC_043010.1:34288633-34461133 GCF_006345805.1 Octopus sinensis
ATAGTTGTTTTTGATGTTTAGCTCCTGATCATCACTGATCCAGGAGATCTATGATCAAAGACAGTCAATCCATGACCACCCCATCTTTCATTTTGGCAGTGTGTATGTGTGTGTGTGTGTGTGTGTGTGTGTGTGTGTGTGTGTGTGTGTGTGTGCATAATCCGATGTGTCCTCTTTTTCTTAAATCTGTAGGCTAGCATTTGAGGGAGATATAGCTGCTAATTTTTGCATGTTAGGCAACTACATAGAGACTTTCTTGTGCATTTGTGTCTCCATGTGTGTGTGTGTGTGTGTGTGTGTGTGAGCTACTGAGGAAAAAAAACACAAAAACAATGAATTTGGAAGATGAAGATAACACAAAAGATAAAGTAAGCAAAAAAAAACAAAAAAAACAACAAAAGCTATAAAACACCAATAAGACAGAATAAACCCATAGAAATAAGGCAGTGAGTGGAGGGTAAATTGAGAAAATGGGAAGAGAAACTAAATGAAAAAGAAAGGAAGAAAAATTGAAGTATTCAATAATCTAACTAACTATCAATCAATATGCCAATCGATATGTCAATCTATCTATCTATCTATCTGTCTATCTGTCTATCTATCTCTCAATCTATTCCCTAAAAGGTCTCTTTGTATACTTTGATGGTGAGTCATCTATGCAAATCCTAGTGCAAGAGAAGGTATTTACTGCTAATGTGGTAACATTTTCTTCCTTTCTCTGTCTGTTTGTCTGTTCTTTCTTTGGGGGGTTTGAGATGAAAAGTAAAAAAAAAAAAAAATAGTAACAAATAGACAAAAATAAAAAAATAAAGGAAAAATGTGTTTTGTAAAGTATCTTGTTCTCAATAGTCTGAAGTCTTAAGCTCAGTGGTCACTGTGTGTGAGTGTGTGTGGGGGTGTGTATATGTGTATATGTCTTCTTTTGATTAAGGGGTTATGGCAGTGGTGGTGGAGGTGACTGCGGTGGTGGCGACAATGCTAAAGTGAGGAGTTTTCAATGTAGCTTGGAACAGATAGAATGGATATTGTGAAGCTTCATATCCTCATCACCGTAGTAGTGATTGTCATGCCGATCATTCTGCGAGCACCAGTCTTATATGCCTCAGTAGCATCATGTCCACATACCTTTAGTCTATTGAAAGCACCCCTTATCTAGTCCAACCCTTCTACCTTCTCCCTCCCCAGACTACAAACCTTGTAATAATTCCCTCCCGATCATCATCATCATCATCATCATGGTGGTGGTGAGGTAGCAGGATCATTAGAATATCAAAGAAGCTGCTTAGCAGCATTTTCTTTAGCTCTTTACTTTCTGAATTCAAATTCTGCCAAGATCAACTTTGCCTTTTATCCTTTCAGGGTTCATAAAATAAGGGCTAGTTGAATACTGGAGTTGATGCAATCAACTAGCTCCCTTCCTGAAAATTTCAAGCCTTGTGCCTATGGCAGAAAAGTATTTTTATTAGTATTAAGGTGGTGAACTGGCAGTCATAAGCATATCAAACAAAACACTTAGCAATATTTCTTCTGGCTGTTTATATTCTGAATTCAAATTCTTTCAAGGTTGACTTTGCCTTTCATCTTTTTGGAATCGATAAAATAAATACCAATTAAATACCGGGGTTGATGTAATCTTCCCCCTCCCTTTAAAACTGCTGGCCCTGTGCCAAAATTTGAAACCATTATTATTATTATTATTATTATTATATTAGCGAGCTGGTATGATCATTAGATCATAGGAAAATAGTTTTCTTCTGCTTTTAACCACAACAATTCTGTGTATGTGAATGAGTGTCAGGAATGAAGAGAGAGAAGAAAAGGAGAGAGAGAAGAAAGAGAGAGAGAGAGAGAGAGAGAGAGAGAGAGAGAGAGAAAGAGAGAAAGACAGACAGACAGAGTGAATGTGTTCAATCTATCTCATTTGTGTAAATTTCTGGTGAGGACAGAGCCAACTTAAGGCATGAACACACTGAGCAGTTTCCCTGGGGCTTCATAGATTTAAGGGACCAATTCTGATCTACATATGTTGTTTCTCACTGTCAATAAATAAATTCTATAAGGGCTAGTACATGGATTTGCCTGGAAGGGGCTATAATGCTATTAAGACGTGAGGATATGGAGAGAGTATTATTTTTTTAATATCCAAAAGAGAAGCAGTATCCATTGACTTTTGCTTCCCAGGTCAGTGAAGTTGATGTTTAGCTTCAAATTATCTGGCAGCAGCAGTAGTTATGATTTCTGATTTAAGTACAAAGGTGGAAACACATAAGCAATAAAAGTAAGCAATAAAAGATCCCTTTGTCCCGTCTTTGAATTGACATGAGTGGAGGGCTGGGGAATCAATCTAATTGACAATACTCCTTCCTCTCTAAATTTTATGGCCCTCTCTCTTACATATCATTATGTATCTAATACATTATAGGGATATGAACCCCAATCACAGTTTCATGTGACTGGCATACAAATCAACCAATCAGCATGAAGCTGTGGCATGATATGGCTTCTCAGATGATCTAAAATTCATCCTCTTTTCACCTTATAAAAACTGTTTGGCACCTAACTGAGCCAGACAACCTCGGCAGAATGCTAAGACCAGATGGCCTTGGACATGCACGTTGACCACTTTAAGCACTCATAGAAAGCAGACCACAAAGACCAGACCACCTGGAGCACTCAGACAGACCACCTTGAATAAGAAATGACTTTGGACAATCACACAATGTACCACAGCCGGCCTTTTACAAGATACAGCACATTTCTCTCTTCCCAGTCAGCAGTTATATTATCAGCATTTTCCCTTTGTAAACAGCACAGGAGTGGCTGTGTAGTAAGTAGCTTGCTTACCAACCACATCGTTCCAGGTTCGGTCCCACTGCATGGCACCTTGGGCAAGTGTCTTCTACTATAGCCTCGGGCTGACCAAAGCCTTGTGAGTGGATTTGGTAGATGGAAACTGAAAAGAAGCTCGACATATATATGTATATATGTGTGTGTGTGTGTGTGTGTTTGTGTGTCTGTGTTTGTACCCCCAACATCGCTTAACAACCGATGCTGGTGTGTTTACGTCGCTGTAACTTAGCGGTTCAGCATAAGAAACTGATAGAATAAGTACTAGGCTTCCAAATAATAAGTCCCGGGGTCGATTTGCTCGACTAAAGGTGGTGCTCCAGCATGGCCGCTGTCAAATGACTGAAACAGGTAAAAGAGTAAAAGAGAGCTAACACAGTAAACCATGTCCAGCAATAAACATGTTGAAAGTTAAAAGTTTATGAGTTGCTTCATTTATCATATATGCAGCTTGCCAGATTACATGACAGTGGCCTTCTACAATATATACACATCCGTCATCACAACCCCACAACCCCCAACCACGGTGACCAAATAATCACATAGCACTGGTGACAAAGCAACTTCATGACAATATAATGTACTCGGTGCACTTTGTCTATCTTCATGTTCTGAGTTCAAATTCTGCCAAAGTCAACTTTGCATTTCACCCTTTCAGGGTTGATATAATAAGTACAAGTTAAACACTGGAGTTAATGTAATCGACTTACCAATTCCCCCCAAATTTGCTGGCCTTGTGCCAAAATTTGAAATCAATATAATGGTTCTTTGTACTTTATAAAGACTCTGGTGTTCAACATTGGCATTCAGCCAAACTTAGGTGAATCTCAGTTAATGGAAGTTGCCTCAATCATTTTCATGCCTTTCATAAGAGTAATTCTCTCACAGAGATCTAGGGAACACAAAAGCAAAGAAATACTGCATTTTGATACTGCTCACAGTTAGTGTTTCATTAAAAGAGTCTCACAACACTCAAAAAAATGTTTCAGCTCCTCTTCCTCAGCATTATCATCATTTTAACGTCTACTTTCCCATGCCTGTATGGGTTGGACAGAGATTATTGAGGCAGATTTTCAACAGTCACATACCCCTACTGTCACCAACCCTCCACCTTTTTGCAAGCAAGGTAAAATTTCCCCATAACCAGACATGTTCTCACAGAACATGAGATATGAATGGTATTGTTTGTATGACAGTGACAATCATTTTGCAACTATACCATAATGTCAAGATAAGGAGACATAAATGTACACACATTCACACACACACATCAGGCACGTACTGTCAGTAATTACTCAGGGTAGGTAGTTGGTGACCTTTATGTAGTAAAACACACAAAAAATAAGCGAAATATAGGTGCACGACTGAGTTGAAGGCAGATTTACTTCTGCCTTTATAGCATGTAAAGAAAACGGTGTTGTATGAGTGTACGCAGCATGTGTACTACAGCATTACTATGTGTAGCTCAAATACTAAGATTGAAAAGCAGAGGCGAATTATGCCTACCTAATCTACAAAAAATAAAATATTTTGCATTTTATGCATAGTAATCAGAGTAACCTTCATAATTTTATTGAATTAGGTGCATATTTTGTCATAAAAGGAAAATGTAGCTATTGATCTATCTTATTCAAGGTAGGCACTGCTTATCTTGCCTATCTAAGCAGCACGTTCCTGGTATACATGTGTATATATGTATATATATGATGGGCTTCTTTTAGTTTCAATCTATCAAATTCACCCACAAAGCTTTGGTCAACCCAGAGCTATAGTAGAAGACAGTTGACTAAGGTGTCATGCTGAGGAACTGAAGCCAGAACTATGTGGTCAGGAAGCAAACTTCTTGTCTAAATATATTTAGAATTTAAAGAATGATAGTATTAAAAATTATAAAAATGGATTGCTCCCTAGTAAAACACAAATCTCTCTAATATAAATGGTACCAGAAGATATGATCTTCATCTCTAAGGTAAGTATAACATCCTACTGCAGCCTTTTACAATTTTGAACAAATGATTAGAATTGGTGAATTCTTGCAAACAATTCCCTCAGTATTTACTGAGGAATTTCCTGATATCACCTGACTAAGATTATTTCCTACATAATAGATTTGCCATACCCTAAAAAACAGTTACATCCAGAAAAAAACCATTCAGTTTTCCATCAACACTAAAACTGTGTAATCAATGAACATCTTCAGTTTTGTGTAATTTTTACAAAAGATACTGGAGATATGAAAATATCACATATTTTCATGTTTTGCATGCAAAGAGACAAATGTAATGCATGCTCTGATTGTAACAATTGCAATGCATTGTTTTAACAGCTTTTTTTTTCCTTGCAAAACCAATCAAATCTTAATGACTAATCAAATTTCAAAGCATTTATGAATATTTTTGCTTTACATTGTCACACTGCTTCACTTTTTCGTTTCTTCAAATAATCAACAATGTGAAATTCAGAGTAAAATTTCAAACAGCTTTAGTTTATATTTTCATGGCCTGATATGTTTTTATGCAAAATTAGGAACAAATAACTTTGCTTATGTAATAGTGATGCCCATTTACAATTGTCATGCACACACACACACATACACGGAGAATCCATGTGGTTCTGACTGCCTAAAAGCTAATTGCAAGCCAGCTAGGTTGAAATTGGAAAGATTCTTTAGATTTTAAAGGATCATAAGCCCTAAAATTATTACTCTTTACTTGTTTCAGTCATTTGACTGCAGCCATACTGGAGCACCGCCTTTAGTCGAGCAAATCGACCCCAGGACTTATTCTTTGTAAGCATAGTACTTATTCTATCGGTCTCTTTTGCTGAACCACTAAGTTATGGGGATGTAAACACACCAGCATCGGTTGTCAAGTGATGTTGGGGGGACAAATACAGACACACAAACACACACACGCATATATATATATACATACATATATACGATGGGCTTCTTTTAATTTCCATCTACCAAATCCACTCACAAGGCTTTGATTGGCCCAAGACTATAGTAGAAGACACTTGTCCAAGGTGTCACACAGTGGGACTGAACCCAGAGCCAAGTGGTTGGTAAGCAAGCTACTTACCACACTGCCGCTCCCATGCCTATTCTAGAGTAAGATTCAAATATACATACTCTAGTACCAGATGGATTACTTAACATGCTTTAGGGAATGTTGTATAATTAAAAAATAAACATACAGAAAATAGTTAGTGAACTGAATGTTTAATTTTGGGTTTTATGTTAATTTATCAAAAACTGTTGTTCAAATTGATAATTAATCAAATTAGTAGCAAATATTTGAAACATGGAAAATAGGTTAAAAGAGAAAGGTTATATTGTCATGTTTTATTGGAATTATAATCATATTTGTTAATTAAAATGCCATACAATATATAATCTCATGTTATGGACAACTGCTTGTTTGTGTGTGTGTGTGTATGTGTGTGATGTTTACAGTCTAATAGCACCAGTTTGTAGACTGTAAAAATATCACAAACACACACATTAACTACACAAATATTATATTTTGATAAAAAAAAATTTTAATAAAATGTGATGATGTAGCCTTATTTTTAAATTTGTAATAATTAAGCGAATTGTTGGTTTGAATAACTTTTGAGTAATTTTCGATAAATTGTATTTTGATCAGCTGTTTGTTTGATTATCATAATTTAGATAGCTTGATGTTCAGATCAGTTGACTGTGGGACAGCAAATGGTTTGTAGCATGTAACAAATACAGTACAGATTCTGTGACCAAGACACTTAATTCTAAATAGACCAGTTCACTTTATTGTAAACAGATACCGAAATATAGTAAAATTCCTTAAAATAGGTAGCAGTTGTACAATAAAATTCACATGAAATCCAACAGTGGTGTTTAGCCCCATAGCAGGCCTGATCCAGTAGATATATGATCAAAGACATTATAGCTGTGCCTTTCACATTTTTTATTCTGACATAAGTATTCTTAGGACTGTAGTAGGTAATATGTCGTTTGTTTATTTTCAAGAATTTAAGGCGTGACTTGTAAGAGATTTGGCTGCTATATTTCTATATGGGATTACAAATTGCACAAATCAGAGAGCAACAGGAAAAAGCGCAATAGGTCAGCCAACCATCTCAAGCAGGTGACAAAAAAGGCAGTGCTTGAATTTGAACAACGCATTGCAGCTAACCCTGACAGCAAAGGGTTCTGGAAGTATGTGCACTCAAAGCAGAGATCCCACTCTCCTGTTGGTCCCCTTCGCAATCCCCACACAGGACAGATTACTGGCAATCCCGAAGAATGTGCAGAAATCATTGCTGGATGCTATGCCGGCATCTTTACTGTCGAAGACCAAAATGTTCCATCATCATCACCACTATGCAATTTACACCAGCAATGCTGCAACGCCACCTAAAGAATAAACGCAATTATGCCTCTCCTGGTTTCGATGGTGTTACATACCAACTTCTCAAACGTGGTGGGTACTTTCTTCTAAGCCAACTTTCTCTATTCTTCCAATTCTGTCTTGACAATGGTGTTACTCCAGAACAGTGGAAAACTGCCAGTGTCATCCCTCTGTTCAAAAAAGGCGACCACACATCGCCTGTCAACTATCGCCCCGTCAGTCTTACCAGCTGCATCACCAAACTGATGGAATCCTGTATCAGGGAAACCCTCTGGAACTTCTGGAAGTCTCACAGCCTCATCCAGCCGTCACAATTTGGATTTATTCCTAACTCCAGCTGCTGTAATCAACTCATCGAGTTTCTTGAGGATGTTACCCAAATCACTGATCGCGGATCCTGGGTGGATGTTGTTTACCTGGACTTTGCTAAGGCTTTTAACTCTGTGCCACACAAAAGACTTATGGTGAAGCTTTCTGCGTTGGGTGTAAGAGACGAACTCTATAACTGGTTAAAGTCCTTTATTTTCGGCCGAAAAGAGGTTGTCACAGTTCTAGGACAGCACTCTTCGCCCTATGAGATGACATCTGGTGTGCCGCAGGGATCTGTTCTTGGCCCCCTTTTATTTGTTGCATAAGTTAATGACATAGATGCCAACTTAAAGAATGCCACAGTGCTGAAATATGCAGATGACATCAAGCTGTACCTCGAAATAAAGAGGTCAAATCCTATACACTATGGATCTCTATTGCAAGCAGACTTGGACACAATGCAGCAGTGGATCATGGACTGGCAACTCAAGCTGGCTGTGGACAAATGTACCACCATGCATTTTGGGAGGAGAAACCCAGCGTCCACCTACTCCCTCCACAACACTAGTCTCAAAAAGTCTTCAAGTGAACGTGACCTGGGTGTTATTGTCGACAGTGATTTGCGTTGGACAAAACACATCGCCAAAATTGTCAAGAAGGCTGAGGGTGTCTTGGCATCCCTCACCAAATCCTTTGTGAGCCGCTCTCCGGCTATCTATCTGCGGCTTTATATAGCTATGGTAAAACCTCACCTGGAATTTGCATCACCGGTCTGGAACCCCTATCTTGCCCAGGACATCAATCGTCTGGAAGCTGTTCAGCGACATGCAACCAAAAGAATACCCTCCATCAGGCATTTGCCATATCCTGAACGCCTTACTTCCCTGGGCATGGACACGTTGAAACTCCGACGCCTGGCAGCTGACCTGGTAGACACCCATAAAATTATCAACCATCGCACAAACAATAACACTGAGCACCTCTTCAAACTCCACCCATCTAACACCCGTGGACATATTTACAAAGTAAGAAAACAGCACAGCTCCCATGACTTCAGGAAACATTTTTTCATGCTGAGAGTTGCTGAAGCGTGGAACAAACTGCCGGCATCGGTTGTTAGTTGTCGGAGCACTGCATCCTTCAAGACTTCCATGCTTCCTGAGATTCGCCAACACTACACTTGATTTTCTCCCCCCCCCCATACACACACAAGCATGTTCACTTTCCAGACATTTCTACATTACTGCATGTACTTTATATGCACTTTCTGACAAGTTGTGGTGCACCTGAGCACTGTATACAATAATTTCATTATTATTATTATTATATTGTCAATTAAGTGAATTGTGGCGCATTCATGGTTTAACTCTTGGTCAACTGTGATCTGGTAAATCCTATGATCAACTGCAATTTGGGAATGGATATCCTGTTTTATTTTTATTTTATCAGACTATGTCTAGGGCTTCATTGTCCATTGCATATGCTCTTTGTTATAACAGTAGGCTGTGATTTTGAGCAGTTTGGTTATTATATTCAGTAGTTTGAGAAAGCACACAGAAAATTTCTTGTTGGCTTAAGGTTTTATATTCTGAGGCCAGTGAGCTGGTTGTTTTAAATGATTACAGTAGAGATGGTGATGACACTACATGTTGAGTTAAATTCCTGTAATTTCTAGTTTCCTATCCAAAGAAGAGAATACCTCATTTGTTTAAACCTTTTGTAGTCATATTTCTAATGAAAAACAGAGCCTTTGTTTCAATTAATTTTGAAAATAATAAAGAAATTCATGATATAAATTTGCTATCATTAAGATGTTTTTTTTAAACATAAATTAACATGATAGTTTGACAGAGGGTTTTTTAATTTAGATCACTTTGAAACTGAAAGTTTGTATCATAGAACCATGACTATCTCAGGTAGGGTGGTATCTAAAGAGTTAAGATGTTCAGAGAACAGAGATGACCCCATCAACTCCCTTCTAATGGTTGAAGGATGCTCTCCAATTCACTATCAAACAACTGTGTACAGCCTTATTATAGTGTTTGTCCTGTATACATGAGTCATATATATATATTTCTGTAAAGCTTTAAATAACTCAAATTGAAACAGTTGCTTTTCTGGTGGGGCTTCCACCCCCTACCATATTCTTTAATAACAAATTTATTGGTTCAATAATAATTCTTTAAATAAAATTATTATGTAAACAGTTGAGAAAAACAAAAAAAAAGAACAAAGAAAAAAATGTTATGGAGCAGGGAGATGGAAGTAATGTCACAGCAGTATTTACATGCACAGCATGTTAATTTGAAACTTTATTTTTGTGAGGACTTGAACATATATATATATATATATATACACCCCCCCTCATCATATATAAATGAAAAAAGAAGAAAAATAATTCAAAACAAACACCCCAAAAATAAATAAATAAATGCACCCTTTTAAAGCCTAGCCAGGCTCATTGGCCCAGTTTCCCGGTTTCAATGGCGTATGTGTTCCCCAGCTAGACAGGACGCCAGTCCATCACAGCGTTACTCATTCTTGCCAGCTGAGTGGCTCAAGAATACAACACGTTACCCGGTCTAGGAATCGAAACCACAATCTTACGATCATGATGCTGACACCCTAACCACTAAGCCACGCACCTCCACAAACCCCAAAAAATATTTTCAAAAAAAAGAAAAAGAGATAAACAGGAGTTAGGGAACAGGTGACAGGTTCTTCATAAGAAAAAGAAAAATCAGAACCTCAGGAATATTTACAGGAAGCTACATTAGTTTTTGTCTGCAAGATTGTATATGAAACTCCTTTTGATATGTTGAGAAAGAGATTGTTGTTGTTGTAGTAGTAATAACAACAAAAGTTTCTTTATAAATTTTTTAAAAACAATAAGAAATGAACGGAAAATGGAATATTGTATTGTACCAAGAGACCATAAGAAATTTCGGTGAAGTCTTACAAGCGTGAGAAATGACAGGTGGAATTCTGTTAGATTTTTTTTGAAGGAAAGTTTACTTCTGTCCCTTCTCTTACATAATTAAAAAGAAAAAAAAAAGTAAGTGGGTTTGAAACAATTTCTTTTGGTTGTCTGAAGAAATTTTCAGATACCAAGATGTCGGCTTGAAAAAAAACAGAACACGAAACCAAGGAAACACACACACACACACTGAATCGGCCATTATTCTCATGTCATTTATATTATATAGACAGAGACAGAAAACTTAAATAGAAAGTAACTTTGCAGATTATCGTTAGTTATTTATTTCTTCAGTAATCCTTTTGTTACCAATTTTCTGTTGAAATACACTGCTTTTTGTTTCAATTAATTTTGAGAATAATGAAAAATTTTGTAAAATAATTTTTTTCATTATTAAGTTGGTGCTAGGAGAACATACATCAAGTTGAAATTTTGATGGAAGGTTTCGATTTAAATCACTTTAAATAAGGAAGTATCAAAAACTAGGGGCAGCTTCCGGTGGGTTGGTATGAAAAAGTTAAAATTAATTAAAATGTCTTTTTCAAAAGGGTTATCATTTTGGGGAGAAATACTGTAACAGAGATATACTGTTAATATCATCACTGACTGGAGAGATAGAAAACAGACAGCCTAGTCTATGTATAGGTTGAGAGAATTACTTCTAACAGACACTATGCCTGAAATTTAGTAGGAGTGAAGCAGTCAATTATATTGACCTCCATGTAGTTGACTGGTATGGAAGGATGGAAGGTGAAGTTGACCCCAGTAGGGTTTGAGCTTACAAAGTAAAGAACCAGAGGGGCAACAAATAATAGAAACAAATACAAAACATGGGGTTTGGGCAAATTCAAAAGAAAATACTGAAGTATAACAACAGACATTTTACCAGGAGAGAATATAAAATCTGAATAGCCTATAACAGAAATAGGGAACCTGTGGCTTTCTGAAGTGTTAAGGACAACCATCTGAAAGAAGTACACATCTGAGGAAGAAAAATCTTCACATTGTAATATATTTTTGTTTATTTAGTTTTATTTAAAAACATATCTTTTCAGCAAACTGCAAATTCTAGACACATCTATTTATAATCTTTTTTCTTTATCTATACTTGTAATAACAATTATGTTTAAAGTATAGAAATCTAAAGAAATTTTCAGAAAAGAGAAAATAAGATATAAATACAAACTTGTTATCAAGTGCAAGCAGTCATTGAATGATAACAGGAATATGATTAGGAAAACCTGTCTCTCACACCAGTTCACAGTCTCTGCCTTTCTGGTCTCTGAGGCTGAAGAGGAGATTACCACTCTGAAATGCATACATCCCACAGTCTGGTTAGGGAATGTTGTGAACTGACTTCTTGGTGACAAAATACAGTGAATGGCTTTCTTACAGGTTTGAATATGCCTCAAGCATATTTGAACTAGTAACAAGTTTGTGTTTATACATGTCACCGCTTAGCACTGACACCCCATACAAAAAGTTATGACGGAGAGGGCTTCATCTGAAACTGTTCCATTTTTGTATTTGGGGTTTTTAATGAATATTTTATAAAATAATAGGTTTAGTATAAAAATTCTTTCGAAATGCAGCTTTGTCAGATGATAGTTTTAGCTTCAGTGTGGCCTGGTCAAAAGGCAGTTCAATATGGCTTTTCAGTATAAAAGGCCCCCAAATAACAGTAGTACATTCTGAGCTGTTTAGTATCAGGATCTACATGAAGGGTTCCTGATAATCAGAAACAAGGTCAATATACTTTTTTGAGGGTATACAACTAATAAAGTTGATGGATAAAAAAGGAAAACAGACCTTCCTTTTTTACTGCCTCCTCACTAATGGTGATGAGGTCTGAACCTAAAAAGCCAAAGTTGAATAACTATATTTAGTGAAACCACCAGATGAATTGATGTCCTCTTACTTTAGTCAGTCTCCCATCTCCACCCCCACCCTTTACTGTGAGCTGGAGTGGAACTTTAAAAAGGTACAAAACTAAATAACTATATTACATTTAATGCTGTGCTGCACATCCTCACTAGTCACAATCATGACGACCTTCAACTCAGTAATAAATGAGCGATCAGGGAAGTCTCTTGTTCAGTGGGGTCCATATAAGATTTTTATTTTTGGTGGTGGGGTCTACACAAGCAAAATAGGTCAATAGGCCCATGAAAAAATTTTACTTCAGATGTATTTATTGCAAGAAACAGCTAGGTTTCTTTCTCTAATGATTTACATAGCTTAACTTGCTTCCAGCTACTGAAACATGTTCTGTCAGAGAGTGCTACTGTAAACCTACACAAGTGAAATTTGTGAAAAACAAAATAAGAATTTTGAAAGAAGTATCTATAAAACTAGTTTTTAAACATCGAATGATTATGAGGTGTCCACCAAAACAAAATAGTAATCAAAAGGAGCCATAAATAAAAATTATGGTTGAGACCCATTGCTGTAGTTAGTCAATGATTGCTAGAAATAGCAGCTAAATTCCACTCAAATCACACTCTGCTGTCTTAAAGTAAAAAGGCAGGATGATGAAAGCTAGAATGCTTTGATTACAAACCTAATAAATAGCAACTTACTAAAAGTTTTTGATTGAGACAAAAAGTCAGCAATTTTGAAAGAAGTGGTTAGTCAACTCCATCTCCTCCAGAACTTGACTAGTACTTTCCCAACCCTGAGAGGGATGAAAGGCCAAGTTGACCCTAGTGAGATTTAAACATGGAATGTAAAGAGCTAGGAAATAACACCTTTATAATAATAAAACCAGCGATAAATATGATCTACAGTACTTCCTGTTTCCTAATTTATACTATAAATGGTCAAGTTATCCATACAAGATTGTATTCTTAAAGTAACTCTTAGGTAAAAATCAGTGTAACAAAGTGTAATGAAGCTGGTTCTTTGAATGACAAGTACAGACCATTCAATACAGCTGCTCATGCAGTTTTCTTCTACTTAATTGAACACACACCTTTCTCTTTCATGTTTCAGTCATTGGACTGTGGCCATGCCGGGGATTTGCCATGAAGGCTTTAATTGAACAAATTGGTTCCAGTACATAGTTTTTTTTTTTTAAATCTGATACTTATTCCATTGGTCTATTTTGACGAACAGCTTAGTTACAGGGATGTACACAAATCAACACTGGTTGTCAAGTGGTAGGGGGATAAACACAAATGCACAGTATATTTATATAAGTTTGTTTGTTATGACTAATTAGAGAGATCATTGGTTTCAAACCTGTAAAACTCTTAGTGAATCCAAAGGTCACTTTCTGACCAGCCATAACAAACAACCTAAGTATTTCTGCTCTAAAGTTTTTGAGTGTGCTGCTTTTCAGATCTATGAACTACTGGCCTATATATATATATAATATATATATATATATATATATATATATATACACACACACGTGTGTGTGTGTGTATTCTTTATTAGTGTATTAAGGCTACCATTGAGGTTTTGTGTTAAGAAAAATATGGAGACAAACACCATTCCTCCATGTCATCGGCTTGCTTGAAAAATTGTTAGCATATTAAGATTTCTTTTTTACATGAAACCAATGATAGCCTCAATACCCAAATAAAGAATACACACACACACAAATCTATCCACCAATGTGGTGTTGAGCACTTATTCTTGTTGTTCAACATTTATGTATATATATATATATAAATAAATATATATATATATATATATATATATATATATGCACGCACACACACATACACAATAGGCTTCACACAGTTTCCATCAACTAAATTTACTCATAAGGTATTTATTTATTTATTGCCCACTGAGGGCTAAACATAGAGGGGACAAAACAAGAACAGACAAAGGGATGAAGTCGATTACATTGACCCCCAGTGCGTAACTGGTACTTATTTAATCGACCCCGAAAGGATGAAAGGCAAAGTCAACCTCGGCAGAATTTGAACTCAGAACATAACAGCAGACGAAATATCGCTAAATATTTCGCCCAGCGTGCTAATGATTCTGCCAGCTTGCTGCCCTTAATTTACTCATTAAGGTATTGCCATGCCACTGAACCGAAAACTATTTGATTGCCTAGCGAGCTTCTTAACCGCACAGCCATGTCTGCATCTATACATACATACATATGAAAATATTTCTGGTTTAAAACAATTTTGGGTTTATACAAAATCTGCTTGAATTTCTTTAGCTTTGGTGCATCTAAAAATCATCAATCAATATGTTTGGTGGCTTAATCTGGCAATTAGTGTTTGTGATATATGCTTGCGTTTGTAATATAATATAATATAATATAAACTCTTTTTTAAGAAGTTTGAATGCAAATGAAGCTATAAATAAATGATAGCTCATAAATATCGAGTAAATATACCCATTAACTGGAAGGGGTGTATTTACCTGATATTTTACAAGCTATTATTTATTTATGGCTTCATTTACATGTGATCTTAAAAAAGAAAAAGAGACATATTTTTAAACTTCTCAATGCTTCAACAAAATCACATGCGCACACACACACACATACTTGCACATGTACACAAAGATATGGAAGAAAGAGTAGGAAGCAACAGCATTCATGTGTTACCAAGTGTATTGGCAAAGGGTGGGATGTTCAAAGAGGCACTTAAAATGAAGTTCAGGAATTAAGATTTTAAGAATTTATATACCTGCACTATAACAGTGTCAAAATAATAATTTCTAACAGAGGTACACAACCAGAAATTTAGGAAGAGGGGGCAGGTGATTATATTGACCCTAATCAAGTACTTTATTTTTGTTAATCCTCGCCCTGGAAGAATGAAAGGCAAAGTTGACCTTAGTGGAATTTGAACCAAGAATATGTTGTCTGATGCTAAGGCAGTGAGTCTGCTGACCAAGGTGGCCACCCCTGGTTCAGAAAAATCAGTAACCCAGAAAGGTTTTGGAACTAAAGCTTCTTGAAGAGTAATATTGTACCTGTACTTATTTTATCATGAAGGCACATGGTCTAAGGGTTAGAGCAGCAGACTCGCAGTCGAGGGATCGTGGGTTCAAATCTCAGATTGGGCGATATGTGTGTTTATGAGCGAAACACCTAAGCTCCATGCAGCTCCGCAGAAGGTAATAGTGAACTTCTGCTGACTCTTTCACCACAACTTTGTCTCACTCTTACCTCCTGCATCTTGCAGCTCACTTGCTATGGACTGGCATCCCATCCAGGTAGGGAACCTATACGCCAAGGAAACCGGGAAACCAGCCCTATGAGCCAGGCATGGCTTGAGAAGGAACAAACAACTTATTTTATCAATCCTGAAACAATATATATAAATTACCTTGGTGTAATCTAAAGACAGGAATTTTTCGACCAGGTTTACAAGACAAAATTTGTGTGGGTGGCGTTTGTGATGGTGTGATTCAGTAAACTGCATGCAGGGCAAAATACTTAGCAGCATTTTGTCTGTCTTTACGTTCTGAGTTCAAATTCTGCCAGGTTGACTTTGCCTTTCATCTTTTTGGGGGTCGATAAAATAAGTACCAGCCAAGTAATAGGGACCATGTGATCAACTTACTCCCTCCTCTGAAATTTCTGGCCTTGTGACAAAATTTGTGAAAGTATTTTGTCTAATGCCTTTTTTTTTTTTTTTTTTTGATTTCTAACACAGACACAAGCTCATGATACAGTTTTAGAAGAGAAGTATATTCAAATTAATTGGCCTACAGTAACTTGGTACAACATTGACTCTCAGGGAACCAGTGGTCTGAAACCTCTTACAATCTGCACTAATTTATGAGTAGTAACTTCAAATTCCTGGTTGTCAGACTAGTATCTTGTACTGTAAAGTGTTAATAAACTTGTATCATTTATACCAGTGGTTCCCAAACCTTTTTGGGCTGCTGGCCCCTAAGCACCCAGGCCACATTCCTAGCACCCCACCTAAACAGACCACTTTCTGAAGCAAATTCAAAACAACTGTATTTTCATAAAACTTGGCCTAATTAATCCATTATTTTGTTGCTCTTACATCTATTGCCCCCTTATTATTGTCCCACTTGTCTTCCACACCTCTTAACCCACCTAGATCTTTCAACTGCCCCAGGGGATACAGTACCACCTACTTTGGGAACCACAGACTTATACCAATGTACAGGTGTCTATATTTCATTTGATTATTCAGGTAAATTTAATATTTGCTTCCTTTCAGGTCTGCTGACTAAGGTGGCCACCCCTGATTCAGAAAAATCAGTAACCCAGAAAGGCTTTGGAACTAAAGCTTCTGGAAAAGTAATGTACCTGTACTTATTTTATCAACCCTGAAACAAAATACATAATTTTCCTTGGTGAAATCTGAAGACAGGATTTTCAACCAACTTTGCAAGGCAAAATTTGTGTGGGTGGTGTTTGTGATGGTGCGATTCAATAAACTGCATTATTTAATCAGATGTTGTTTCCGCCAACTCATTAGCTTTAAATTTAACAATAATAATATATTTTTGTTCTATTATAAGGTCTAACCATTGGTAATTAAACTCACATATTTCACTACAGATTAAATACAACAAAACATTGTGTCTGCTATTTTACGGATTCTGTCATCCACTACCCTCTTTTACTTGTTTCAGTCATTTGACTGTGGCCATGCTGGAGCACCGCCTTTAGTTGAGTAAATCGATCCCAGGACTTATTCTTTGTAAGCCTAGTACTTATTTTATCGGTCTCTTTTGCCGAACCGCTAAGTTACGGGGGCGTAAACACACCAGCATCGGTTGTTAAGCGATGTTGGGGGACAAACACAGACACGCAAACATATACACTCTTATATATACATATACACTCTTATATATACATATAGACGACGGGCTTCTTTCATTTTCCATCTACCAAATCCACTCACAAGGCTTTGGTCGGCTCGAAGACACCTATAGTAGAAGACACCTGCCCAAGGTGCCACGCAGTGGGGCTGAACCCGGAACCATGTGGTTCGTAAGCAAGCTACTTACCACACAGCCACTTCTATGCCTATAAACCTAATAATAATAATAATTTTTTCTACTATAGGCTCAAGCTTGAAATTTTGGCAAGAGGGAGATAGTCAATAAACATCTATCCCAGTACTCATTTCATTGACTCCGAAGGGATGAAGAGCAAAACTGATTTTGACAGAATTTGAACTCAGAATGTAATGCATTTTGTCTCACATGCTAATGATTCTGCCAGCTCACCACCTTTAATGGTTTTCAATTTTTGCACAAGGCCAGCAAATGTAAGGGAGGCGTTAAGTTGATTATATCGACCCCAGGACTTGGTTGGTAGTTATTTTATTGCCCCCCCCCCCCCCTCCTTCCCCCCATCAAAAGACCAAAGACAAAGTCAACCTTAGTTGAATTTGAACTCAGAAAATAAAGACAGACAAAATGCCACTAAACATTTTGTCCTGTGTGCTAATGATTCTGTCAGCTTGCTACCTTAATAATAATAATAATAATAATAATATTAATAATAATCCTTTCTATTATAGGCACAAGGCCTGAAATTTAGGGGGAAGAGATAAGTTGATTACATCAACCCCAGATTCAACTGGTGCTTTTCTTTTTTTATTGACCCCTGAAAGGATGACAAGCAAAGTCAATCTCAGCGAAATTTGACCTTAGAACATTAAGACAGATGAAATACTGCTAAGCATTTTGCCCCAAGGGCTAATGATTCTGCTAGCTTGACACTTTAATAATAATAATAATATTAATGGTTTTAAATTTTGGTACAAGGCCAGCAATTTTCAGGGTAGTGATAAAGTTGATTACATCAAGCCCAGAGCTCAACTGGTACTTATTTTATCAAGCCTAAAAGGATGAAAGTCAAAGTAGACCTTGGCAGGATTTGAACTTGGAACGAAGACGGATGAAATGCTGCTAACCATGTTGCCTGGCATGTGAACAATTCTGCCAGTTTGCCACCTTAATGATAATAATCTTGGGCGAAATGCTTAGCAGCATTTTGCCTGTCTTTACATTCTGAGTTCAAATTCTGCTGAGATCAACTTTACTTTTCATCCTTTAAGGGCCGATAAAATAAGTATACCAGTTGATCACTGGGGGTCAATATAATTGAATTCCTCTCATCCCAGAAATTGCTGGCCTTGTGCCAAAATTTGAAATCATCATTATTATTATTAATTATACTAATAAAGTCCCATTCAAATCTTAGGAGTGATTATGTGACTCATTCGCTTCCTCAAAATTTCTGACCTTGTACCTAC
Organism: Octopus sinensis; assembly: GCF_006345805.1. NCBI lineage: Eukaryota > Metazoa > Mollusca > Cephalopoda > Octopoda > Octopodidae > Octopus > Octopus sinensis. The sequence goes on from NC_043010.1 coordinate 34,307,386, forward strand.
ATTAAAAATATTGGTATTGCTTTTTGACTACTGCATTGTAGTTTGAAACCAAATTGTTGATAGTTTGCTTCTTTCAAGGATTAAAAAAAAATTTTTTTTGTGTTTCATCTTTTGGGGTTGACCTCAGCTACAAGTGTTAGGTCAGTTTGTTTCTCACTTCACTGGGGCCATACCTCTTATTAAAAAAAAAATGTTTCACAAAAAGTGATAATAAATAAAAGAAAATAAACAATAATATAAAGTGTTGTTCTCCAACAAATTTATGGTCAAGCCAGTGGCAGTTGATCCTTCTGGTGTTCTTAGCCCCTGGACCATATCTCTGCTCACCACTATCAGGGCAGAGATTGCTATCTGTAAGTGCAAGTTCTGTGAGTCAGAGTGGTTATTTCAGCACATCTCTCACTATCTTTTGGGGCAACACCTTTTCCATTTTGTCTGCTGATACCATGAGAAGTGTTTTCATATTGTGAGAGGCAAGATTCTTTGCTAATACTTCTATTTACATATACACACACCATACAAAGATCAATGCACTCACTAAAAGTAAACACAGATGGTATCATGTTTGAAAGCTGAACAAGAGAGGAAGGTGGGAATCAGTGAGGGGAGTTGCTTACTTTTACTCCTTTCACTGAGGAAGACATTGATGTAGCCCAATCAGCAATGACACTTCCATCACCACGACCACCACTGATGTCACACAGATGCTCTTGAGGAGAAGACAAAAAGGAGCAGCAGTAATAACCACCACCCACCTGCCAAGCATCAGCAACAACAACCAAAAGTGAGGAGAAAATTATCATCATCATCATCATCATTGCTGCCATCACAACAAGCTCAACAAATAGGCCAAATACTACAACACTAAGCAATACAATCACCACTATTTCCCTGTGATAACTAGCAATGTCACCTCTGAAGCCAGCAGCAGCAACAAGTGGAGGCGCAATGGCCCAATGGTTAGGGCAGTGGACTCGTGGTTTCGATTCCCAGACCGGGCGTTGTGTGTGTTTATTGAGCGAAAACACCTAAAGCTCCACGAGGCTCCAGCAGGGGGTGGTGGTGACCCTTGTTGTACTCTCGCTCCAACTTTCTCTGTCTTTCTTCCTGTTTCTTGTCCCCGACTTTCTACGCAACCACTGAGCCTGGATGCTCATTCATCCATCTGTCGATGCTCTCGGTGTCAGGGGTTGACTTGCTTTGTCTTCTGCGGGTCTTACGAATAGAAAAGGACCACGTTTTGGACCTCTCCCACTGGGACGAAGACCACTTCGCTCAACAGCAACAACAAAAACACCAGAAGCTATAGCTATAACAAAGTAGCTTTTCATTTGTGAGTGTAACAAAAGCAACAGGTGACTGGAGATGAAAGAAGAATAATTAAATGAAGCAGGTGGGCTCATCCAAAAGGATAGAAAAGACCTTGACTGTGCATGGTGATATACTAGTTCATAACTATAAAAGCCAGAGGATTAAAAAGCCTAAGTAGAGAAGTGCTGCAGGAGGAACATTGGGGATGAAAGTGAAGGTGATGGATATGTTAACCAAAAAAATTAGCTTCTGATGGCTGGTGGCAGCTGTTTCAGGAAATGAAGAGGCTGAAACAGCAATCCTTGATGCACTCTAGCTACAGCAGATCAGAAAGAGAATTAGAGCTCCTCATCCAACTGGATCAAGGAAAGCTCGTAGGCACTCCCAAATTGGTAGCATTGTCAAATAGTACCCAGGTGTTTGTAGTAGGAAGAGAGTTAAGGTGCTTACCATCTAACAACTTTCTGTCCTTAGTAGGAGGCAAAACAGGAAACTATCACTGCTGCTACCACCATAAGGTTCAGTCCTTGCTGTGGTGTGATGGCTTGTGTACATCAATGACCCTGAGAAAATTCCAGGGGAGGACAAACTCTAGATAGGGTTTCCTATGTTGGACTGAACAGATCAAAAAGTAAAAGCCAAACTAATATGGACCACCTTTTCCCAGAGATAAAAACAGATTTGCATAGGGCCCCTACTTAGGAAAAAAAAAAGCAAAGTTACAGAAGCATTGATGACAATTCAAAACCAACAAGACCTGGGAGAGGAAGGCCTTCTCTAAGAGAAACATGATGCAGCACAACAAAAGCTGAAAGGCAGAGCTGTAAAAGCTGGAATCTAACTGGGAAGAAGTAGAGTCAAGAGCAGTGGAGAAAAGTTGTTGATGGCCTATGTTCCTAGGCAGCGGTCACCAAACTATGGTCCGTGGCTAGATCTGTCCCACCATCACTGCACTGTAAAGTACTGGCAATGAGAGTTCATTTGCCTCTGGTATGGCATCACTGTTTAGAACAACTTATATATTTGGGCAAACATTTTCAAAAATGAGGTATGTGAAGTCAGCACATCGAACAAGGTTGACTGATGAACATTTGAAAGCAATTCTCTTGGTTGGATGCAGCAATTCCAAAGCAAATATTGATGATATCTTAAAAGCTAAAGACTAGTTTCACAAATCACACTAACCTTTTTTTCTGCTTAATTTGTGAGATTTGGATATGTGTGCACTGGGTGTGATATAACTCTTATTGTTAACGTTGCCTTCTTTGATAAATTTTTGGTAAATAAAAATGTTGGTTGTCTTTATTTTTTGTATAATCACTGTATTGTATTGAACAAAATAGTTATGTGGTTGCACTCATCATTCTCTCAGTTATCTGGCCCACCGTGAAAAAAGTTTGATGACCCCTGCTCTTAGGGATTGAAGGGCTTAAGTAAATAACACTGCTGCCAACCCCACATTTACAGCAGTAGAAACATCGCAACTCCATTAAAAAAAAAATGAAAAACAACCAAAAGCATCTCAGCATGCCCTCTCCGGTAAAACACAAACACATGAGCATACTTACCTTCATCACTTTCAGATCAAACTACTCAGATCCTGAGATGTGGTGAAGTTAAAATGAAAGCCACTTATCTTAGTCAGTGGCGAAGAAGAGAATAACAGTCTCCCCACCACTACCTCAAGCTGAAAGCCAGAAAGTCCAACAGAAAGGCAAAGAACTCATCAAACAGCCACATGCACAAACCACCACCACCACTACTACTACTAATACAACAAACATAAGAATAATCAAAATAACAGCTAAATCAGCAACCCCACCACCACGAACAACACAAACACAACATCACTAAAACATTAAAAGAAATAAAACTGCAACACCAACAGCCAAAAACAAAACCACTCCTTAACAAGTTCACTGTTGTAAATAGAAACAACAAAGAGTTGATGAGGTACATGGCACAATGCAAAATAAAAAAAATACACAAAAGTGGAGACCTTTGAAGAGTTCATTATTAAAACTCTCAGCACATAGATTTCTGTTTAAAATGTTAATAGCATTCTACATGATACTGAAAGGAAAATTCCCATATGACATGGGAATGTTTTGCAGTGGAGAGGACAAGAACCTTTTGGAGAAGCCTTTTCGAGACCTTTCTCAGTTAAGAAGACAAGATTATACATACATTATCATGACTATAGTGACTTCTTACTCCTTTTATTTTGTCTAATATGGTAATATTCAGGATAGGTTGTACAAAATGCATGCAACCCAGAGTTGACGTCAAAGTAAGGTCATTTGCTCAATGACCTAAGGTTAGTAGATATAGATATGGCAGCTGTCGGTGAGACTAGGATTTCCAGAATGCATGCACTTGCATCAATCTTCAATGATTATGAAATGCACACGTCTTTCATTTAGCACAGATCAGGTGGTGAGGTGGCAATGTTGTTTCACAAAAGTTTGGAACTCAAAGTATGAACAATCTTCCTGGACCCAAACAGAAACTTGATACTGGATGTGAACAGCACTGATGGTGGTACAGCGCCTTCAGGCTATTGGCTATTTATGCACTGACTGGAGTAGAGTGGTCAAATTTTTTCAGGCAACTAAGAATGTTCTTCTTGATGTTCTACTCTTCAACAGAAATTGAATTCCTTTTGAATGTATGCTAGATTTGTGGGAAGTTAGCCAAAAAGAGCCTTGATAAAATGTTAAGCCAGCACCAATTGTTTGACAGGTAGAGACTGGATATCCTAAATACATCAACATGGACATTAAGTCATCCACATTGGATCTAAACAGAGTATTTGTTAAGTCAGCAGATAGAGATAGTATAAAGCATCTACAATTTCATTTGGTTGGTGATACAAAACTGTGATCTGCATGGCTGACTTTGATACGGTGCATCAACAGGAAACCAGTTACTGAAAGCTGAGTCCGTGGTTGCTTACATGGATTGGATTAATGAATTAGTTAATTAGCAGTTGATAGGGCACTCATAAACTGGTGGTGGTAAGTCACTCAGCAGTGGACAGTTAGAGTAGAATTGATGGGATTTATCAGAGTGGTAGTGACAGAGAAAAATAGATTAAAGACAGCGTGAGCAATTAGTAATGTCATCATGTCTGATGTACTAGCAGTGAGAACGGTATGTAACTTTATTGCAAAACATGAAGATTTTATTGGCAGAGTTAAATGTATATGTGCTTAGACATGTTTGATAGGCCAGGTTTACAGAGCTATGATGTAACAACGAAACCAGAATTTGGTATTTGGCAGAGTAGCACTGGTATGCTCTTTGATTTCAGGAAGATGTTTATGGCCTTTCAGTGGTGTTTTGCTCAACTGTTGGGTACAAACAGCAGTTTGCACCATACAGTTGAGTAAACTGGTGACAGTACTTTTATACCTACATCAATGGCCTGCTATGGCTCATGGTTGACCTACAGTTGGTTGTTACTGAGCAGGTGAGGGAAATAACTCAGCTTGGATGTTCTGCCCTATGAGCTTTATGATCACATACCAAAGTTTTTAACTAACCTCATGCAAGATGCCTACTGCAACTGGAAGTAAAGTGGGAGAATTACCGGTTCTATGAGCTGAGATGTCGAAGTACTACTGAGGCAGGATCAGAACAAAAGCGACATTATCAATAAATTCTAGCCCATAACTGCTGAGCGCAGAGTTTAAGATATTGGCCAAGATGCTAGCAAAGTGGTTGGTGTTTATCATCAGGAAAGTGCATATCTGAGCAACCCTGACTTCTACTTTGTGACACACTAAAGAGAGAATTTCAGTAGATCAGTTGAAAGCTTTCAGTTGTGTTAATCTTAATTCTTCATGACTGTCCCCAGTGCAACCAGTTTTGGTCCTGTTTTAAGAGGCTGGATAACTTCAATGTACAGTAGAATCCTCTTGATGTTGAGGTTAAACAACCATCTATTGGAACTATTTTGAATCATGTGCTTAGTGCATCTGGAGACGAAATGTGTAATTCATTTATCTCTTTATGTAGACTCTCGAGGTTAACTGTTGTAGAAGCTGGTGGTGTTAATGGGTATCCTGTTTAGATTGCGATACGGATGAATAATGTAGGTATATGAAGATGATGTCACACAGTGGTGTTGGGCACCATGGAGGTGAAATAAATCAACACCATACTAAATGAATATCAGGTGATGTCAGGAGCAAAAATTTAACTGGACAAGTTGGTGAGCTTGTAGCATGGTACCTGAACAAGCAAGTCCCTATTGTGCAGTGCTAGACCAATGAGTTGGTTCACTTTATGAAATAGGATGAAACTGTGAGCAGTGTGCAAAAGTGGGCTGAGATGAAACTATTCCTGAATGACTGGATCAAGGCAAAAAAATGAACACTTCCTCTCTGTTTTGTCTTGCTCCAGCTTTTGTCTGGCCAGACTGGAACATCAGCACTTTTACTTCTTAAGGAAAAGACATTCTACTTATCTATCCTCTGCACATCATCAGCCATGGCAATAACAAGCCTTCTATACAGACAATCACTGAGGCTGTAACACCTGCAATGGTTCTTGGACAGTTAGCAGGTGTGGTTCACCTTTTATCATGTACATTTTCATAAATTTTGTCTGTATGATATAACTGCAAACAAAAATCATGAGAGGAAATGAGGGTGGAGGAGGAGGTGCTGTCATCCAGTAAATTCGATCAAAGGTGGGTGAGAATTGAGAGCAGGGATTGAGTGAGTGAGCCTACTATCAGTATATACCTGTAGGTCCAGAGAACATGATTGGAAAAAGCACTTTCCCTTTGTAGTTAAGATAATCCTGGACTTGAGAGGTTCCCTGATTGATTCTAGGAGACTTTTATATAATTGTATACTATGCATACTGTAGCTCTTCATTCATTAATTTCAATTTATATATAAATTCCCATGATTTTTGTAGCATGTCCTTATAATGCTCCCTTCATCTATTGCTCTAGTGAAAATAAATTATTATTATTATTATTACCAGTATTTAAGGTAGTAAACTGGCAGAATCATTAGCATGCTTAATGGCATTTCATCTATCTTCGTGTTCTGAGTTCAAATTTTGTTGAGGTAGACTTTGCCTTTCATCCTTCCGGGATTGATAAAATAAATACCAGTTGAGTACTGGAGGGTAATGTAACCGACTAATCCTCTTGCCCCACAATTTCAGGCCTTGTGCCTAGAGTAAAAAGGTTTATTATTATTATTATTGCTAGTAATAAGTGTAATGGTTTCTAACATAGGCAGAAAGGAATGGATTTCAGGGGAGGGATATATTTGATTTGACTCCAGTATTTCATTTTTATTTCATTAACTTCGGGAGATCAAACGACAAAGGTGAGTGAACTCAACAAACTCGAAACATAAAGTGACATAAGTTAATGAATCACTCTTGAAACAAAATTTTTTTCTGCCTGATATCAGTGTATGTAACAACAATAAAAAAAGCAGGGAGTGGGGGATTGCATTTTTTGTAGTTCTTAATTTAAGGTGGTGAAAAATGCTGGTATTTAAAAAAAAACTTCATTATCAATTAGAGAGGAAAATAAAATTCTTCCTAAATTCAAGACATCTTACCACAGTTGGAAAATATTACACGCACAAAGTTTGTCATTATATACATAATGTTTAGTCATACAAAACAAGAGTACTTAATACATGCTTATAGTGGAAGTGCATAGCATCTATTGTATGTATCTGCTTATTTATGTGTGTATAGCAACTTGGATTATTTCTAGTTGCTATATTCACAAATACACATATTGAAAAAAAAATGTGAGGGTGAAGTCTGACAAAAAGATGAAATAAAAAAATAGCAGGCAATTATATACATACATATATACACATTGTGTTAGGTGTAAGAAACTAATACTCAATATCAAGAAGTAGAGTATGAAAATTTTTTTATTTGTAATATACAGATAACTTCTCATCACTAACAGGTTGAGTTTTGTATCGATGGAGTTGGTTTACTGATTTCTTTTTTCACTTGGCCAGTGGACTGACAGTAATCCGGGACAAACAAATATTTGTTTGTGCAGACTTACAGCCAAATCTCTTGTCAGTTAAAAGAATATCAGTAGACCAACTTCACTGATAGGAAACCTTAGGTACCAGTGATGAAAGGTTGACTGTAATTTACGTTATATACACATACACACATATCTATATATGTACATCCAAAAAACCATGCAAGCATGAATAAACAGATAACAATAGCATCAAATAATTATATATATATGTATATATATATATATATATATATATATATATATATATATATACATACACACACACACACACACACACACATACATACACACACACGCAGACACACACATACAATGCATGTATTGAGCCTCAGATAGTTGTGGTTGTAATTGTGAATGTGGAGACTAGCTGTGGTTGAGGAAGGGGCATAAACTGAGGTAGAAATTGATGAAAATATTATGAAAAGGAGAAACTTAATAACACTCGAGGGAAGGAGAGAGCGAAGGGGTAAAGATTGAGACAAAATTAACTAATCGAGAAATAATGTTTTGTTCTGACCATCTAGAAATTACTAAATTAATATATATATATGTTCATATCTGCACATGTCAACATTTTCACTAACATATTGTTAGAGTTCAAGTGAATTGTAATTTTTAGCAGCAGTTTTACACACACAAATTCATCGTCATCACCATTCCATACAACAGTAATATCTTTACCACACATGCATCATTACCATTTACACACACTCACCCACACCATTATATGTGGGTAGATACATCTACTCACTGACCATCAGCATCATTATCATTACCATCATTGTCACGCAGTTTTTAGTAAAAAAAAAAAAAAAATTAAAACAAATGAAACATTAGCACACAGCTGGTATTTTTTGTTTGCCCTTTCCTTTTTTTTTGTTGTATTGCTCTGTCCACCAATGTCCCTCAGGTGTATCTGCATCCACCCACTAATGCCCACCACATGTGTGTGTGTGTCTATTATCCATCAATATCCATCACGTTGTATGCCTATGTCCACCAACATCCATCAAGTGAGTCTATGTCCATCATCAAACCTTTTTTTTTTTATCCCTTCCCAATCCCCACCCATCACCAACTTTGCACTGACCGTTTCTGGAAGGGTCAGTGTAGGGTCGACAGCTCTGCACACTCATCACAACCCATTCCCAACCCATCAAAAGACCTCCCCAAATAACCCCAACCCCAAACAGAACTGTTTCCAAAATCTTCAACAGAGATCTGAGAGAGAGGTGAGGTGAGGTGAGGTGAGGGGCACGCAAGGAAGCAGAGGAGCGAAGGGTCAGCTGGGAGGAGGAGGAGTTGAAAGAAATGGAAACAGAACTGCTTTATTGCTCATTAGCATATTAAAAAAAAAACGAACAACAAAAAAAGCCCACCCCCACTCCATTCTAATTGCTAAAAAAAATTATTAATAGCAACTAAATTCATTATTTGCATTTGTTCAATGTTTTTTTTATGTGGATTTTTGTTTTGAGTTCTTTTCATTTTTGATTTACTTTTCTTTAGCTTATTTTTGTCTTTTTGTTTTGTATATTTTTTCAGTCTATTTTGATAGTTTTGCTGTACTGTTCCTGTGGCTTTCTTCTTAAAGATTCTTTTGCCTGTGTCCGTTTCAACTGACCATCCCTGAAGAGAGAGAAAAGTGAAATGTTAAAAAAAAATAACAAATATAGGTAAAGCAAAAATAGAAGTTGAAAAGGAGTGTTTTTTGTTAAACTTTTTGTTGCTATGTCTATATTGCTTCAATTTTCTTTTATCCTTTTATTTGTTTCAGTGATTTGACTGCGGCCATGCTGGAGTACCGCTTTTAGTCAAGCAAATCGACCCCAGGACTTATTCTTTGTAAGCCTAGTACTTATTCTATCATTCTCTCTCACCGAACCACCTAAGTGACGGGAACATAAACACACCAGCGTCAGTTGTCAAGCGATGCTGGGACTACAAACACAGACACACAAACATATACACAGACATACATACATATACAACAGGCTTTTTTTAGTTTCCATCTACCAAATCGACTCGCAAGGCTTTGGTTGGCCTGAGGCTATAGTAGAAGACACTCGCCCTAGGTACCACGCAGTGGGACTGAACCTGGAACCATGTGGTTGGTAAGCAAGCTACTTACCACACAGCCACTCCTGATTAAAAAAAATAACTGTCATTATTAAGATGGTGTATATAAGGCAGTGAGCTGGCAGAACCATTAGCATGCCAAACAGCAATTCGACTGTCTTTACATTCCAAGTTAAAATTTCATCAAGGTTGACTTTGCCTTTCATCTTTTTGGGGGTCAATAAAATAAGTTTTAGTCTTACACAGGGGTTGATATAATCGTCTACCCTGCTCTCCCAAAATTTCAGGCCTTGTGCCCATTAGTATAAACTGGCATTTGGAATATAAATTAAAATGAAATTTTGATGGGAGGTTTTAACTTAGATCACTTTAGAACAGGAAATTTGCATCTTAGAACTAGGGGCAGTTTCAAGTGGGTTCTTATTAAAAGAAAGAGAAGCGTTAAGTGATTTTGACAGTAAATCAGTTAAATTAACTTTATTCACACACACATGCACACATATACACATATGTATGTGGGCAAGAGTAAATGGCTGATGGTTATTCTAGTTCTTTGATCAATAGAACAGTTTACAGCTAAAATACTTAGTTAACCAACTGCAGTGAATTTGAACTCCTTATGAGAACTACTAGTAAGTTATTTGTAAAGACTTTGATGTTAGGATTTGTGGCTAAAACATTTGCTGTCATATCACTTACCATTCCAAGTCCACTAATCCTCCTTTTCTAGCAATTTCAGCTTTTACTCTGTTAGCGAATGACACGGCATCTTCGCCGTCCTACAAAGAGAATAATTTTTTTTAAACAAATTAATAAATAATCATATGAAGATGATGAACATGGTTGAAAAAGTAAGGATGGGGGCCTGCAAAATTTTTGGGTGAGGGTATTTTTGGATGAGGCCAATTTATTGATCTCCAGCACTTACACCAATACTTATTTTGGGTGAGGATAAAGTCAATTTAAACTATCTCCAGTATTTAGACTAGTACTTATTTTAGGAAAGAATTCAGTTGATTAAACCTCATCCCCTTTCAGCACAAAAATCTGTTATTCCTGATTGGATTTGAACAGAAAATGTAAAAGGATGTAACTAAATATTACAAAGCACTTTCTCTAATGCTTTAATGATTCTGCCACTCCACTGTCTTGCAGGAAAGAATAATAAAGCACCAAGATAATTGTGTTACAGAGTTAATATTTGAACATCTTAAGTTCAAATTGTTTAGCTAACATATGAACATCCTGCCTTCCATTTAAAAGAAATATCTTTTTGGTGGCAGAATTAGTATTCTATTGCACTGAAATATTTTATAGTATTTAGTTGTCCCTCTACATCCATAAACAAAAAAAAATGATGATTTTTCACCAGTCTAAATCCCAGTAAAATTCAAGTTATCCTTTAGCTCCCATCAGAATGCTAAGTACTGTATGCAGTTGTTTATCCTTAAGTCAGATCATTGAGCAAACTCATGATTCAAAGCATTTCAGTCTTGGCCTTTTAAGGATAACAAAGACTAAAACATTTAATGTTATAGTACTAGCTACAGCAGGGTGTAATCTGAGTGAGATTTAGCTCAACTGTGTATATAAGGGTTCCTGTGTTGGCTTGTGACAAACATTAGTGCCGGTAATGCAGTGGGATTAAATCATGCAACCACATACTGCCCTGTTTACAATTAATAAACTTTTATAAGAGGTAGTGAAGTGACTCAAACTGCAGAGACTGGATTCAATGTTTAAAAGTTTGAATTCATCCACCCCAAGTTCAAACTATTGGTCCCATCATGGCCATTGTTTTTCCTACTGTCAAAGAATTGAGGTGGCTTAATTCAATCAACTTTACCCTTCCCATATAAATTTGTAGATTTGCACCAATATTGAAAATTGACAATAAAACTTTTAGATATCGACTTTACCCTAGAAGGAATTTTAAATGATAGAATAAACTCACCATTTTTGTCATTGATGGTAGGTACCAAACATCACAGACCAAGGCCCAGCTAGACATGATGTCACTCAAATGTCTGAGTAAATTGGCTTTGCTGCTGTTCCAGAATGCATCTCCGAATCTTGAATCATACTGACAAGAAGTAAAAAAACAAAAAAACAAATTGTTAGCATGCTGAGCAAAATGCTTAGTAGTATTTTTGTTCATCTTTATGTTCTGAGTTCAAATTCCACCAAGGTCAACTTTATCTTTCATCTTTTTGGGGGTTGATTAAGTATCAGTTAAGCACTGGGGTTGATCTAATCAACTTAACCTCTCCTGAAATTTCTGGTCTTGTGCCAAAATATGAACCCATTATTATATATTATTAAAACCACCTTTGCCTTTCATCATTCAAGAACATCATTAGCATTTAACATCCACTTTTCTAATGCTTGCCTGAGTCAAAAAGAATTTGTTGAGGAAACTTTTCAAGAGCAAATACTCTTCCTGCTTCACATATTTCCAAGCAAAGGTAGTATTTTCCTATAGGTAGACAAGCTTCTCACAGAAAACTGGAAATGAACAACCTTGATTGTATGATAATGATGATGCTCATTTACTACCATCATGTGATGCCTACATAAGGGTGTGTACATACACACACACTTCTTTAATTTTATTGTCTATCAAATCCACTCACAGAAATTTAGTCATAATTCAGTACCACAGAAATTGAACTTGACATGCTAATGATTATGCCAACCCATTGCCATTTGAGCATAATTTCCCCCAAAATGTGGTCTTGTGCTTATTATTAGAAATCATTATTATAATTATTATTATAAGCATTGGAAAGGGCGAAAATGGTAGAGCATTTATCTCCACACTTCTGAATTCAGATCTTGCTATGGTAGATTCTAGTTTCATGTTCTTGTGGTTGATAAAATAAGCACCAGGTATATAGTGTAGTTGGTTCACCTGACTACATTCTGCTCACAGATTTGTGACCTTGTGTCTAATGCATGAAATCACAGTCAGGTAGAAAGAAGCCCAGCTATAAGTAGGTTCCATGAGGAGGTACAGTTTCTAGCAGTAGAAGATAGGTACAGATCACCAAGTCCTAAGTTATTACTATGGAAGAGTCAAATCTTAACACTGTAAGCAGGAGGAGAATGTTTAATCAACAAATGTTCCATTAGAGAAGCAGGCAGTGTTGAGTTTATATCACTGTTGGACTGGAGAAGATATCAAGTAACAAGACACTTGAAAATCTTGACTGTAATTCAACTACAAGTATACCAAAGTTAGATACGAGCAGATAGGGAATGCTTAAAGTTTTTAAGCAATTAAAACGGAAATTCAGAAGGTTTGAGAAACAGAGAGCATTTACAAATTTGGCAATTTGTACACTGTTGAAAGAATTGCTTTTTACATGTGGGACTGTCTACCGACTAGTAAATAAACTGCCTTAGCAGATTCTCAGGCATGCAGAGTTATGTACCTTAACTAGACACACCAATACATGACATTTGCTGCATGGTTTGAACTCCTAGCTATATAATAAGATCAGTAGTCCCAATGCAATGGTTGTTAGCTGCAGCAGTGAACTCCTGTTCAATTGTCCAATTTAAAACCCCTGAAGGGCAGCAACTTCTTTTTTGAATATGTTGGTGGCCAGCAACACCTGATTTAGAACAAGGAAAGTATCTCCTTTCACAGATGTCAAAAAGGAAAGTAGTGCTGGTGATGATAATGGATGGAGCTATTTAAATAAGAACATAAAAGCCCTAATCATCTTCTTATCATATTCTTTTATTCTTTTACCTGTTTCAGTTATTAAGCTGTGGCCATGCTGGGGTACTGTCCTAAAGAATTTTAGTTGAACAAATCAACCTCAGTACTTACTTTTTTAAAGTCTGGTACTTATTCTATTGGTCTCTTTTGCCAAACTTCTAAGTTATGGGGACATAAACATGGCAATACCAATGATTAAGCAGTGTTTGGACACACACACATAGACAACAGGCTTCTTTCAGTTTTCATCTACCAAATCTATTCAAGGCATTGGAGGCTATAGAAAACACTTGTCCAAGATGCCATGCAGTGGGACTGAACCTGGAATTATGTGGTTGGAAAGCAAACCTCTTACCACAAAGCCATGCTTGTGCCTATAGCCTTGCCTATGTCTATATAATATCATTTATCAGAGGAAATCAAAAGTAATGGAGCAAGAATATCTACAAACATTCACACACCCATGATAGCTTATTGTTTAAAATTTTATTGAAAACAAATTTTTCATGGTGTGGCCATGATTTGAAGTTCATTGAGTTTTGTTTTAAATAATTCAATGTTATGGCTTTTTTTTTTAGCAGTTTGTTCCATTAATTTTTAAAAATCAATTCCAGAATATTTGGTTCGTGTCCTGCAGGAAGTTGCAAAAATTATTCAGGCCTCATATTTGATAGGTATATTGATCCTCAGATGCCCACTTGATGTTCACAATATACTTATTGGACATCTGCCAGTAGTTCAATAAATGTCTTCTGGGCTGCTTGCAAAATCTCCCTTGAGACATATACTGGATATCCATTAGATATTTTTGCTTTTCTTCTGTGTTGCCTCTCTGATCCAGATACACTACCATAGCCTCATTCCTAGTACAACTAACCAACACAATGCAGGACTTTCAGCATTATCTCCCCATGTTTATATGTCAACATTGATTTTCCCTTTAAGGTTGTTTTTAAATGGACATTGCTGTAATGCAGTGAGGCTCCAGCTTATCTTATCTTATCCTTGTTGACAGTTTATTGACTGCATGATATTTTGGATGGAAGATAAGCGTGACCTTTATAAGAACATTGTCTAGTTCACTAAAGTCATTTGAGCTTTAAAGCTCAAAGGACATGTCAACATCCAACATCTACATGGTGAAATCAAGGAATGAAGCGTAGAGTACAATATGCTAGTAGAATACAGTTGCCAAAATACAACTGCTAAATACAATTACCCAAACACAATACTTGACTCAGTATCTTCCCAATGATATGAGTGGTTATTGAAACAAGACTGACCTGGCTGCCTCCATATCAATAATGAAAAACACTATAAATTACAACATTATGTGTATTGCTATTAAAAACATGAAATTAAAAAAAAAACACCTGTATTTGTTAACTGTCAGGACACTGCATCCTTCAGAAATTCTATGCTTTCTTAAATATGGTAATGTACACCTGACATGCCTATGCACCTTTATTCTTTATGCCTCTTTCAATGTTCACTTTCCTATCTTTTGCGTATTTTATTGTGTATTGTGCATTGCCGTCTTTCTTTACTTGACTTATAGGTCTGCTCTCTGTCCCCTCTTTTAACCTTTTCTGATAAGTTGTAGTGTACTTGAGTATCAGTTATAGTAAAGCTTAAGATAAAAGAGACACTTACTTTAATAGCTACAGGATAAATTGTTCTTCCAACTTCAAAACTACCTTTTTTGAACATCATCACTGAAGTGTTGTTTATACAGGTACCTGAAAAAGATACAAGGAAGATAAGAGAAAGAAGAAAGAGAGAAAAAATAACTAAGAACATTATAACTAATAACATTATATAAGACTGGTTTCCACACTGTTTGTCTACAAGACTTCATTCACAAGGCACTGGTCAGTTTGAGGTTGCAGTAGAAGTTTCATGCACATGGTACTTCAAGGTAGGACTGAACCTGGAAGAGTAAACTTTTCAACCACACAGCTATACCTGCACCTCTCTTTGTATTCAGAGTTCATACCCTACCAGGGACCAAGTTTTCATTTTTGCAAACTCAATTAAATAATTGTGAGTGTTAAGATGGTACCAGTAGTATCAGTTCAACTGGACATGTGTCATTCTTCCCAAAGAAATGTCAGTGTTTCACCAATATATAAATAAATTACTAAATCCAGTAGAAAGAAAGAAAAATAATGAAAACTCTAGATGTTCCAACACTAATCAAGAACAAACTGAAAAATTCTAAGAGGTATAAATGCTGTTCAGAAGATATGTCATTTATTCTATAGTAAATCATACCACAACAAAGGATATATAGAGATGACAAGAGTATAGATTGTTATCAATAAGTATGATTGATTACTCCAGCAATAGGAATTATATCAAACATCATCATCATCATCATCATCATGTGTTCATGGAAGCAGAGAAGCTGAAAATTATTTCATCGTTTGGTGCCTTTCTTACATTAAGAAGAATTTAGGAAGTTTACAGCCACAGTACGAAGATCAACACTCAGTTCTTGTGAAGCATCATCTTCTCCAGCCTTCTCTATGGTTGTGAGTTATAGCATCTGACTAAGGCACTAGAAAAGACAGTGAACATCTTCCAGTAAAAATGTTTGTGTAAGGTACACCACATTTTGTACCGAGACTGACCTGGAAGTACTAAGAAGATTGGGCCTCTTGCACATGCTTAGTTAGTTGGTGGTCAGTACATAGTCCCTAACCATACGGTTCTGGGTTCAGTCCCACTACATAGCACCAAAGCCTCGTGAGTGGATTTGGTTGCTAGAAACTAAAACAAGATTATTATATCATCATCATCATTTAACACCTGCTCTCCATGCTGGCATGGGATAGACTGTTTGAAGCTGATGAGTTGGAGAGCAGCACCAGGTTCCAGTCTGATTTGACATGGTTTCTACAGCTGGATGCCCTTCTTAAATGCCAATCACATATATTTGTTGTTGTGTCATGTGTGCGTGTGTGTTAGTGTATCCTTGCATTGACATTGTGTGATAGTTGTAAACGAGTGTCACATCAAGCAAACAATGTCTTTGTATCTAAAGTTCTATGAAAACATGTCAAGTCATGAGGGAATATTATCTTTCTTGGAAACAGGCGAGGGCTGGCAATAAGAAGGACATCCTGCCATAGAAAAATCCATCTCAACAAATTCTGTCTGACCCATGCAAGCATGGAAAATGGACATTAAAACAATGATGATGATGCTTTTCATACAGCAAGCCATGCAGCTATGAAGTAAAAAGTGCTCTGGTTACTGTCATCTGTTGCTCAGTCAGGCAGACTGAGACATCCAAAGAAAGCTAAAGTCACATGATTTGCTTAATCCTTTAGCATATAAACTGGTCAGATCCAACCCAAATATTCTACCTGTTTTATGATCAAACCAGCCAGTCCAGCTTCTCACACCTGAGAATGATATTGTAGACAATATCATTCTCAAAATAAATAATCACACCATTGGAATCTCAAAGCTACAAGACAATGCATGTTTAACCCTTTAGCATTTAAACTGGCCATATCTAGCCCAAATATTCCACCTGTTTTATGTTCAAACCAGCCAGATCCATCCTCTTACACCTCCCCTATGATGTCATTCTTAAAAACATCGTTTAACGTCTGTTTTCCTTGCTAGCACAGGTTGGACGGTTCGACCGGGGTCTGGGAAGCCAGGAGGCTGCACCAGGCTCCAGTCTGATCTGGCAGTGTTTCTACAGCTGTATGCCCTTCCTAACGCCAACCACTCTGTGAGTGTAGTGGGTGCTTTTTACGTGCCACCGGCACAGGTGCCAGGGGATGCTGGCAGCGGCCACGATCGGTTGGTGCTTTTTACGTGCCACCGGCACAGAAGCCAGTCAAGGTGGTGCTGGCATCGGCCATGTTCAGATGGTGCTTTTTACGTGCCACCGGCACAGGTATCACAACTACAATTTCCATTTGGTATTTATTTTGATGTTGATGTCTAATCTGAATGCTAAAGGGTTAATTGAAAATGATGTGTTAAAGAAGCATTACATTTGAATACTAAAGAATTGAAGGGTTAAGTCAAAAGTTGTAGCAGCAGTGACAGCAGTAAAGTTTTAACTTTTTGGCCAATAACCTCTCATGTGCCACAATGCAATTGTTCGACCAGCTACTAGATATAGCAACCAGGTTTTTCTCAAATCTTACCCTTCAGTCTTTAACACAATATTAAAAGAAACAACAACAAAAAAAGCACACATTGGCTGATGTAATTCTGGATATATCTAGAAGGAGAGAGAGAGAGAGAGAGAGAGAGAAAAAGAGAGAGAAAGAGAGATTGGGTGGTCAGAGCTGGACTACCTTTGATTATAAGTCTACGTAATCAGGACTAACTTGGGCCTAAGCAATAACAACAATCTTGCTGGAAATAAATGATTTTTTTTGTTAATGTGGCTGAAGCACAGTTAACCTGTGCTGCTTACCTTCAGGAAATATCAATATTGGCAATTTATTTTCATCGTCAACATGTTCTTTTAATCTGCAAAGAAATATAATAATGGATTAGAGCTTGATCTAACAATATAAATCCTTGAGATAAAAAAAAAGGGAAGGAAAAAAGAGAATGCTATTCTTGTAAAGAAGCTGCAACACAGCTTTTATAATAAGAAAATAAACCAGTAAGGGAGCTGCTATGTAGTTCCCTGATTTTTTTTTTTCAAAGCAGCAGCCCAACCCCTCTTAACAGCCTCCCAACTCTATGCAGGCAAAATGGGGCCTACATGTTTTTTTTTTATTCTTGGACATGGTTGTGCGGTTAAAAACTTGCTTCCTAACCATGTGGTCTTGGGGTCAGTCACATGGTGTGGCACCCAGGGCAAATGTCTTCTACTATATCCTGGTGCTGACCAGAACCTTGTAAATGGATTTGGAGGATAGAAACTGAAAGAAGTCCATCATATCTGTGTGTGCGTGTGTGTGTGTGTGTGTCTCTTTATCTTCATATCATGTGATGGTTGTAAATGAGCATCATCATCAAACAAGTAATGCTGTTAACTTCCAGTTTTCCATGGGAAACATGTCTGGCCATGGGAAATATATTAGTTTGCTGGGAAACAAATGAGGGTTGCAGGTTGGCAACAGGGAAAAGCATCTGGCTCTAGGAAATCTTCCCCAACAAATTTCATCTGATCTATACAAGCATGGAAAAGTTGACATTAAATGAAGATGAAATCTTTGCATAAGATGAGGTCAATTAGCCAAAAAAAAAAAAAAAAAAAATTTATGGGTGCAAGATGACATTTTTAAACTAAACCTTTATTGAGCAATGACTCAGATACAAAAAGCACAATCTAGAAGAAAACATTTCTGATTCCAACATCTAAAATCTGCCATTGAGTTACACCCATCTTTGTATCAGTGTAGCAGTTTGCAACAATAATAAATAAAAAAATTAGCATTAAAAAAAATCATGGAAATGTTTTTTAAAACAATAAATCTTTTAGAGTATTTTATTTCACTAAGATTTTGCTTTTATGTCATTTCACAACATAATACACAATATGGAAAAAAAGGGACGTGGGAAAAGGTTTAGGAAAAAGGATGTTAAATGATGATGATGATAATGATGATGATGAGTGGAGGTGAGTGTGGTGGTGGTGGGTGCTTTGAGGTTTGCTTCTCAGTCACAGGAATTTGGGAAAGAAATAGTAATGGCTGTGCAACATATCAAGAAGCCCAGACATGCTTTCATGGGGGACTGCACGCAAATGGCACCATCAGTGAGTCATTGCTTACAAACAATGAACACACATGAAGGTGAAGGAAACATGAGTTTAAACACACACATACACACACAGTAGGTACGGCTAGGGTTCAGGTATGGTAGTATGGTTAAGAAGTTTGTTTCCCAGTCACATGGTTTCAGGTGCCGTCCCAATGCATGCCACAGGGCCAACCAAAGCTTTGTGAGTGAATTTCATAGACAGAAACTGAAAGAAGCTTGTTGTGTATATGCATGTGCATGTGTTTGTCTGTGTCTCTTTGTCTTGACATTAAGTAAAACTTATAAATGAGCATCACTGCCATAAAAGCAGGGTCTTTCTGTTTCCATTCATCCATGAAAAACATCTGGCAGAAATGGAGAAATATTTCCTTAATTGGAAACAGATAAGGGTTGGCAACAGAAAGGACAGCCAGCAGTGGAAAATCTGCCTCAATTAATTCTGACTCATGCAAGCATGAAAAAGTGGATGTTAATATGATGATAAAGAAGACAAAGAGGACTTTATATATATATATATGTGATCTGATCAATAAGTATCCAGGCTGTTACCATAGTAATGAAGCTAAAGAACAAGTGAAACCACTTGGCACAGATCAAACTTGAACTCTGCTGTGCATGCGCACTATGTTTTAACATTCTAGCTCACTTCTGCTGTTTACAGCAATGCTTGGAAGGAACATGTGTAGCAGAGAATGTGCATCAAATTTTGCCAAATGCTTGGTGATACCTACTCAGAGGCCTATGCAAATTTTTCAAAAAGTTTTCATCATTCTCGACACAATCAAGGAGATCTTGTGCAACTGAAACCCGAGTGTCTTTTTGGTCAGCTGAAAGCAGTTTTGGCACAAACTTGGCAGACACGCGTCTCATACTCAGATCTTCAGTGAAAATGGACCGAACTGAACTGTAATTAATCTGCAAATTCTCTGATAACTCACAGATGGTAATTTGATGATTTCCCCTTGCAACTGTATGCACATCTGCGATTTCTTTCTCAGTTCTGCTGGTTGTGGGTCTCCTAGGACGTTCGTCACTATTGACATTTTTTTGGCCAACTTGGAAATGTTTGAACCACTCATACACTTGTGTGCGACTTATCTACTCCTCCCCATATATTTTCTGTAACATTGCGTAGGTCTGTGAGTAGGTATCGCCATGACAACCTTCCCTGTCATGGTTAATGCGACAATCACACACTACACACGTTCCTTCTAAGCACTGCTGTAAACAGTCTAAGTGAGCTAGAATGTTAAAACTTAGTGTGCATATACAGCAGTCCAATATCAATTTGTGCCAAGCAGCTTCACTCTGCGAACTTTAGCTTCATTACTATGGCAACAGTCTAGATACCTATTGATCAGACCTCGTGTGTGTATATATATATATATGTATAGCATAAATTTAGATTCAAATGAATATGGTATTTAATTTAGATGCACCAGAATTTTGTATGGTGTTATCCATAAAAAATGATATGAAAATTTTTGTTATAATGGAAAACCTCTATAATTGGCTGATGAGTGCTCAGCATTTTAAAACTGTAGTAATACTTACAACATTTAATAAAATGATGTAGTACGAAACGATCGTACCAAATTACCGGAGTCATTCTTGTTGCTTATTTTGATATATATATATATATATATATATATATATACACACACACACACACATACACACATACATATATATATTATATATAGTAATAATAATCCTTGGATGGAATTTATAAATATTTTAATGCAATGTGTTAAAATATTTATAAATTCCATCTATGGATAATTATTATTATTATTATTATTATTATTACAATACTTATCCTACATTATATCAGCACAAATTGGTGCGACCCTCAAAAAACTGATATTGCCAGTTGGCATCATTAGGGTGTAGCTCACATTATAAAACAGAAGCTTTTATATGCTTTTATATTTTTCATAAATGAACTTAAAGGATATATATGGGAAATGGTCTTTTTTTAGTCTAGTTTTCACATTGGTTGATACAAGGTATAGCGGAAGATACTTTCTCCAGATGCTACGCAGAGGGATTGAACTTGAAATATGGTTGGGAAGTGAACTTCTCCATCACATAGCCATGCCTGAAACTATATATACACATATCACCGTGATCACCGTGACCAACCAGGCTATCAGATGTTGCTACACATTGCTGGTCACAATGCGCTTCACATTGTTTTAGCCTTCAAATAATGCCACCCCGCTGGCCAACAGAAGAAAGAGTGAGAGAATGTTGTGCTGAAAGAGTACAGCAGGGATCGCCACCATCCCCTGCTGGAGCCTCGTGGAGCTTTTAGGTGTTTTCGCTCAATAAACATACACAATGCTCGGTCTGGGAATTGAAACCGCAATCCTACGACTGCGAGTTTGCTGCCCTAACCACTGGGCCATTGCGCCTCCAAATATACATACATACACACACACACATATATATATGTATATTATATACATGAACATATATGCAGACAGGCATTATATACACTCACACTACTTGCAACTAAATCATATATTCTAATCTTCCAATTTAAGAAGTCCTCATGAAGAAGGCTATAAGTGTTGCTTTATGTTTCCTCAACAAATAAATATTATAAAAAAAAACACACACACACAAACACCAAAAAAACAAAACAAAACAAATCAAAGACCATTACCTTCGTGCTACTGCCTCTCGGTCTTTACTTTCAGAACGTTCAAACCAAATGTGTGCATTAGCTCTGGCCATGGCTCTTTGCATGATCCCCATGAAGCCACCCTGGGCTTGACCGACCTGAGTAAAGAGAAGTAACATATAATTGATAATGTTAAAGATGACATGATAGTAATACTGGATTTAGTAGTTTATTTATATATATTGGTGAAACATTGACATTTCTTTGGGGAGAATGACGCATGTCCAGTTGAATTGATACTACTGGTACCAGCTTAACACTCACCATTATTTAATTGAGTTTGCGAAAATAAAAAGTTGGTCCCTAGTAGGGTATGAACTCTGAATATAAAGAGAGGTGCAGGTATAGCTGTGTGGTTGAAAAGTTTACTCTTCCAGGTTCAGTCCTACCTTAGAGTAGCATGTGCATGAGACTTCTACTGCAACCTCAAACTGACCAGTGCCTTGTGAATGAAGTCTTGTAGACAAACAGTGTGGAAACCAGTCTTATATAATGTGCATGTATTGATTTAAAATGGTGCAGTGAGTCCTGTAACTTTGATAGAGCCAGTCCCAAATCTGGTTGAGAAATGAAGAGAGCAGTAGGCATGTTTAGCAACCTTGCACTTTCAAATTTCCAATATTGTTACTGAAACACCCCCACCCCAAATCATGTTGGTACCCCTATACCCCAAATAGTGTTGAAAGATTAAGGAGTTGTGTCCCTTAAAAAAAAGACAAACAAAACAAAAATCCCATAACTTTAACAATTTCATTCTATAGAGTACAGGATCTGACCTCTTTATTTCGAGGTACAGCTTGATGTCATCTGCATATTTCAGCACTGTGGCATTCTTTAAGTTGGCATCTATGTCATTAACATATGCAACAAATAAAAGGGGGCCAAGAACAGATCCCTGTGGTACACCAGATGTCATCTCATAGGGTGAAGAGTGCTGTCCTAGAACTGTGACAACCTCTTTTCAGCCGATAATAAAGGACTTCAACCAGTTATAGAGATTGTCTCTTACACCCAACGCAGAGAGTTTCACCATAAGTCTTTTATGTGGCACAGAGTTAAAAGCCTTAGCAAAGTCCAGGTAAACAACATCCACCCAGGATCCGTGATCACTTATTTGGGTAATGTCCTCAAGAAACTCGATGAGTTGATTACAGCAGCTGGAGTTAGGAATAAATCCAAATTGTGACGGCTGGATGAGGCTGTGAGACTTCCAGAAGTTCCAGAGGGTTTCCCTGAGACAGGATTCCATCAGTTTGGCAACGCAGCTCAACTACAGTATTTTATTTTATCCCTCTTGGATGGATGAAAGACAAATTGACTTTGGTAAGATTCAAGAGGAGAATGTAAAGAGATGTGACTAAGTACAGGATGAAATGCCGGCCATCACTAACATTTCAGTCACTTCATCACTGTATAATTGTAGTGATAATAATAACTGTTTGTAACATAGGCACAGGCCTCAAATTTGGCGGTGGAGGAGTTAGTTGATTCAACCAAACTTAATATTTAACTGGTGGTTACTTTATTGACCCAGGGGGAATGAAAGGTAAAATTGATTTTAGATTAGAATGAACCTAGTATGTAAAGAGGTAAAATAGATGCTGCCACATAGCTTTTATTCCAATGCTCTGATGATTCTGTCAACTCACCACTCAAGTAATAATAATCCTTTCTACAAAAGGAACAAGGCCTGAAATTTTGGGGGTAGGAAATAGTAAATTATAGTGACCCCAGTGTTTCATTGGTACTTAATTTATCAACCCTGAAAGGATGAAAGACAAAGTCAATCTCAGCAGAATTTGAACTCAGGTTGTAAAGATAGATGAAATGCCGCTAAGCATTTTGCTTGGAGTGCAAATAATTCTGCCAGCTCACCACATTATTATTAATAATAATAATAATAACAACAACAATAATAATCCTTTCTACTACAGGCACAAGACCTGAAGTTTGGGGGAGGGGATAGTTGATTTCATCAACCCAAGTGCATGACTGGAATATATTTCATCGACCCTGAAAGGACGAAAGGTAATGTCAACCTCAGTGGAATTTGAACTCAGAACATAGCAACAATGAAATACTGCTAGACAATTCCTCCAGCATGCTAATGATTCAGCCAGCTTGTCACCATATTAATAATAATGCTTTCTACAAAAGGCACAAGGCCTGAAATTTGGGGAAAGAGGGCTAGTCAATGACATCGACCCCAGTTCTCAACTAGTATTTATTTTTATCGTTCCAAAAAAGATGAAAGATAAAGTCAACCTTGACGGAATTTTAATTCAGAATGTGAAGGTGGATGAAATGTTACTGAACATTTTTGCCTGGTGTGCTAATGATTCTACCAGCTCACTGCTTTAATAATAATAATAATAATAATAATAATAATAATAATGGTTTCAAGTTTTGGTACAAGGCTAGCAATTTTGTGGAAAAGATAAGTCAATTACAATGACCCCCAGTACTCAACTGGTTCTTATTTTACTGACCCCAAAGGGACGAAAGGCAAAGTTGACTTCACTGGAAATTTAACTCAGAATGTAAAGATGGATGAAATGCTGCTAAGCATTCTGCCTGGCATGTTAACCATTCTGCCAGTTCAATAACAATAATAATAATAATAACAATAACAAAAGCACTCAGAGAGCGCAAACCTCCACCAAAGCAATACCAATGTCCTCTCAACGATTAGCTGGAGATGATTTTTAAAATGAGAATGTCTGAAATAAACTCGTCTGCTGTCACAAATGAGAATACTAAAAATGAACCTGACCGCTCTCAAAAATAAAGTAAAAAAAAACTGGAAAATAATCCAGAATCCTTGTCCAGTAGCTGATCAATTGCAATGGTAGTCATGGAATATGAAGGTGGGTGTGCTGGCCATGTGTCATCTGCAGTGAGAACAGGAACAGTTTTCTCCATAAAAGATTTTTTTAGTTTATCCACTGATATAGTGTCTTTATGACTATTAAGGTCTATAGTGAAAAATTTATCCGTGTGTGAAAGAAAATGAAAAGGACCTGCATATGGTGCTGTTAAAGGAAGTTTAACAACATTATTGTGTACAAAAATGTAAGTCCAAGAAGTGAAGCTTCCTTCAAGGCAGAGCTAGAAATGCACTTGTCAAATAGGTAAGAGGTTTTAAACAGGAGCGATATATTCAAAATTGGTAAAACTAAAAATTGTCACAAAGATAAATTAAATTTATAATTATTACTGAATATGTTAATGTTATTTAATTTCTGGACGGTTTTGCTACCATTTGTTTATGTAGTTTGATTTCTTTAATCCATCAATTTCTACTAATATAGAAATGCAAGTAAGATTAATAATAAAGAAATGAAAATAAAACTTTGGAAACAGCAACACCATCATAACTTACATGGAAACCATGAGTGTGCTTTGAAGGGAGATGATCAAAGAAAGACTTGAAAGTCAATGTAAGATCTAATACTTCATGTAAAGTAAATATAACAAATAATCCAGAATCCTTGTCCAGTACCAGATCACTCCCTAAATCTAATTGGTTTGTGACAGTCACGAAGTCAAACATCCCTGAAAGTTTCATCCGAATCCATCCAGCGGTTTTTGAGATATCTTGTCCATGGACAAACAAACAAACATGATTGAAAACAATAGCTCCACCTTCGCTAAGGCAGAGGTAATAATAATAATAGCTTCTACTAAAGGCACAAAGTCCAGAAATATAGGTGATGGGGTTAGTCAATTAAATCAACTTCACTAATTGACTGGTACTTTGTTTTACCAATATCTAGAAGAATGAAGGATAGAGTTGGCCTTGGCAGGAATTGAACTCAAAATGTAGTGGGTATGAAGAAATACTGCAGGACACTTTTTTGATGCTCTGCTGATTCTGCCAATCCATTGCCAAAGTGATCATAAATAATAGCTTCAAATTTTGGCACAAGGCCAGCACTTTTAAGGGAGGGGCTAAGTCAATTACACTGATCCAAGTGTTCAACTGGTACTTATTTTATCTGGTCGGTTTCAACTGAAAACAGGTTAAATATTTTGGCCTGATATGGCTGATTTGAAAGCCAAAGGGTTTAAAAAAAAAGATAAGAATGATAAATCGTTTACTTACCATAGAATAGCAATTATCACAAGAAAGGATAATTACATCAATTGGAGAAGTGTGGTTTGCTACACAGATACCATTTTTGGCACGGTTTTCTCTGAGAAACAAAAACAAAAGAAAATTCCTTGAGAAATCTGAACATTAATACATATTACTGAGGCATCATTTTACAGCCAGTTGCCTTTCTTCTTATTAACCATCAACTGTTTTTCAAGTATGGGATCTCTTATTCCACACAGCTTTGAAAGCATAGAGTTAGAGAATGAATTGTCGACAGGGAAAATGACTTGTAGCTCAGTGATTTTCAGTGAATCCCTATGTAAACAATCATACAAACACATATGCATACACAGATATATAACTGAAACTCTGACAGTTATGATGATGAGTGTTTCAGTTGAACTGATTAATGGAACAGCCTATTCATGAAATTAATGCTTTAATATTTATGTAAGCTATACAATTCTGTTTGTAAAACCACAAAACTGGTGAGATATTTGTCCCTAGTCTAAGTTACAGACACTTCCTTGGCATTCCTGCTGTTAGAAAAGCAGTGAACTAGTGATTAACCCATTGGAAACCTGTAACCCACAACACTGTTGTTCACAGATTGGGATATGCAATAAAATAATTCCTCCCAGATATTTAACTCTCTCATTTCTCACATAAAAGTAAACAGACATTTTAAAACCAACATACATTAACTGGGTTTTTTTTGGCAACTATTATTAAAAAACACAAAAACAGAAAAAGAAATAAAGACTAATCTACTTTTTATGTTTATATGGTTGCATAAATGGAAATTTTTTTTACTTTGCTGGAACAATACTTATTACATTATTTTATACATTATATCATAGTATATTCATTTATATTGCTAACTAGTCAAGCTTTAAGTAGGACATGTTTTTACTTTGTTGATTAGCTTCAGGTTAAACCAAATGGAGTTGGTTGACATTGTCATCAAAGGCATACCAGCAAATGACCATCCAGCATTTTTTTTTTGTAAAGACAGTATATCTAGAACTACATTATCCATTGTGGATTTCTTTTATTTAAGATGGTAAAGTGTAATTAGAGGGAGATTTGGTTGCTATTTCTACTACAGAGTTCCTTCAGTGATTGTTGTTTTTATGTTAGTTTGGTTTATTGTTTATATTTTCAGGTTGGAACTAAATGGACAAACATATAACCAAAAGCTTTCCAAGCATAACCATACCAGTATTTTGTACATATAGGATTACATTATCCTTCCATTTTTAAGACAATAGTGTGTGTGTGTGTGTGTGAGTGAGAGAGATAGAGAGAGAGAGATATTTGAGGGAGATTAGGCTGCTATTTTCTTGCATAAACTCCTGTTAACTGGCTTGAGGTAGTGATATTAAATGAACCAGTGCACTAGGTTGACCTATTGGTGTGTAATCAACAAGCACACCACCTATACCTATTTCCAATATCCAGTAACTTGAAATGTCTGACGGGTCCAGAGACCTGCTCTTCACCAGCACTCTCCTCTCTCAATAGCAGAGAGTTGATGTGAAGTGGCTGTGGGAATGTGGTTTAGGACAGTGAATTTTAACCTTTGCACTATCAATGACACTAGCTCTATTACAGCACAATACTACTACTACTGTGTAATCTTATTACTGCACCCAACAACACTATTACAGCAATACTCCACATTACAACACACAGCTCTAACACCACACTATAGAACACTACCCCCACTCTACAGTATAACAATAGTAGTAGGTTGTTTTCAGAGAAAGTCTATCAAAACTGAAAGTATCTTTTCAGCAATTGCCATAAAAAATATTTCCTTAATTTTTTTTTTCTGCTGAATCATTTATGTTTATTTGCATGTACAAATGTAAATTTGTGTATGTAAGTATATGTCTCTCTCTCTCTCTCTCTCTCTCACACACACACACACACACACACACACACCACACACACACACACACACACACACACACACGCACACACACACAAACAAACAAACAAATATAATTTAGCAGGAAAAAAAAATTAAGGAAATAAATATTTTTTACAGAAATTGCAGAATAAAAAACTTTCAATTTTAATAGACTTTCTCTGAAAGATTGCCATAGTAATATACTGCACAACATTAATAAAATAAGGCACTAAAACTGTCACAGCCCACCATTAGATGTTTCAATATATATAGACACACATACACTCTTTACTCTTTTACTTGTTTCAGTCATTTGACTGCAGCCATGCTGGAGCACCACCTTTAGTCGAGCAAATCGACCCCAGGACTTATTCTTTGTAAGCCTGGTACTTATTTTATTGGTTTCTTTTTGCCAAACCACTAAGTTACGGGGATGAAAATACACCAGCATTGGTTGTCAAGGGATGTTGGGGAGACAAACACAGACACACAAATACACACACACATATACGACGGGCTTCTTTCAGTTTCCGTTTACCAGATCCACTCACAAGGCTTTGGTCAGCCTGAGGCTATAGTAGAAGACATTTACCCAAGGTGCCACGTAGTGGGAATGAACCCGGAACCATGTGGTTGGTAAGCGAGCTACTTACTATACAACTGCTCCTGCACCTATATAAACAATTTTTAAAATGCTAAAATTGTTTTAAAACTATAGGTGCAAAGGAAAACACATGCACTGTGTGATGCATTAAAAATACTCTATTTTCTAAATATAGCCTGTTATTTTCAGGCTTGCAAAAATCTTGTGGTATAACTGGGCTATATATGGCACAGTAGCTGAAAATGTTTCGTTTTCTACTGTATTTGATTGTTGCAAGAATTTGAAACAAATCTGTTGTATATGCAGTTGTTCTATTAACTCACCAACCTAAATGCGTGCACACATACACAAACATTAGACACAGAGCCAGAAATGAGTTGACTAGACTGATCTCAATACAAGAATGGTGACTATTTAATTGATCCCAGAAGAGTAAAAGAATAAAATTGGTCTTGATAGGATTGAACTCAGAATCTAAGGGGACATAACTAAATGCCATAAAACATTTTGCCTGGCGCCTATTTGTTTCTGCTGATCTATATTACGATGGTTTCAAATTTTGGCACAAGGCCAGCAATTTTAGGGGAGAGGGTAAATCAATTACATCAACCCCAGTGGTTCTCAACTGGTACTTTATTTTATCGACCTCAAAAGGATGAAAGGCAAAGTTGACCTCAGTGGAATTTGAACTCAGAACATTAAGCATTTTAATCCAATGCGTTAGCAATTCTGCAAGTTCAAGCCAACAAGAGAAAATCTGTGCTTGTTTTAATTCTTTCATCAATGGCAGCCAAATCTCTCTTAAACTACAACCAACCACCTTAAAAAAGGAAGGTCACATTGGATAAACGAAGTAAAAAGCAACATGATCATGATTAGAATGTCCAATTGAAAGATCTGTAGAACCAGGGCAGAGCTGAGAGGATCACCATCACTACCTCTATTACCATCATCATCATCATCGATGTCAGTATTAATTAATTTCATGCCAAACATAAAAGAAATTACCTGTTGTGATATACGATTGTTGCGGAAAAGGCTCGGCTTAAAATCCGATGACTCATTAGACTGACATATTGGTTGAGAAGTTTTTTGAATCTGAAAATGGAGGGAAACATTCTTCAGGTTTAACTTAGCTGGAAAAGTAACAAAAACATTATAGCATTTAAGACGATTTTAAACTCACAGCAATATACTATACCACAGCTGGTTGAGTAGAGAGAAGAGAGAAACTGTAGTTTCTATTAAATCACTATACATTTGTGCTGTGTTTATGGGTGAAACACTTAACCTTCTCTGGCTCAGTCCATCCAACTACAAGAAGATACCACACAGTGGTATAATTCATTTGATGGCTTGCAGAGCTGAGTTTGATAAGCACTGATCCAGTAGAACATACAATTTTGTGAAAGAAAATATAGTTGTTTCTAATATTAGTACAAGAGCTGGAACTTGGGGCAGGTGATAATTGATTAAATTGACTCTTGTATTTGACTGGCACCTTATTTATTCTTTTCTACTCTAGGCACAAGGCCTGAAATTTTGGGGGAGGGAGCAGTCGATTAAATCAACCTCAGTATGCAACTGGTACTTAATTAATTGACCTCAAAAGGATGAAAGACAAAGTCGACCTTGGCGGAATTTGAACTCAGAATGTAACGGCAGATGAAATACGGCTACGCATTTCGCCCAGCGTACTAACGTTTCTGCCAGCTCGCCACCTTTGGCACCTTATTTATTGGTTACAAAAGGATAAAGACAAAGTTAACCATGACAGTATTTGAACTTGGAAAGTAAATAGTCATAAATAAACATGGCAAAGCTTTTAACAATATGGCCAATCCAACTTCCTTAACCCTTTTGATACCGACCCACTAGAGATACGAGGTTCTGGTTTTAGGATGATCTAAATTAAGACCTTCCATTGATATTTCATGTTAATTTATGTGTCAAACATGAGCTTACTAAGTTCTTCATTATTTTCACAATTAGTTGAAACAAATGTAGCATCTTTCAACAGAAATATATGATAAATGATTTCAAATCTTGGCACAAGCCAGAAATTTCAGGAGAGGGGTTAGTTGATTACATTAACTCCAGTGCTCAACTAGTACTTCTATTATTGTCCTTGAAAGGATGAAAGGCAAAGTCGACCTCGACAGAACTTGAACTCAGAATGTGAAGATGGACAAAATGCTGCAAAGTATTTTGTCTAGCATGCTAATGATTCTACCAACTTGCCTCCTTATATGATAACTAAAGGTTAACTTATTTGTAATAATAATTTCTAATTTAGGTACATGGTCAACAGCTTTGAAGGAAGGAGGTAGTCAATGTCATCAACCCCAAGTATTCAACTGGTACTTTATTGATGCCAGAAGGATGAAAAGGAAAGTTGACTTTGATAGAATTTGAATTGAAAATGTAAAAGGCTAGAACACATATAGGAAAGCATTTTTACCCCATCTTCTAATAATTATATGAATCCATTAATTGTTTCTAATTTAGGCACAAGGCCAGCAATTTTGAAGAGAGTGGATTGGTCAATCCTTTGACCCCAAAATTAGAATTGTACTTTATTTTATTGGCCCCAAAAAGGACGAAAGGCACATTTGACCTTGGTTGGATTTGAACAAAGAATGTACAAAGCTGGAAGAAATACAAGGCATCTTGTTTGATGCTTTAACAATTCCATCAATCCAGCTACATTTTGTGGTATATTATGGATACACTCTAGAGCAGTAAGTGGTAAAATTGGCCATTGATTGAGCAATGTTTATCTTGACAAACACAAGAAACATAAGTATATGTTGGCCAAACAGTTATTATTGGTAAATCTCACAAGTTATTTGTTCATTGGAACAGAACTGAAGGTTTGGCTTTTCAGTTTAGTGGTTGCAGAGATCTTCCCATTCTGTTATTGCTTACAACAGTGAATCTACTGACTCCAGTGATACTTATTTACAGCTCAGTAGACAGACAGAGCAAATTTTCAGGGTAATAGTTGTTTTATCTTCCTTTCTTTCAGGACCAGGACTCAGAGCAGTGTCTATGAGAAGATACAAACCATAACCTTTCAGTTAGTGCTCCAACATTTATCAACCATGCTAGTAACAACTGCCATAATAAAAGACAAAAGATTAAAGAAACACTTACAAGCTGTTTGGAAGATATCCAATTATAGCTGTTGTTAATATTAACCAGCATGTTCCAATGACTGCAAGGACAAGTCTACAAAAAAAAAAAACCCAACAAAATAAAATTTAAAAAAACCCAGTAACGTTTGTGAAGTACAATAAAAAGAAAAAAACAGCAAAACAATGGTTTTCATGGTGGAGGAAAGATGTTTGTTTTTGTACTATTGGATTAACTGGTAAAAGTTAACATTGACAAACCAGAATAAAGAATACAGTGGTAATTTATAAATGTTGGCTTTGTTCCAAAGACCACCACATCCATCAAACATGTACCTATCATTACAACAATGGCTTTCACACATTCAGGTTTATTGAACTCCTTACCCATATCTTTGTTACTATATCTCACCTCCCAGACATGGCAAAACAAGAAAAACAAAAACAAAAAAAAACCCTTTCTCTCCTTCCCCACTCATATTGTTACTGTGACACTGGCCTTCACTAAAGCAGCACCTAGCTTTTGAGTGTCTGTAGCAGATTCCACTCTATTGCAAAACTTCAGACCATGCCTCTGGTCTGGGAACCTGATCTCAATGTACTGCAGTTTGCACACTTCACCTCTTCATCCTATCACCAGCCTTTGAGACTCAAAAAAACCCCCCAAAAAACATAAAATGAGGAAGAAAAGAATTACAACTGAGTAGGAGTGGCCTGCAAAAGGTCATGATCAATGCCCTATTCTCCCCAGTCAATACAGTTAACAATTCCACCTATTTGCTATCCTATTACTACTACTGCTACTAATGATAATAATGATCCTTTCTAGAAAAAGCACAAGGCCTGAAATTCAGTGGGAGGAGACTAATCAATTTCATTGACTTCAGTCTTTCACTGGTACTTAATTTATTGACCCCAAAAGGGTGAAAGCAAAGTTGAACTCAGAACATAGCAATGGGCAAAATACCGATAAGCATTTTGTCCAGCCTGCTAATGACTCTGCCAGTTCAATCCTTTCTACTATAGGCACAAGGCCTGAAATTTTAGGGGAGGGGCTAGTTGATTACATCAACACCAGTGCATTAAATGGTACTTATTTCATTGACCCCAAAAGGATGAAAAGCAAAGTCGACCTCGGTGGAATTTAAATTCACAACTTGAAGATGGATGAAATGTTGCCAAGCGTTTTACTCGGCATAATGATTCTGCCAGCTCATTACCATGTTGCACACATATGGTTGTGATGCATGTGCCTGGTGTACCCTTATCAGATGGGTAGTCATGATGGATATACTAGGCTTTGTATATTTTACCCATTGTCACTTTGATGGCATGCACTGCTCTTACAACAACAACAATAATAATAATAATAAATGCACTGATGCAATACCAGGCAGTGGCTCTCATGCATCTAATCTTAACTGACCAGAAGTGTTAACATGTACATGTTCTGTTTTGGTGTAAAAGATGAGCTACAGCAAATAAAGATGGGTTACAGCAAATATTCTGCTCAATAACTCACTTGCTTGACCATAACTAGTTGAGCATGTTCCTTAGTGGCTGATGATGTGTGCATCTCAGGTCATGAGCAGTGGAAGAGCATCATAGCCATGTGTCGAGAGGGATTCTTTGGGTTTGAATAATTCATCCCAGGAAACATGGGCGTTTCATTCATCATCCTTAAATAACCCTTATTCAGGGACCTTTTGAGCAGGATGGGCTACTTAACCTTAAGAAAGTTCTGACCTGAAAGGTCCTGTGCTGTTTATCTTGATATGAGGTCACCATGTTGTGCACATATGATTGTGATGTTTGTACCTGGTGCACCTTATCAGATGGGTAGTCATGATGGATATATTAGGCTTCATATATTTGTACCCCAGCATCATTTTGATGGCATGTGCTGCTTTCTCACTCAATAATAATTCTTGTCAATTTCAGCACAAGCAGTTTTGAAGGTATGAGGAAGTCAATTACAATGATTATGGAGCTCAATCAATATTTATTTAATTGGCCTTGAGGATGAAAGGCAAAGTTGACCTTGGTAGTATTTGAACTCAGAATATAGAGTAAGAAGAAGTGCGGCCAAGTATTTTGCCCAACACAGCCTTAATGATAACAAAAACAACAACAAATGTTTCTAATTTAGGGCATAAAGCCAGCAGTTTTGAGGGGAAGGGCTAGTTAGTACCACTGCCTTTAGTACTTGGTTGGCACTTTTTTTTTATCTATCCCAAAGGGATGAAAGGCAAAGTTGTCCATGGAAGGATTTGAATAATAATGATTTCTAACATTGACACAATAATAACAACTGCTGTAACTATTATTCCTTCATGACACTAAACCCTATCCCTTCCACTTGGTCGCACACAATAGGAACAGAATCACTTGAGATTACTCGTAACAGTCGACAACTATGAACTAGACATGGTACAATACATATATTTAGCTGATTTTACATCAGACTTGGCAGGGAAATCTGAGCCTAGCTGGATGAAAATTAAATACCCCAAAAAACATCCATGTCAGCACTTCACTATTTCTGCCAACTCCATTGCCCTTTCCTTCCTTGAATTACTAGAGACTATTTAATTACATTAATGTAATAAGTCTGATACTATCATTAGGGCAACACCTACCACTTTTATATAAATACAAATTTTTAAAGCAAAGAAATCTAAGCTCTAAAGTTATTATGGCTTGCCCAACTCTATAGTAAAAGCTGCTGTCTCTTTAGGCATGTGTGGGTGTGTATGTGTGCATGCATGCACATGCCCGTATGTGTGTGTGATTTCAGTCACCTATAACAAATCACTAAACTCTAAGAATCTTTCTGCTTCCCTACAATGCCAAGCTCCTGTTCCCTTTTTAATTACTGCCAAAGTCAATGAGACCTGACCTTGGTCAAAAGTATTTTTAAAGCCCTTAGAGGTCAAGCCAGCAGATGCTTTCACATTAATCTTCTAGCATTCAGATTATTCTTTCAAATGTTTATTTATTCACATTGTTATAAACTGATCATGCACTATCTTGTAGCTCTGAGATTTTGACGATATCCTTTTTAAAATGACATTGTAGGATAAGTGTGAGAGGCCAGAAATGGCCAGTTTGAAGACAGAACAGGTAGAATATTTTGACCAGAAATGGCCAGTTTAAATGCTGAAGGGTTAACGAAGATAAAATAATTTATTTTCAATGAGATACAATAAATGTTAACTAAAATTTTAAAAAAATCTAACCTATATTTGAATCTTATTAGGTATTAGAGAGTGACCCTTTGTCCTAGCACAAAAATGATTTGTTGACAAATTAGCTCCATCCTCTTCTAAGGGTGGAATTTAGGAACCTGTCTGTGTAATGCAAACTACCATGCTTGAACCACATCATCTCTCCTTGGCAGGCATCCATCATATAAAGCTAAACTTGGCACTACAACAATTGCATAATTTGCCACAATTACATAATTTGTCTGCAAACTTCAAAATTTTATGATACTGTCCTTTATCAAACATATTCAACTGCCAAAATATTAAGTACCATCGTTGTTTATGCCTGTTATATTTACTTGCTTGGCACATGGCTCAGTGGTTAGAGCGTCAAGCTCACAATCATAAGGTAGTGAGTTTGATTCCTGAAATAAAGTATCTTGAGCAAGATGCTTTATTTCACGTTGTTCCAGTTCACTCAGCAGTAGAAATGAGTTGCAATGTCATTGGTGCCAAGCTGTATCAGCCTTTGCCTTTTCCTTGGTTAACATTGGTGGTGTGAAGAGGGGAGGTTGGTATGCATGGATGACTGCTGGTCTTCCACAAACAATCTTGTCTGGACTTGTGCCTCAGAGGAGAACTTTCTAGGTGTAATCCCATGGTCATTCATAACTGATGGGGATCCCCTTTTTATAGTGTCTCACAAATTACTGAAGCTAATAACTACAACAATTTTTTACCAGTTCTTTTATTTGTTTCAGTCAGTAGACCATGGCCATGCTGGGGCACCACCTTGAAAGATTGAGTCCAACAAATTGACCCCAATACTTATTCTTTTTTTAAGCCTAGTACTTATTCAATTGGTCTCTTAGACTGAACTGCTAAGTCACAGCAACATAAACAAACTAACATCAGTTGTCAAGTGGAATAGGGATAAATACACCTATCATTCTATCTACATATATACATACATGTAAAAATGCATGCATGCACACACACACACATATACTACAGGATTCCGCAGTTTCTGTCTACCAATTTCACTCACATGGAATTGGTTAACGCAGAGCTATAGTGAAGATACTTGCCCAAGGTTCCATTCAATATAATAGAATTGAACTGGAAACAATGCGGTTGTAGTGTGAGCTTTGCTTCCACACAGTTTCGCCTGTGTGATTACAAATTTTGAATCGTTAGCAAGTGCACAGTCCATATCTTTTTTAATGGTATATGAGTGAATTGGTTACTCATGAAAGTGTTGGATGGAGGTGCCTTATGCCTTACTTTCTCACTACTTTCTCAGGCTCTCTGTGTACTGAGTTGAAATCGCATTAAGATCAATCCAGGATAATTGTGGTTAGTCCACGTTACTCTGTAAGAAGCATAAGGCTGGCCTCCCAGTTTCTCTGGCATATGTTTTCCTCCCTGGATGATATGCTGGTCCATTTTCACTCATTTCTACCAGCTGAGTAGACTAGAGCAATAGGAAATGAAGTGTTTTGCTCAAGAACACAACACATTGCCTGGTTCAGGAATCAAAACCACATTGGTGGAATTGCTAGAGCATTGAACCAGATACTCATCAGAATTCAAAAAGGCCAGAATCAATACCAATGTTTGCAACAAAACTGCTGCCAAGCTGTATTGGATCTTGACTTTCCCTGTAGACAACATTAGTGAAACAAACATAAGGAAGTTTGCATGCAGTGAGAGCTTCTGATCATCATTTAATGTTCGTATTCCATGTTGGTATGGGTTGGATGATTTGACAGGAGCTGGCTAGCCAGAGAGCTGCACTGGTCTCCAATTGTCTCTTTTGGCATGGTTTCTTTGGCTGGTATCCCCTTCCTAACGCCAACCACTTTACAGAGTGTATTGGGTACTTTTTATGTAGCACCAGCATCAGTTCTTACTATATGGTACCATCATGGGTGCTTCATAACAACTTGCTCAGGCTTGTACCTTGGAGAAGATCTTTCCAGATGTAAACTCTGTCTCACAAGAGAAACAGTCCACCCTGATACTGGGTGAAGAGCTACTGTTTATATATGCCCTACAGAGGTACATGAAAATATTATTTTCTTTAAGATATTTGAGGTGTATCAGCAGTACAAAATCCATTTAAAGATAATCATATATGAAAAAAAAGACTTTTGATTAATATGTGGTTGTTTACATAAGGGTATGGGTATATATTTGTGTGTACGCATTGTCCCTTTGTAACAGTGTTTTAAATTATATATTTAATAAAAAGAAAGACTCACCTGAATGGGAATAACATACAATATCTGATAATTAAGCCGACGAAATAGAGAATAGTTAACCGCACACTATAATAATAATAAAAAAAAAGTGCTGATTAGTTTACTACACATTGTATTAATTAGAAAATAGACAATTTTTAACTGTACACTAATAATATTAATTAAAAAAATACAATATTTTACTGTAATTATAACAGCAATAATGATAAATAAAATTAGTTAACTGTACATTGTAAGAATTAAGAGAGATTAGTTAACTGCAATTAGAAAATATTTAACTGAACACAATACCAATTTTAAGAAAGAGATTAATTTACTGCATTCTACAATGATTAAAAAAAAACAAAATGGAGATTAATTCACCTTTATTTTAAGTATTATTATAGAGTTCATTTAACTGATACTATAATAATATATTTTTTAAAATGCAACAAAAAAAAAAGAAACAAACTAGAATTTATTTTTAACTAAATACTTTAAGCTTTGCTATAAAGTGATGTCTAACATGCTCAAGACACATGCAAGGAAATGGATATAGTCAGTTTATCAACAACAGTACTTGACTTGTACTTTAAGTATGGAGATTGATATGATTAAGTATGCCACTCCTCTAAAATGTGAGATCATGTACCTGCTAAATACATAAATTTGAATGTGAAGCATAAAATAAATATCTTAAATATAATACCTGCTATTCTGCTGCCTATTTTTTTTCTCTATTATTATTATTATTATTATTATTCATCTTCCTTGTTTAACTTCTGCTTCTATGTTAGCATGGGTGGGACGGTTTGTCAGGAGCCAGCCAGGCAGAACCTGCACCAGATTTCTGTGATTGTTTTGGCAGGGTTTTTACAGCTGAATGTCCTTCCTAACACCAACCACTCAATAGAGTGGACTTAGTGCTTTTTACATGGAACAAGCACAGGTGGGGTAAGTAGTGCTTTTTACATGGTACAAGCACAGGTGAGGTCAGTTTTGGCAAGGTTTTTACAGCTGGATGCCCTTCCAAACACCAATCACTTTACAGTGTGGTCTGGGTGCTTTTAAGTATCACCTGCACTGACAGGGTCACCAAATATTTGCAAGACATAAAAAAAAACTTTCCAGAGGGGAGGAGGCATTAGAGGAGGTGATCTTTTGTTGGATGATGAGAGGTGAGATAGATACAGGTGTCTTGCTGTAGAGGAACTACAAGGTTACCAGGTGAGAGAGAGAAAGATCAGGAATGAAGACAGAGGGAAGTGTAGGAGAAGGAGAGAGAGTAGGAGACAGCAGGATAGAGATGGTGGCAAAATGCCAGGCATACTCACAAGGAACAGGGATCAGAATATAAATGGGATGGTTGAGTAAAGGAAGAGAGATAAAAATGGTGGCAAGTGCCAGGGCATATCTTTGAGGGTCAAATGCTATAATATAAATTGCAGGCTATTGCGAAAGGAGTGTGATTAAAGATTTTGAGTAAGTTGTGAAAGACCTGGGTATGTATAGAGTTGGGGGTGGAGGCATCGTATAGCAATGATACAGAGGAACAGGGGTGTGAGGATAGGATTGGGGAGTGAAATCTAGGCATAGTGTATGAAGGAGTTGCTTATAGGTGAAACACACAAGTTGGGGGCTAGCAGATAGCAATAATAGAATGAGACAGGGCTTGTGGTTAATTCAGGGGCAGACAGAGAGCAATGATACAGTGGCACAGGGCCAAGAGGACAGGATTGGGGATTGGGAGGTAATCAAAGTACATGAAGCAGAAATGTGAGGAAGAGATGTAGTTTGGCTTGTTGTGGTAGAGTGTATGAGAAGTTTTCTTGTTAAGTGTGAGTGGGACACACAGTACTTCTAGAACTCAGTTTCGCTGGTTGCTGTTGTTGTTATTAAGGCAGTGAGCTGGCAGAATCATTAACATGCTGGGCAAAATATTTAGCAGTATTTTGCTTGTCTTTACATTCTGAGTTTTGCAGAAGTTGACTTTGCCTTTATCGTTTTGGGGTTGATAAAATAAGTACCAGTTGAGTACAGGGGTTGATGTAATCGACTACATCCCTCCCCCAAATTTCAGACCTTGTGCCTTTAGTAGAAAGGATTATTATTATCATTATTATTTCTCTGGCAGTTTCATGAAAGTTTCTACTGCATCACCTAATGTACCTCTACATTCCTATGGTGTGTGCAGCATAGGGTTCTTATTTTTGTATGGACTGGGGGGAAAAAAAAACTCCTCTTGGTGTACTGCATCAGTTTGTTTTGTTATGGAGGTTTAGTTTCTCGTTATATTCATGGATGTTCTGCTGTGCTTGGTGTGTTTAATATGAGTTGTGTTATTTAACTGGGTATTAATCTTGTAGAGATTTTTTGTTTTAGATTATTAGGATCTAATTGTATTGTATAGTATATGTGAAGATTGTTCTATTTGAGCTATTCAATTGAATCAATAGTCGTTTGCACAAGATGTGGGGGTGTTCTTAGCAGAGTTATTTTTTGGACAATGTAGTCTGAGACCCCCTTCAGTCATAACTGACCATGGGATTGCACCTAAAAAGTTACTCTCCCAGGCACAAGTCCAGGCAAAGTTGTTTATGGAAGACCAGCAGTCGCCTATGTATACCGGCCTCCCCTCTCCACGCCACCAGTATTATCAAAGGGAAAGGCAAAGGCCAATACAGCTTGACACCTGTGACGTCGCAACTCATTTCTACAGCTGAGTGAACTGGAGCAACGTGAAATAAAGTGTCTTGCTCAAGAACGCAACATGCAGCCTGGTCTGGGATTCAAGCTCAGAACCTCACAATCATAAGCTCGATGTTCTATGCACCTTCACAGGGTTGTAGTGTTGTAATTATTATTATTATTATTATTATTAGTATTATTATTGTCTTTGGTTGGTTGCAAAGATCCAAAAGAAATGTGAAGAATGAGATAAAATACCTTATAAAGTGATACCCATCATTGTTTCGAGTTAAAAGGTTCCATGATTGAAGCTCTGTTAAATTGAAAGAATACAAATATAAATACAAGACAAAATACACAAATTTATGACAGTAGAGCATTCACCCACACAGGTGAGATGGCAGCATGCTTATCTTTGTAACAGCAATGGCAGTGCACCTAGCTTCAAATGTCACACCACACCACCTCTCTCTACCTCTTACATAACATCACCATCCTTCTTCCTTTTATATCACATCACTTCCTCACTTTTACATTACATCATCTCTGTCTCTATCATACCACCACTGCTGTTTCCCAAGTTAAAAGCATTTTCAAACGATTTTCTGGTTAAATATTACATCATAAGTAGGACAGAGAAAGCAGTTTTTCATGAATCATTTGTAGATAATTGACTGTACTACTTCTTTTCTTTAAACATTAACCTTAGATCTGATATTCTCAATACTCAAAATGAAACCAACATTAGGGATAGATAAAATTTGTCAATATTTTAAAACCTTTACTAATATCCTTTTCATAATGATTCTAGATTAGGCTGAAACCCACTTATTTTGAGGGAAGGGTTCAATACTTGATGGGCATATATTTCATAGATCCTCAAAGGGCAAAAAGCAAAACTGATCCCAGCCAGAATTGAATTCAGGATGAAACTAGGGACATAATGCAAACACCTGAGAATTTACATCTCTGTTACTTAATAATAAGTCAGATACTCTACAGAACCTGTCAACCACCACCCTCATCTACAGTTTTAGAAAAAGTAATCACAATTAAAAGCCAGGGTTCATTTCAGCCTTTTAAGCATTGCATCTGGGGTACTACTGTAAACAGTGTCTTTCTTTAGAGCAAGTCAGCATGGTGGAGCTATTCCTCCATAAGCTGTATCTCCAAGAGTATTTTGAACTCAGAAATCAATAGCATTAGGTACAAGTTATACATAAAACAGACTTGTGATACAAGGTCAAAAATTATGTGGGAGGAAACAGTTGCTTAATCCTTTAGCATTTAAATTGGTCAAATCTGACCAAAATATTCTATCTGTTTTATGGCTCAAGCTGGCCAGATCCTGCCTCTCACACCTACCCTATAATGTCATTGCAAATATAAATAAGCACACCAAAAAGTGAATAAATAGAAATTACATTTGACAGAGTAATCTGCATACTAAAGGGTTAAATCAAGTACAATATTTTAAAAAGATGAAAAACATTGTTGACTTTAGTGCAATTTGAACTTAGAATGTAAAAAGGGATAGCTAAATGCAGCATTGTGCTACTGTTTCTGCCATTCCCTTGCCTTAATAATAGCTGATGTTTCCTTTTTATTGTAATGTACAAGTTTATCTTTAAACCAAAGTATATAAAAAAAAATCAATAATAGTAATAATGATAACTGAATTTAAGTAATTTCACTGAAAAAAGAAATGGACAGAAATAAAGAAAAAAAACCTACCTTCAGCTGTAAACCGGCTTGTAACATCATCCTCGATGATGGCCTGATGGAGAATGTAAAAATTGAAATTAGCCATTTTATGTGACTTTGTTAACACATCTATATAACATGTATACAGAGAGAGAGAGAGAGAGAGAGAGAGAGAGAGAGAGAATGTGTGCATTCACAGATATATGTAATTGCTGTTTATGTCACGCATAAATAAACCTCTAACAAACTCAATACAGTTCCAGCACAAGGTTCTATGGGATGCTTTTATACATTTTGTACCACACAGATGAAACAAAAACGAAACTCATCTCTACTTCTTCTCACCCTTAATGCATTCAATCTCCCCTCCTCAACTCCTTACACAGCACTAACCCTTAAATTAAGCTCAGTCCCTTCTTTTCCAAAACATCATCCCAACACATATCTATGCCAGTAACTTTTAAACAATATCTTTTTCATATAATTTTAAATAGCATTCGATTGAACACAGGGAAATTGGGAAATTCACCCTCTTTCTCTCTGATGAGTGGATGCATTACCTAATAATGATTATCAATTTTAGATTCCATTTCTAAAGCTAATACACTCATGAAACGATCGTGAGATATTATAAACTTATTGACTTTTTAGATAATCATACTTTATATATATATTTATACATCTATCTATTAATGTATTATTTTCGACGTATATCTTCTGTGATGATTTTTTGATGTAATATCCTGATCTTGATTTAAGATCTTCCTTTTCCACACCTTATTACAGCCAGTTACATTATACTACTTCAAAATAAGCTTGACAAGTTTTATGACTATACCCACTATGATTCTGTCATCTCCCTCATGCCCTTTCCTAACAGACACTGCTCTATTGTCTTAGATTTTGATATACAAATATTTGATAAACTAGGACTACAAATCATAACTGACCCCAAAAATCAGTGACAAGCTAGAACCCTAACAAGTTTCTCTTTTTCCCTGATGTCTTAGTAGCTTCTAAGCTGAAGTGAAAACAGCATGGATTTTGTCTGTCTTCCTACCCTCTTAGAGGATTTAAGTAAAATTATACAAATGTGTCTGACTGTTTAAATTAATTTTATTTATTTATGCAGCTTGATATAGTTGCGGTCTATTTATTTATTCATGCCTTCAATGCTGGCATAGGTTGGATGATTTGACAGGAGTTGGCCATGTAGAAGACTACACCAGCCTTCAGTGTCTGCTTTGGCAGGGTTTTTATGGCAGGATGTCCTTCCTAACACCAACCAATCTGTAGAGTGGACTGAGTGCTTTTTAAACACACACAAAATTATAAAGACATAAACATGATTAAAGTCACTGAGATGTTTCTAGTTTAATCTGTCTCAAAACAAGGCAGTATTTCCCCATGGCTAGACATGCTTTCATGGAAGACTGGAAATAAATAAAGAACCTCACTGGTATTATTCTTTTACTTGTTTCAGTCATCTGACTGCGGCCATGCTGGAGCACTGCCTTTTAGTTGAACAAATCAACCCCAGGACTTATTCTTTGTAAGCATAGTACTTATTCTGTCATTCTTTTTTGCCGAAGCGCTAAGTTACGGGGGCCTAAATACACCAGTATCAGTTGTCAAGCGATGGTGGGAGGACAAACACAGACACACAATCATACACACACATACATATATATGATGGGCTTCTTTCAGTTTCTGTGTACCAAATCCACTCACAAGGCTTTGGTTGGCCTGAGGCTATAGAAGACAGTTGCCCTAGGTGCCACGCATTGGGACTGAACCCAGAACCATGTGGTTGGTAAGCAAGCTACTTACCACACAGCCACTCCTGCGTATAATGATGATGTTCATTTACAACCATCACGTGATGTCCACACACACACACACACACACACTTAAAATCAGCTGAAACTGTATATAAGTTACTGAAGAGTTAAGTTTTGTGCATACCACTTACGCATAAAAAAACTTTTAGCCTTGAGTCCTTTATGTAACTTTTTAACCAATTAAAAAAATGTGTGTTTGTGTGTGTGTGTGTTTTTTTTTTTTTTTGAGTACTGAACTAAATACATCAAAACATTTCAGAGAAATGTCTGAAATGTTTAATGTATTTTCGATTTTCCGTTCTTCATGGCAAATAAAACTGACCCCTTGTAATTTGTATTTTTTTTTCTATAGTAAATAAATATAACCTTAGTAACAGCTTTATGCCCAATCAACAGAAAGTTAACATTCATCAGTATTAAACAAAATGTAAAAT
The DNA here is from genome assembly GCF_006345805.1 of Octopus sinensis. Lineage (NCBI taxonomy): Eukaryota > Metazoa > Mollusca > Cephalopoda > Octopoda > Octopodidae > Octopus > Octopus sinensis. The sequence goes on from NC_043010.1 coordinate 34,350,854, forward strand.
GCACAAAAGATAAATAGTTGTTTTCTAAAATAAACAACTACTTGTTTTTTAGACATGTAAAGATATCTTTAAATATTTAATCCGTTACAGACAGAATAATCCAGCACAATAACCTCCATATATACACACAATGGAAAGTAATGTCCTTCACACATCAACTTAATCCTTTAAAAGTGTCAATATATGCCTAACATTGTCAGTGCATCGCCAAGACCGACATTACCCTGTAAACTTGAGCTTAAGGAAAACAAAACACACCTTTTCTTATCAAAGTAGTGAATGGCAAAATAACAGAGCAACGGACTAAATGCCTTGTGGTACTTAGTAAAATCCATTTAAGATTTTAGCATTCAAATTTCATTAAAAGCCACTTTGCCTTTTATCTTTCTTGTTTGATGAAACATGTATTAGTCAAATACTATGGCCAACTTAAAATCTGCTGAGAGCCAATGTTAGAAATCATCATCATCATTATCATTATTATTATTATTATTGTGGTGAGCTGGCAGAATCGTTAGCACACTGAATGAAATGCTTAGTGGTATTTCGCCCATTGCTGCATTCTGAGTTCAAATTCTGCTGAGGTCGACTTTGCCTTTTATCCTTTTGGGGCTGATAAAATAAGTACCAGATGAACACTGGGGTCGAAGTAATTGGCTCATGCCCACCTCTTCCAAGTTGCCCTTGTGGCAAAAATTTGAAATAATAATAATAATAATAATTTTTATTATTATTATTGTTAGCATGCCAGGCAAACTGCTTTGTGGCATTTCATCCGTCTTTACATTCTGGGTTCAAATTCTGTCAAGGTTGACTTTGCCTTTCATCCTTTTGGGGTCGATAAATTAAGTACCAGTCAAGTACTGGGGTTGATGTGATCGACTATCCCCCTCCCCACAAATTCCAGGCCCTGTGCCTATAGTAGAAAGGATTATCATTATTATTATTATTATTACTAAGGGCAGAGTGAAAATATCTAAAAGAATTGGTAGAACATCACACAAACTGCCTTGCAATATTTAGTCATGTTCTGTGTTCTTTGTTCAAATCCTGCCCAGGTCAGGTTTGGCTTTCATCCTTCTGGTGGGTGGATAAAATAAAGTACCATTCAAAGAACTGAAGTCAATTTAGTCGACTAACCTTTCACAAAAAATATGTGTGGCCTTGCACCAAAAGATAGAAACCACTATTACTGCTGCTGCTGTAATAGTGTTGTTGCTGAAGCAGCAGAGTGCCGAACCATATGCTTTAGTATATTTGATTTCACCTCTCTGTAGTGTTGCCAGATCAGTTTCATAAAAAGTAGCACAAAAATTTTTTTAAAGTAGTGGATTGATTTAGAATGCAGCCTAAATGAAAATTTTGCTAACAACCATACACAATATATATTATATATATATATATATATATATATATATAGCCTATATATATGAGGCTATATATATATATACACACACATACAAACACATATATACATACAAATTTACACATACATACATACACAATCATCAGGATGGTCTATTGATCAATTCTAATTTATTTATTTTTTTCTTAATTTAAAGCAATAATTCGTAATAGTTGAAATTTTAAAGTAGCAGCCCAAATTGAATACAAATTCCAGCATGCGGTCCAGTAAAGTACACATAATCTGGTCCCTGTAGCCTGATATGGCAACTCTATCCTTTAATGTTCAGATTTCAAATCCCATTGAGGTTTTTGAGAGAGGTAGTAGGTGGCACTTTGCCTACCTTTGTCTCTTCTCTTTAGAGTAAAGGAGGGTATTAAGAATAAGTGTCAATAAGGTATTGAGGTTAGCTAAATTTATTATACCCTTTAGTTGCATGAATTACCCTTCTATTAGTCTGAGTATCTAGCCTGCTCCCTGTAGTATAAATGGTAGCTCGTATGTTCTGTGAGTAGATTTGGTGCTGTTGTTGGTTAGCTTCAAGTCAACTCTGATCAAGAAGGCCAATAAGGCACCCTGCTTTTTTACAATGTGCAGGCAACCCACAGCCATATTAATTAATGTTTTTCCCTAAGAAATTAGGTTGTAATTTATGAAAGATTTGGCAGCCATTTCTAACAGGGTGAATAACCATGTAGATCAGTACTTTCAACCATTCTTTCATTTGTGGACTCCTTAAATTCCTATTTTACTAGAGTGGACCCCATAGCCATCCAATGTTTTTAAAAAATCTCATATTTTTACAATAAAATATTATTAAAACTTGTATGAAAAATATGTTAAAATATTTTGTGTACTGTAGAAGTATAAGCAATTTATTGCAGATAAATTTTAACAACAAAATTTTATGTGGACCCTCAAAGGTCATATGGACCCCGGTTGGGTACCATTGATATAGATCCTCTCTTGCTGGGTCAGGGATTGTTAGTATTTTAGGGAGTGGGGTGGTGAAACTAGTACCAAATTCAGTGACCTTCCTTTGTGAGAATTTAATTTCTGTCTTAGTTGGCTTCATCACATGTCTCTCTGGTATCAATAAAAAATAAATACCAGTCATGTACTAACATCCAACCAATTGACTATGCCACTCTCATACAACATCTGGCTTTGTGCCAGTGTGAGAAATTCTTTGGATAATCATGCAACAGGTAGCAGAATTCTCACCACTTGACTCATCATATAATCATTTGGTAGTAAAAACCATCAATATTATCATTATCACAAAGGTGGCGAGCTGGCAGAATCATTACCATGCTGGGCAGAATACTTAGCAGTATTTTGTCCATCCCTATGTTCCGAGTTCAAATGCCGCCAAGGTCAACTTTGTCTTTCATCCTTTCGGTCTCACTTGATCTACTAGAAATGGTAAGCAAATCCCTACTATCTTGCTTATAGAGGGATGCACTGAATGATACAGACTTAAAAGCACAATACTGAGAAAAGGACAGGGTGATTATAGCTAGAACTCCATTCATTATAAGTCAGTTTCTGTAAAGCATTAATAAAATATGTCTTGAAGTGTTTGTTCCAGCTCTTTATATTCTGGTTAACATTGAAGGTAAAGATATAAAAAGGGTATGGGCCTAGCTGGAGTGTGTTTGATAAGTTCTCTTGGATAGGGTTGGGCTGACCTAATGCTAAACAAAAAAAAAAAAAAAAAAGAAAACTATCACAAACACTAACCACAACTGAACCAATGAAGGAGCATCTGCATGACATCAATTATTAGAGATCTATTGAAACAGAACTGGCCTCAACGTAACCAGACTAAGTATGTTTATGTAAGATAATAAACTATATGCAGTGTGACAGTCAGTGTGTAATGCTGTAATAAAATGTTTAATAGCACATGACTCAGGTACATTAGGCCTACTTTCATTCACTAGAGTTTTAACACAATCCAATCTTCACAACAAGACTAAGTATGAATTCACTGCTAAGATGTTTGATATAATAAATGCAATGAAAAATATTTAAATAACAATTTGAGAGAGACAGGAACAAACCCATATAATGTATCTGTTGTATTATAATATCTAATATTGAGTAATAGAATGGCAGGCACTTATTATCACCATCATCATCGTTTAACATCTGTCTCAAATTGGTGCTAATAAAGTCTAATATCAAGACTAAGTATATATATTTTACATATATATATATATATCCTCTGTTTCCAAGCAAGGTAATATTTTTCCATGGCTGGACATGTTTTCATGGAAGATTGGAAATGAGGGGCCATGCTTGCACAACAATGATTTTTATAAAGACAAGAAGACCTAAACCTTCATACACAAACATGTGCATACAACAAGCTTCTTTCAGTTTCCTTCTACCAAATCTATTGACAAACCTTTGGTTGGCCTTGGACTATAGTAGAAGACCAAGGTGATTTGTAGTGGGACTGAACCTAAAATTAAGTGGTTGGGAAGCAAACTTCTTAATCATGCAGCTATAAAGTGTCCTGATTTTCTTATGAAACAAATTCTTTTATAGAGACACATCTATGGTTAAAATATACACCCAATTTTAGAGAATAACTATCACCTCCACTGTGCAAATAAACTGAAATGAAAAGAAAACATTTAAAATAGGCCATGTCATTGTTTCTAAAGTACCTGTAGTGCTGACCTCATCCTCATTCAAGCTTGGACTAAGATCAAACACTTAGACATTTTTTTTATAAGAGTCTGTATCAGTGATCTGAAGTTGACCCTGAGAAGATTATAACACAGAATAAATACAAACACACACAAACAAACATCATGTGTGTTTTTGTGTTCATATACATAAGGTCAACAATGTACTGGCTTAATAGCCGAGTTTCTCTAACTACCAGTCTATTTGTATTGTATTTCTTTTTTACACAACATATAATCAAATCTAGAACAGTAGAATTTTATCAGCTTTTTGGGTTCTTTAAAAATAAAAGAAAATGAAGGTAGAACTTCTCTTACTAACAAACAAGAAATAGAATAAGCAAAAAAACAAAGCATGATAGGTTAATGATAGAGTGTGTCGGTGAAATGAGAGTTGGGCAAAGCGATGATGACAGGTTAATGCCATAACAAAAGCCAGTGTCAATATTCAATGCAGGGAGCATTTAAAAGCTTACTTAACATACAAGGACTAGGGGCTTCCCTCCCAACCACTACTGTTTGCTGATGTAAAGATTAGAAAGAACCAGGCTATATTCCTATGTTATGTGTAAGAGACAAGACATGAAGATGCGTGGCTTAGTGGTTAGGGTATTTGGCTCACAATTGTAAGGGCATGAGTTCAATTTCTGGTGGTGTGTTGTGTCCTTGAGCATGACACTTTATTTTCATGTTGCCCCAGTCCACTCAGCTGGCAAAAACAAGTTGTATCTGAAATTCAAAGGACCAGCCATGTCACACTGTGTCAGGCTGAAATCACCCTGAGATTTACATTAAGGGTGCACATGACTGTGGGATGCTCAGTCATTTACACATTAATTTCATGAGCAGGTAGTTCTGGTGATCAGATCACTAGAAACCTTTGTCATAACCGACAGTATGCCAGTGTGTGTGTGTGAGAGAGAGAGAGAGATGGAGAGGGGAGAAGTAATGAGATATTCGTAAATCACTGCACAACGTTGTACATTTTGTTAATTATATCATGGCTATGAAGTCCACTCCACAACATGGTCTTTAAGTTTGATCTCATTGCAATGACCAATATCTTATGAATGGAATAGATAGACACACAGTGTGAGGAAGCCTGTTCCTATATATAATACAATATATATATATATATATATATATATATATAAAGGCACATGACTTAGTGGTTAGAGTGTTGAACTTACGATCATGAGGTTGTGAGTTTGATTCTCGGACTGTTGCTCTGAGTTGTGTTCTTGAGCAAGAGACTTTATTTCATGTTGCTCCAGTTTGCTCATCTGTAGAAATAAGTTGTGTTGTCACTAATGCCAAGCTGTATCAGCCTTTGCCTTTCCATTGGTGCAATCCCATGGTCATTCATGACCAAAGGGAGTCAAAAGATATATACATATATTATTCTTATACAAGAATGTCGTTGACACTAGCTAAGTTTCAGCTAGCTAAGCCATTGCCAGACTGCAGTGCATTAGAGTTGGTTTTTGCCTTTGTTTCCAATATTCTGTGAAAACAGGTCTGGTAATGGGGAGAAAATATTACCTTACTTGGAAACAGGTGAGGGTTGGTAACAGGAAAGGCATCTGGCTATAGAAAATCCACCTAAACGAATTCCATCTGAACTGTGTGAGCATGGAAAAGTGAATGTTAAAATGAGGACGAAGATGATGAGGAAATAAACTTGCAAAGTTGTGTGTGAGAGAGAAAAAAAATGTTCCCTATATGTGTGTGTATGTGTTTGTCTTTAGTAAAGGGTATAAACATACATAAGATTAGATGCCCACTCTTCCACAAAAATGTGTTTTGTAAATGAAATCTTGAGAAATTTGTTCTACATTGAGTTAGATACTCCCCTGTCACTCACACCATCAGCATTATCTTTGGGAACACTATCTGGTGCTTCAAACTTTTTAATGTATTATGCCAAGGCATGTCCTCCAAATGCTAGATTAAGTATTTAAATGCATTGAACCGTGGGTGTTCCAGATTAGAAATGCAAACTGTGTGGATGTATAAAGCATTGGAAACCCTGTAACCAATTATGCTCAAGTATCACAGAATAATATAACTTCATTTTATATTGATGACTACTTTATTTGCTAGAATAATGGTTTCTTTTTTGTAGTAATAGTAGTAACAATAATAATCCTTTTTATAGGTGTAAGGCTTGAAACTGGGGGATGGGGTCAATCAATTACATAGCCCCCCCCCCAATGCTCAGCTGGTACTTATTTTACTGATACTGAAAGGAAGAAAGGTAAAGATAACCTGGGTGGAATTTGAACTCAGAATGTAAAGAGCTAGAAGAAATACCATAAAGTAATAATAATAATACTAATCCTTTCTACTATAGATAGTGATAGCGATGTAATCTTTTTGATACAGTAAGACCTCTAGGGCCAGTTAAGGAACCCCAACATCTAAGATCTCCCTGAATACCAAGGGTAAGTATTCTTTTCAATTCTTATTCATCAATTCACAGGTCTGTATTTACAGCAGTGCCATCCACTTTTGCTATTTTCACCACTTTCACCCACCTTTCAATAAATTCACTCAAGGACAACACCTCCTTCTCCATCCTTACTTTCCTTTTTTTAATTTACACAAAGGAAATGTCAATATAACTGAAAGCTGACAAAAAGAAGACAAAACAGACATGGAAATATAAAACAAATAATGATATATTATACTTATATCACTAAATTCTAAAATTCTCTAAATCTCAAACTTCATTTTCTTTCTTTAAATATGAACATCAAAACAATTTGATATATGTTTTATTTTTGGTCTGATAAGACACCTACTCACCATAGGACACTGATATTTATATTACTGGCCAAAGTTCAGTACATTGCACATTATTTCAATAAAAGTTTCTCAGCTTTTTGATTTTGGTGAATGAATGGAGATAGTGGAATGATTTTAAAGATAATGATTATAAGTTTAGTTACAATAAGATCTTGTTAAAAAAAAAATCAATACAAAAAACCAAAAAGAACATATATTGAAATTATAGGTAGAAATTTGGTTTTGATAAGGTTTTTGTATGAGCTTTTATCTATAACAGTATGAACTCAACCATAAAAGGAGGTATTTCACAGGGTCAAGATACTAATTTTGCTCTGATCAGTTGCTAAACTGTTACAAAACACGCGTGACCCACCTTTAAAATTCGTGTGCCTCTATCTACACATACAAGCATTCAAGACTGTTATACTTAAATTAGTCTTTTGGCTATATTGACAACTATTCACCCTTTAATCTATTGTGAACACTGGTATACAAATATATTGTTCCATTCTGTCTCTTCTGAACAAACAGACCGTTTCCATATAGCCAACCATGTCCATTGATGAACATTCAACTCATCTCTTTCACCACTCACCATTCCTACTGTGTTGCTTTTACCAAACCCTGCACTAAACACTACCCTATACTTTTCACCTAGAATCATACACAACCATGGAACACTTGAAACTCTCGACAATGAGCATTAGGGCTAATCTTTATAATTGGCTGAAGTCCTTCATTCTTAGTCATAGAGAGATACTCATGGCAATAGGATAACATTCTCTACTCTAAATGACATCTGGAGTCTCACAGGGAACTATTCTTGGTCTACTTTTGTTTGTTGCATATATTAATAAAATGGAGGCTGATTTGCAGTATATCACTGTGCTAAAATATACCGATACTAAGCTGTACTTTGAGATAAAAAGAACAGATCTTATATACTATAGATCTTTTCTGCAATAGATCGCTGACTAGCAACTCAGGCTTGGGAGGAAAATCCCAGAATTTATCGACTCCATGATATAAACCTTAAGTCTACTCTCTTTTACTCTTTTTACTCTTTTACTTGTTTCAGTCATTTGACTGGGGCCATGCTGGAGCACCACCTTTAGTTGAGCAAATCGACCCCAGGACTTATTCATTGTAAGCCTAGTATTTACTCTATCAGTCTCTTTTGCTGAACCGCTAAGTTACAGGGATGTAAACACACTAGCATCGGTTGTCAAGCGATGTCGGGGAGACAAACACAGACATACACACACAGACACACATATATATATATATACATATATATATATACATACATACATACACATATATATATATACATACATACATATACATATATATATATACATACATACATATACATACATACATACACATATATATATATATACATACATACATACACATACATATTTATAAAAATACAAAATAAGACAAGAACGCAAAACATTCGGACAACTAGGTGATACAAAAAGGGACAACTAGACATCCAGATAGATGACATAAAAAAAAAACAAGGACAGGTCATTCAAAGCTTTCTATCCTCAGTCAAGAACCGGATCATCCTCGCAATTTCGGCTGATTAATCTCGAGCATGTATACATGTATATATATATATATATATATACATATATATGTATATATATATATATATATATACATATATACGACGAGCTTCTTCCAGTTTCCGTCTACCAAATCCACTCACAAGGCTTTGGTTGGCCCGAGGCTATAGTAGAAGACACTTGCCTAAGGTGCCACGCAGTGGGACTGAACCCGAGACCATGTGGTTGGTAAGCAAGCTACTTACCACACAGCCACTCCTGGCATTGTACACTAAAAAAAGGTATAAAAAAACAGCATGGCAGCCATGATTTTCAGAAACATTTTTATGATGCTCAGAATTGCTGAAATATGGTGTAAGCTACTTGCATTGATTGTTTGCTGTTAGGACATTGAACCCTTTATAAATTCCATGTTTCCCGAAATTCACCAACATGACTCCTGATGCGCCTATGCACCCTTTTCTCTTTATGGCTTTCTAATTCTTCACCTTTCTGACATTTTGTGTTTTATCTTGCATACTGTGCATGTACTTTTGGCTATCATTGTCGTCTTTCTTTACTTATTGCTGCTTTCTGACCATCTTTTACTCTTTTAACAAACAGTTGTTGTGAACCTGAGTACTGTATTTAATAATCATCATCATCGTTTAACATCTGCTTTCCATGCTGGCATGGGTTGGACGGTTTGACTGAGGACTGGCAAGCCCGAAGGCTGCACCAGGCTCCAATCTGATCTGGCAAAGTTTCTACAGCTGGATGCCCTTCCTAACACCAATCACTCTGAGTGGGTGCTTTTACATGCCACTGGCATGAGGGCCAGTCTGGTGGCACTGGCAACGACCACACTCGAATGTTATTTTTTACATGCCACCGGCACATGTGCCAGCAAGGCGATGCTGGCAACAATCACGCTTGAATGGTGCTTTTTACGTGCCACTGGTACAGGAGCCAGTCAGCAGCCCTGGCAACAGTAATGCTTGGATGATGCTTTTAATGTCTGATAAGCTCATAATTATTATTTCATCCATCCATCAGGTACCAACCAGCAAAACTTTCAGTTAAACAACACCCACATTGAACTCACTAATTTAGGTGCCCCCTCTCCATAAATGTCATTAATGCTGCCACTCCTCCTGCAACTAATTAAGAAATGCACATAACTTAGTTTAGTGGGTTGGCATAAAGAGAAGAGTGTTGAATTACAAGAATTACAGTATTTTTAATCTCATACCTCTAGATTCCAAGTTCAATTAGCACTCAAGTTAACTTTCATTAAGCATTATCATTTCAAGAGGGTTGATAAAATAAGTGCTAGTTGGTTGGTTGGGATTGTTTTAATACTAGTTCAACCCTGACAGAACAGAGCTATGATCAAAGGTTTTCCAGCCAAGACCATCCTACTATAGTGTATTTAATACTATATTAGCCACTGTAGCCTTTGTTTTTTTCAAGGCAGTAATTTGAAGGAGATATATAGCAGAAAGGTTACCATTAGCTTGAACAGATACTAGTTATATATAACAGGGTTGGTTAAACTGAATATACTATTCCCATCACATTCTGACTTTTAGAAGTGGTAGGTTGGCAGAATTTGCAAAGAGCTGAAATATATACTTTGCAATATTTAGTTACACCTCCTTTTCAGAGCACAAATTCTGTCAGGGTTGCTTTTGCCTTTCACTCCACTGGAATCAATAAAATAACACCAGTCAATTACTTGGATGTGACCAACTGCCAAAATTCATGACCTTGAAACCAAACCATATTAAAAATCCTCATTATAATAGAAGTAGTGAGTGAAGAATTATTTTACCTCTTTATAACCAGAACAACTTTGCCTTTCATCCCATGGCATTGTACCTAAATTTAAAACCATTATCATGGCAGTGGAAAAGTAGAATTGTTAAAGTATTGGATAAAATGTCTTGCAGTATTTGTTCTGGGTCTCCAGAGTCTAGATCCTGTCATGGACAACTTTGCCTTTCATCGCTGTAGGGTCAATAAAATTAAGTGCTAATAGTTGTCAATGTAATTGACTATTTCCTCTCCTCAGAATTGTTGGCCTTATGCCTAAGTCAGAAACTATTATCATTCTTCTTATCATTAAGTCAGCGAGCAAGCAGAATCTATAGTGTATTGGACAAAATACTTGGCATTTTTTCTGACTCTCTATGCTCTGAGTTCAAATTCTGCTGAGGTTGACTTTGCCTTTCATCTTTTTGGGGTTGATAAGATAAAGTATCAGTAATAGAGTGGATATAATCAACCATCACCATTCCTTGAAATTGTTGGAATTGTGCCAAAATATGAAAGAATCATTAATATTATTATCAATAAGTTGATAAACTCAGTATTAGTTACATAACAGAGAAGATTCACCAAGCTAAGCGTAGGAGTGGCTGTATGGTAAGTAGCTTGCTTACGAACCACATGGTTCCGGGTTCAGTCCCATTGTGTAGCACCTTGGGCAAGTATCTTCTACTATTGCCTCGGGCCAACCAAAGCCTTGTGAGTGGATTTGGTAGATGGAAACTAAAAGAAGCCTGTTGTATATATGTATATATACATGTATGTGTGTATATGTTTGTGTATTGGTGTTTGTCCCCCCAACATTGCTTGACAACTGATAGAATAAGTACTAGGCTTATAAAGAATAAGTCCTGATCTCGATTTGCTTGATTAAAGGCAGTGCTCCAGCATGGCCACAGTCAAATGACTGAAACAAGTAAAAGAGTAAATGTCCCATGAAAAATATGCTTTGTGCTTGAAGACTGTGCATGATAGTGAGAAAGGCAATAGAACAAAATCTCAGGTCCACTTGAGTAATGTTTACTTTACATGCTGACAACCTTCTATCAGATTGCAAAAACAATTTAGCACTTATTTTTGTACCATAAAAAAAAACAACTTATGTCTGTATCCATGTATCTCTCTCTTACTTGTTATATATATATATATATATATATATATATATATTATATATATATATATTGGTGTTCAGATAAATGAATTTACCACTGCAAATATGTGATTGAAATAAATATAAATTAGTTTTCCACAATATTCTGTTTACACAAAACTGTAGACAGTAAGTCAAGTGTCAATATAACTGTCTGTAAAACAGTGTGTGTGTAAGGATTTGGGGGGGGCTGGGATGGTTTGTAGAAGATAAAATAAGTGAAGTGGTTATAGCATAACATTACAGATACTCCTAGATAGCTGTTTAATTCCACATTGGTTCTAATAGAGCAGAGCTTATGATCAAAAGCATTCCAACCATAACCATCCCATCTGGCCCCTCCCCCACTCCACGATGTGATCAGCCTGGTGCGCTTTTGATCAGGTGCCAGAAGACGTGGCACCTACCAAGCAGAAACCTTTGTCATGCCAAGCTCATTGGGCAGAATATTCTCAACTCTCTCGATTTATAGTCAGTTGCCTGTCATCCAACACCATGTGGTGAACATAATGTTTTCCCTGGTGGTGGCAGTTGTAGGACACTCAGACCTCAGGTCATCTTCAACACTCTCCATTCCCCTCCGAAATTCAGCTGCCCACTTTCGCACTATTGATAAAGCTGGAGTGTCTTCTCCTAATGTAGTAACCATGTCAGCATGATTGTCCTTGTGGAGACTAAACCCTTTTTATTCAGGTACTCGATAACACCACAATACCAAATTTTGCCCATTTTCAAGAGAAGTCACTACTAGTTACTCCGGAAGTCTTCTTTGAACAGTCAGATGTCAGTTTACCTGGAAAGAAACAATGCAATTACTAATGAGAAGAGCTTAAATTAATGCATGCAAGATTTCTCGGCTCTAGCATCACTCCTTCATAGTCAACCCATGAACTTTTCAGTCCACCTTTGTATGCTAGCATTGAAAGCAGGTGTTAATGGTGATGCACATGTCTTTGACACACAATGACACAAAACTACAGAGAGGTACAAAGCTCTAAAGATATAGTGAACTATGAAGAAATAGATTTACTTCAACTTACTTCAACTCCACATTTTGTGAAGTACATAATGTCAGTGAGATGGAACTCATGTTTCAGACTCTCTGATATTGTCTCCACATCTGGGATCTTTATACCTGCCGTTGCTGAGAGAGCAATGTCTCTTTCAATCAGATGAGATGCTAAATTATAAAGAGATAAAACAAAATAAAAAATGTCACATTAAAATACAAGTAGAATTTTTGCAGACCTAAATTTACACACACACATACACATGCATGCATGCATGCACATGCACACACAAAGAAAAAATAGGTAGGTTGACTTATACACCAAGATGACTATGGAGGGTCAAAAATTCCGTGTGAAATGTAGCCAGATTCAGAAAGATAGTGATGATGCTTGAATGTTTATACTACATTGTATCCTGGAGAATGCAGTAAGTGAGAGTGTGCAAGTGAATTTATGTTTCATCATGATGGTTGTCAGTCTTGTAACCTATCGGATTATTAACTGGGCACCACTGAAGATTGTCAAACAAGTATTTTATACTCCTTCTTTTCTTGCTGACATTTGAGAGTAAGTGGCAGTCATGCATGTATATTTCTTGACATTTTCCATCCACCCATCTCCTCTTGTGTCAGTCTCTTTCCAGACTTAAGATGTACAATCAGAGTGGAAACACAGGGTTGTGGCGAGGTTTCTTGTGTAACATTTATTAACCCTTTTGATGCCAACCCTTCTGAAATCATCCTTGCTTCTATGATACAAATTTCCCATTTTAAAGTGATCTAAACTAGAACCTTGCAGCTTAATAATAACAAAATTATTTTAATAAATTCCTTATTATTTTCAAAATTAATTAAAAGAAAGGTAGTGTATTTCAGCCTAAATATGATAGCAAAAGTGTTAAATGACATTAGACAATATAAACACCCAGTTCGTGACAAAAAAGGCAACAAGTGTTCTTTATTTTTAAAAACCATGTTTTGAGGAAGATTTGGCAACTATTTCTATAAATAGAGACTGTTGTTGAAACAAAAAGTCAATTGAAATAAACCTCCGTAACTGTAGTAATAATAATTACGGGATTAGTTGCATATTGGAGAAAACAATCAAATAGCATTTTATTAAAACTAATAATTCATAGATAACCAAGTTATTGAGATAACCTTTCTCTTTAATATTAAGGATGGCAGTTATGATGATACTGTGACTGGAAGGTGAGGGCAACCCTACGCTTACAAAGTGATAGATAACAAGCTTTTATATAAAAGCCACTTGAAACATAAGTTCTATCCAGCTGATGAAGGTCATCATCTGGATGAAATTGTAGCTAGGAAAAAAAAAAAAGAAAAATCAATGAGAACATCTGATAACATCAGATTTCTAAATATCAACATTTAAATACTAAAATACTTTAACACAAGACAGATTGTTAAAGTACATACTTATACTTACTCAGTAAAATAGAGTAATTTAGATTCATCCAGCCATGACCAAGGCATCTATGTATCTTGGGGGCTACGTTATCCAATATAGGGAGGGTGCAATCTTAGGGATATTCTACTGTTACTTCTAGCAAGTCAGGTGGCTACATTGGCTCATAGCTTTGTTATGTTATTGATGTGTGGTCTTGGGTTAAAATTCATCATTTACTTAATATTCTAGCTGAGACCGTCCTAACTTTATTAAGGAGTATATTATCACAAGTTGTAGGGTTGAAAATATGTGGTGTCTATTTAAAATAATATCAAGCAGGTTCGTTGAGTAATGTTAGCTTGTATTTTGTATTTGATCTAGAGGTGAGGGGCTATCGCTTGTAGATAGTCCCACAAAAGAAAAGTAAAGGAAAAAAAATCCAGCAGCATATTAAAAACTATCACTGTTTCTATGGGATTATTGGTTTGGTTGAAATTAGACAGAAATATTGGATAGATACTTGAGGATTAAGAATTGGCAAGTAACTAGACCAACTCTATTTTAATGGTTTAGATCAGTGGTTCTCAACCATTTTTCCTATGGACCCTTTCAATTCCTATTTTACTCACTTGGACTCTCATAGCCATTCAATATCTGAGAAATATCTTTATAATAAAGTATTATTAGGAATTGTATAAAAATAAAAAAAATATTATGTGTATTGTAAAAGTATAATCAATTCATTGCACAAAATTTTGAACAAAATCTTATATGGACCCTCCAAGGGTCATATGAACTCCAGCTGAGAACCATTAGTTTAGACTAAAAGCTTATTTTTTTCTCCCCCACTACAAATCCTAAAACTTAATAAAACATGGAGGTCCTACCAAAAATATATGATACACTACTAGTTCTATATAAGTGTTAGTTTATTTTGACAGACTTGAAAGAATAAATTATCTTTGACAGGATACAGTATTAGATTACATGTTCAAGAATTAAGAGTTTGAATATGCTGCAAGTATTTCATTGACGCAGGCATGGCTGTGAGATACTTTCAGCAAATATTTTGGGTCAACCCAAACCTTGAGTAAAATTCAACAGATGGATATGGAAACCCATCCAATGGATTCTATCTCTTATTGGATGAATTTGTTGCCCAGTTTATCACCACCATCTGCAAACATTTCAATCAGAGTGGACTCAGAATTCCTCCTGTCTTTCTTTTTGTAAATCTCAAAACCACACCTCTTCTGATTAAGCCAGGGGAGAACAGTTTTTTCACTTAGCTACCAGAAATAGGTCGCACACTTTCTGGAAACAGATTAATGACACTGACTCCATCCTTCTCCACTTATCCAAAATTGAAAAATTGCTTGAATCAATTTATAATGCAAGTTCCTGGGATAGTTCTAAATACATTTTACAGATACTCACCAACAATGATTCTAGTTAGTGCATTCAACTAAGAAGTGAACTAAGAAGTGAACAGTATCACATGAATGAATAGGGTGAAAAATAGCTCAAAACAAAAGGAAGGAAATAAAACCAACATACCTTTGTCTTCACATAACCTGACAGTGTCCTCTAGGTCTGAGTCTTCTTCATCAGCTTGCTGTTTTTTTTCATGAAGTTCAATTTTAACTTTACCAAACTATATTTTAAAAAAGAAAACAAAACATATTATATATATATATATATGGAGGGAGAGAGAGAGAAGTGCATATTTATGTATAAAGATGGAATATATATAAGTGACATAAGAAAAGAAAACTGTCATAGAGAAAAATTTTTTAATTGTAGACTTCAGGGAATGCATTTTCACCATACCCATGCTTTTTTCTCTCAGATTAATTGTAGAAATGTTTTACTTGTCCATTTTTAATTAAACTATTTAATCCATCTATGAATCTCACCTAGTTCACAGGTAATCTTTCAGTTACTTCACAATAGCAGAACAATTTACTTCTATGTCTGGCATTAACTGTATGATTATGAGCAAGTTATGACTCAATGAATGATATTTTCAATATAAACAATGCTTAATATTATACTGATCCAGACACCTTATTTAATACTAACCACAGTCACTGAGTGCTTTTAACCTTCAACAAAGTTGTGAATCATCACCTCTGCCACAGACCATCAGATAGATGCACCTGCCTTCCTTCACCTCTAAATTACTTAACTCTATTTTGTACCAAACACTCTACTTAAATCCTCAGCCTCAGGCTTGTAGCTCCTTAAGCTAACCTCCTATCTATATTTTCCTTACAAAATTGGCATTCAGAAGTTCAAGTTGAGTACCAGATACATCAGTCTCTCTTGTCTAAATGCCCAAACATCTTGAATGAAGGACACATTGGATAATGTAGTTTTAAAGATACAAAGACAGGATAGCCAAGCAGGCCAGTTTTTCCCCCTTTTCTCCTTTTTCTTGTTCTTTCCTACCTTGCATGTTACTTGGCAACCCCACTAGTAGTAGTAATAGTGGCAACCCCACTAGTAGTAGTAATAAAAAACAAACAAACATGCAATAGGTGCAGGCATGACACCTTGGACAAGTATCTTCTACTGTAGCCTCAGGTTGACCAAAGCCTTGTGAGTGGATTTGGTAGACAAAAACCGAAAGAAGCCCATCATATGTATGTATGTATATATATATATATATATATATATATATATTTATATATACACACACATATATATATACATATATATATGTTTGTGTGTGTGTGTGTGTGTGTGTGTGTTTGTCCTCATAACTTAGCAGTTTGGCAAAAGAGATTGATAGATAAGTACTAGCTTACAAAGAATAAGCCCTGGGGTTGATTTGTTTGACTAAAGGTAATGCTCTAGCATGGCCATAGTCAAATGACTGTAACAAGTAAAAGAATAAAAAGAATGCAGTACACATTGTAAAGTATTAGAAAAGGCATCCAGCTGTAGAAACCCTGGCAAAGCTAACACGGAGCAAGATACAGCCTTGTGGCTCACAGGATCCACTTAAACTGTCCAACCCATATGAGAATGGAAAACATGCTAAGCGATGATGGTGAGTTATGACTGGAATGCCTTTGACCATTGATCTGCTTGACTAGAACTGCCCTGGTGGTTTAACAACAACCACCTCAGTTTAAGAGTGCCTAAAAAAGCTAAGAGCATGGCCCTTCTAAATTTTAAAAATACTTTAAAATTACACCAATCATAAACTATCCCAAATGATATACTCTCTTTACTCTTGTTTCAGTTATTTTGACTGTGACCATGCTGGAGCACCACCTTTAGTCGAAGAAATTGAGCCTAGGACTTATTCTTTGTAAGCCTAGTACTTATTCTATCAGTCTCTTTTGCTGAACTGCTAAGTTACGGGGATGTAAACACACCAGCATCGGTTGTCAAGCGATGTTGGGGGACAAAATAAGACACAGAAACATACACACACACACACACACACATATATGACAGGCTTCTTTCAGTTTCCATCTACCAAATCCACTCACAAGGCTTCTACTATAGCCTGAGGCTATAGTAGAAGACACTTGCCCAAGGTGCCACGCAGTGGGACTGAACCCGTAACCATGTGGTTGGTAAGCAACTACTTACCACAGAGCCACTCCTGCACCTATATATATATATGACAAAAACACAAATATTTAAAACCCTAGTTCACAAATGACACAAATAAGACAGACAAAATTTAACCATTCAGATGCAAATATCAAATTGTAAACTTCAAGACTACTGTTACATTACACTGGACATACAAATGCCATACTTTCATATCAGCTGACCAATGAGGACACTACTATGTGATCACTTAGCCTTGTAGAAATAGCAGCTGTATCTCCCTCAAATTACATCTTGAAGAAGGAGGAACCTACTGAACAATGTAGATATCACCTATGCCTCTCATTACAAGATTGATGACAAGTAATACTAGCCACACACACGCAAAGAGACAGCCATGGTTGAAATGCCTTTAATCTGTCAGTCTACTCAATTGAGGTTGATCTAGAACTCGATGACAACAACAACCAGCTGGCCATGCAGCTACAATGAGGAGCATTAAAACACAACACATTAATTGATAACAACCTCACATGGAATACTGCCAAATTGACAAAAACCATCATTAATCATGGAAGTTATATTAATAGCAAGTTTCAGTGATAGACTTAACACAATGCACACAACCACCAACAGATGAACAAACAAAAAAACCTTTATATGGTTGGTCAACCTGCTAGAAATATCAGCCAAATCTCCCATCTTAAGGACATATTGGATAATGTAATCCTAGACATCTCCTGAAAAAAGATGAGTGGTCATGGCTGGAATGCCTCTCATTACAAGATTGATGACAAGTAATACTAGCCACCACATCCAAACTATTGTTAAAAGGAAGAAACCAGAATGTGAACAGGCAGAATATCTAAAGTCCAGGGATGTTCTATGAAAGATAGACAAACAGACAGACAGCTCGATTCTCATGACTGTTGCCTCCTGTAAATGAAACTGAAATATCAACAGCAATGGAAATCATTTCATCCAGAAAATAAGACTGAGAAACGTTCAATGGATGCCCCCCACCACAACGGAAATTTATTGTTCTGAATAAAAAATAAAACGAAGAAAAAAAACCTAACAAGAAAATACATAAAAAAACAGTAATAATAATAATAATGATAATAATGATGATGATGATGATAATAATGATAATAAACTTGGAGTATAGCTGTGCTTTCAATAGCTCATGTTTAAAAAACTAAAAGCTGTGTTCCTGATATGCATACACATACATTTTCATTATTTATATATATATATATATTGAGCAAGTCTTTTATGAATGCCAGCAAAATCAATGTATGGCTTGATTAATGAAATAGCAATATTGATTATAGAGAGGAGACAAAATATAAAAATAAATGAATAAAAAGAAGATTGAAGAGAAATTAGTATATGGACCCCGTCACTATCTGGTTGTTTTCTACCTTGGGTCAGCCCTGATCGTGTAGACCAATGATCAAAGTTATTCTAGCTATGACCATCCTGCTTTTTTGATTATTAGGAAATGTATTGTCCAATATGTTCTATTAAAAAGACAGTGGGATGGGATACAATGGCCATATGGCTGCTATTTCAAACAGGTTAGTTGAGCAACCATCTCAGTTTGAATTAGTCCACAGTGCTTCATCTTTCATTTTCCCCCCTTCAACTGTCAATCATTAAAGGATGAGAAATGGTGTAGTGCCCATAAAATATTGCTGGTTCCCCAGACTAGAAACAGTGAAACAGTTAACGTGAAGCTTGAACATTTGGAAGGAGACACCAATAGGTAAAATAATTTGGGACAAGAAGGTAATTCTAGAGGGTTGCAGTACAAAGAAGGAAAGATTGCATAAAGTGAACTGTGCGTGTGTATATGAATTTCTATACAAACATACATACATAATATACATACATATATACATACATGTATATAGACATATACACACATGCACATATATATACATACATAAATACACATACATACACATATACATACACACATATACATACAAACATATACATACACACATATACATACAAACATATATATATACACATATACAAACATATATATATACACATATACAAACATATATATATATACACATATACAAACACACACATATATACATATACACACACATATATACATATACACACACACATAGATATATATATATACACACACACACACACACACATATATATATACATACACACACATATATATATATATATATACACACACACACATCTATTATATAAAATCTGTTCTGTCTGTGTGTGTGTGTCTTCTAGGATCTCAGGCATCCTCCATCCGATTGCGCTCAAATTTGATATGTAGATACTGATGGTATTAGGGTGTGTATAAGTCTTGAAAAAATCGATTCCAGGTGAGAATGCGATCGATAAAGCCGTGGGAACGTGCATTTGTAAAATCGTTTTTCTTGGAATAGAAAAAATGTCTATCTTTATTTCTTCTTTTGCTGGCATCTCAAAGTTAGGTTAAATCGGTGTTTCTCAAAGGGGATGCCTATGGGGCAGTCGGACAAGTTGTTTTGAGAAAATTTGGTTTAAATGTTTGACAATCAGCACCGTCCATTGGACGAGGGGGCATTTTGCTCATATATATATACACACACACACACACACATATATATATATATATATACATATATATATATAATATAAATAATATATAAATATATGCATATATACATACATATGTACCTACCTACATATATATGTATATATACATGCATATATGGGTACAGGACATCAAAAAAACGTTGAACATAATGAGAAACAAAAACATAAAAACAAAAACATAGAAACGAACCTTTCCTCAAACAACAAAAAATAAACAGAGAAACAAGGCACACAACACAAGGAACACCCCTCTTCTTCAGTTGTCCCTGTTTCATCTACTCCGCGTTTCGAATGTAAGGACAAGACACGACTTCATTGAAACAGTCCTTCCCGCAAAGCAAATTACTAGGCCATATGCCTCCACTTTATTGAATGGTACTCATATGTAAACAGCATTAGCAACCAATTAACACAGAAATATTTTCTGGCTCTTCTTGTCTTTGTTATTGTTTTAACATCCATTCTCCCTTTATTTTGACAAGCATGAGACAGATCTGCCATATAAATAGTACATTGACACTTCTACTTCTCTGATCTCATCTGTGTGCCTCAACCTCTTGAGATCTGACTCCACTATCTTTATTTTTGTATGCCATACATGCAGACCTCTCTGACAGCACATGTCACTTTTTCAGCTCAGAATTCATTGGTCATTCCCATAACATGTTCATACCACTGGAGTACAGCTCTCTCTCTCTCCACTGCCCTCTCTATTGTACATACTGATTTCAAATTTTGGCACAAACATGACAAACAAAATACTGCAGAGCATTTTGCTTGGCATGCTAATGATTCTTATTTCTTTATTGCCCAGAAGGGGCTAAACATAGAGAGGACAAACAAGGACAGACAAAGGGATTGAGTTGATTACGTCGACCCTAGTGTGTAACTGGTACTTAATTTATCGACCCCGAAAGGATGAAAGGCAAAGTCGACCTCGGTGGAATTTGAACTCAGAACGTAATGGCAGATGAAACACCGCTAAGCATTTCGCCCGGCGTGCTAACGTTTCTGCCAGCTTGCCACCTTATTATACATACTGACAGCTGGCAGAAACATTAGCATGCTGGGCGAAATGCTTAGCGGTATTTCGTCTGTGTTATGTTGTGAGTTCGAATTCCGCCGAGGTCGACTTTGCCTTTCACCCTTTCGGAGTCAATAAATTAAGTACCAGTTACACACTGGAGTCAATGTAATCGACTTAATACCTATGTCTGTCCTTGTTTGTCCCCTCTGTGTTTAGCCCCTTGTGGGTAATAAAGAAATTGATATCTTTAACCCTTTTGTTATTGTATTTATTGAGATGCTCTCTGTTTCTTTCAATTACTTTAAATATAACAAAGAATTTAGTAAAATAACTTAGTTATCATGAAGCTAGTGTTAGGAACATAAATTGTGACTAAGGTTTGGTGGAAGATTTTAATTCAGAACTTATGAAAACAAGACATTTGTACTCAGAGCCGGTTTCAGCTCGGTTGGTAATGAAAGGGTTAATATGCAATTCCTCATTTAGTTCACTTGTGCTCTGACAGTCATGCATTCTAACATTACATGTTCAACATTTCACATATCACATTCCTCTTATAATGCTTAAATTATCAATATTAATTGGTGTTTTTCAGTTTATGTAAGTGCATGTAGCATGATGTAAAGAATTCAACTTTCTTACTCTCTTTCTCTCTCTCTCTCTCACACACACACACACATGCATATGCGTGTGTCAGATATAATTGCTTGCATGCAATAACATTTCACTATAAGGAACCCTTAGAACTTGTCCATACTTCCAATTTTGTTATTTTCTTTTCATTGTTGTGCTGAAATGTCAAAAATTAACAATAGGCTTTGTATGGCTAAAGATACTTCTTAATTGTATTTCAAATTTCTTTGCAGCATACAATAAGCTAGAGAATAAATATTTGCAAAGAATTTGAAGGCATTTTGATTATATTGACCCCAATGTGCAACTGGTACTTATCTCACTAACCCTGAAAGGGATGAAAGGCAAAGTCAACCTTGGAAAAATTCGAACTCAGAATGTAGCGACAGATGAAATACTGCTAAGCATTTTGTCCAGTGAGCTAACAATTCTGCCAAGCACAAGTCCTGACATTTTGCAGGACGGGGCTAGTTTATTTCATTGACCCTAGTATTTGACTGAGGACACAAAATGCACAGACGCTGGAGACACAAAAAAGCAAAATAGGTCACAAAGGAACAAAAGTACATACTGTAGAGGATTCACTATATTTGTAATAATAATAATAACAAGAGAGAGAGAGAGTCAGTTGACTACATCAACTTCAGTAACTGACTGGTACTTTATTTTATCATCTTCAAAAAGGATGAAAGGCAAAGTTGGCTTCAGTAAAATTTGAACTTGGGAGCCGGAAGAAATAGCACAAGCATTTCTACTGATGTTTTAATAATTCTGCCAACTTGCTGCCTTTAATTATATCTAACATAGGTACAAAGCCAGAAATTTGGAGAGAGTATATTAGTCAGAAACAGTAACTCCAGTACTTGACTGCTACTTTAATTTTTTGACCCTATTGAAAGATGTAAAACAATGTTGACCTTAATGGGATTTGAACACAGAACATAAAATTTATAGCAGTAATAATTAGCAGAACCCCTTAGAAAGTCTTCTTTCATAGGTTAATAGACTTTTATAACATTGCTTTTGTTATATTAAACACTTCAGTTGTCTTCAATTTTGTTCAATAGCTAAGGTTGTAACACAAAAACACATTTTTTTTACCTTTTGCTTGTTTCAGTCACTGGACTGTGGCCGTGCAGGGGCACCACCTTGGAGGGTTGAACAAATTGACACTAGCACTTATTTTGAAATCTGGTATTTATTCTAACAGTCTCTCTCTCTCTTTTTTTTTTTATCAAACTACTAAGTCACAGGGACCTAAACAAACCAAGACTAGCCATCAAGCAGCAAGGGGGTGGGGACAAACACAAAAACACACATATACATATATCTACATGTACACACACACAAAGAGGAGGTTTTACAAAGTTTTTACCTATAAATTCATTTGTAAGACATTGATTGGCCCAAGGCTATAGTATAAAACATTTACCCAAGGTGCAGCATGGTGGAACTGAACCTGAAACCAAGCCATGTGATTGGAAAACGACATTGTTAATCATGCTGCTATGCCTATGCTTCTGTGGAACAAAACAATAATATAAGTCTCCAACTTAGTCACAAATATGAACTGAGGATTATAATTCATTTATCAACAGTGACACTTAACTAGTACTAATTTTGTTGACCTAGAAAGATGAAAGGAAAAGAAAATAATAATCATCAATCTTGGTACGATTTAATGTGGAAAAAAAAAAAAGCTCAGTTAATTATTCTGTTTATGATTCAGACATTTATTTCTTAGAGTACTTAAGTATATCATCTGCTAAGTAGAAAGAAAAAAATATCATGTATCTCTTACTCTAATACAATGGGTTTCAAAAGGCATACTGCAGATTTATGGTGGAGTTTACAAAAATGGCCATGTGATATGAACTTTGCTTCCCAACCACATGGTTCTAGATTCAATCCCACTACATAGCACCTTGGGCAAGTGTCTTCTACTTGTTAACATTCAACAAGTTATGGTGAAGCTACACTTCATAGATGAGCTTCAAATGAAAGGCAAAATACATCTAGTGCTGTCTCTGTACTCACTGTAAACAGCCAAGTGCTCTGGTGAATGATCGTTGGCCTTTCAGACAGTAACCAGGTCTTCTATCATGTTAGCCTAATGTTGAGCTAATGAGAGACGATCTCTGAAGTTGCTTGAACTGCTAGAAATAGTAGCCAGATATTTCTCAGAACAAACCCTACAGTTTTTTTTTAAAAGGATAGACACATTGAACAATATAATTTAGATATACTAAAAAAGACAATTGACACAGCTGGAATGATGGAAGATCTTGGTCAGTTTGGGCTAGCCTGAAGCAAACAACAGTAATCAATGAGAGTGTCTGGTCAAACCTCAATCCTCTTCAAATTCTTAAAAGTGAAAAGGACAAATTGGATAATGAAATCCTAAATATACTATGTTTAGATAAAAAAAAAACAAGAAAAGCCAAAAAATAACCAAAAACAAAGCATTGTGCTTGTGATTTTAAAACACCTGTGATCATGGTTTTGAAACACCTGTCAACATAGGTAAGCTCAATCAAAGGTAGTAAGGAGCTGAATAGCAACTTAGCCAAGTCTAAGGTGTAGATCCGATATGAATGATTTATATTAGTTGATATTTTCAGATGTACAGTAGAATGTTCATGTGAACAATTTGTTTGCCTGGTAATGTGACATCCTCGTGATACATGAATGAATGGAATATTGTGAAGGCCTAATGGTAATAATGTTAATGTACATATAGGCAGAATATGTGGATGCATGTGAAAAACGAAATGGAAAAAAGAATATTAATAATCATACAAATTCGTTTATTTTTATAATGAGGAAAATTGAGGATGTGAGAGAGATTGAAAATTGATCTAAGGAGTTTGAGTCTAACAAAGGAAGATATATCTAACCTATGCAGGTATAGAAAACTGATGATGATGCATATAATTATAGGTAACTATAGTTATCACAAAGGTAATAACATCATACACACCCTAGAATAATTAGTAAAATTAAGATTCCCACACATACACACACACAGTTTTGTAATTCTTATACCTATTATTCATGCTTGGGTTGATTTACTAGTCAGCACTCTTCATCAGAATTTGTGGAACTGAATTGCCTAAATTAGAAATCATTTATAATTTACATTTTTCTATGGTGTCAGACTGACAGTTGTGAAAGTGTAAGACAAAGTGGTTAAGGTGTTACACTCATGATGGCATGATTATGGTTTCGATTCCCAAACTGGGTGGTGCACAAAATACTTCATTTCATATTGTTCCAGTTCACTCAGCTGTAAAATGAGTGACCCTGTGACAGATTTTCATCCTGTTCAAGGAGTATGTTGTGATTTCAGTCTCTCATATGCCATGGAAACTGGATCACTGGCTCTATGAAGCTTAGTCTAAGGGTTGATGATAATGATAAGACTGTGTCCAGTTATAGTTTTCTTCTCAAATTCCACAAACAGATAGTCATCTGTGTACTGGCTACACCCTGGAAAGAACACATAGAGGAGGTCCATAGGAGGAACTGGTAGAGGAATGCAGAAACCAAGACTGGCAGGCATGTGGCATGCCAATTGAAAGAGGCTATCAGGGTTTTGTGGGGAGGGAACATTCATTCTGCAAAGCTCTGACCATACATTCTATTACTGGAGCTGCAGAGAGATAGCCATTAGATGGCTTTTGATAAAGATGGTGGAACAGTAGTTTGCTTCTGCTTAGATGCAAGTTGGGATCTGATCAACCTCAGCTGGGTCAAATGGGTGAAAAGCTCTGATGAAAGACCTGAAATCCCTTAAGAACTCAGAAACATCACAGATGGCACATCCCAGACCATTAATCATAAGATGCATCTTAGAACTGACAAAACATGGATTTAAATTTTAGCTTCATTCCACTAAAAAAATGGAAATCAAAATCAAAATCCTACACTTTAGCCTCAGTTCAACTTAGAAAAATAAACAAACTAAAACTGATAGAATATAGTTATATTTCAAACTTTATTGATGAAGCAAAGATGATTAATATCAAAAACTTGTTGCTATATAGCCTCAATTCAGCCTTGAGATCAAGCTGGTCTAGAATCAAAGGAAATGGACAAGATCACCCCCTCCTTTTACAAGATCATATTAATGCATTTTCTTTATAAGAAGATAAGGTATGATTTACAGATTTTGCTGCTCTGTTTAGTAGGTTGAGTGACCACACACAGATGAAAATTTCAAGTGCATAAAAATCTGTGGGAACGAATACTGCTGAGGAAATGAAATATTTCATTTTAAAAATCCACAGGTACATAATTTATTTTTAGCTTTAAGATTCTATCACTGGAGCTGCAGAGAGATAGCCACTAGATGGCTTCTGATAAAGATGGTGGAACAATAGTTTGCTTCTGCTTGGATGCAAGTTGGGATCTGATCAACCTCAGCTGGGTCAAATGGGTGAAAGGGTCTTTTCCATATAGCTGGTTTTTTTTGTTGAAGGATTTTGTCAGTTGGTGGTTTCAAATTTGAAAATGGGAAAAATTTTGTCCATCGGGGTTCTTCACTTCTGGCAGTAGTTATAGGATATCTCTGATGGAGTAGGCATGCCACATGACAATAGTTCAAGGACAGTTCTGTTGGAGTAGACACCTTGTGGTAGTAGTCCTAGCATAGTTTTGCTGTTGTGGTCAGCAGTTACATGACTGTAACCTGAGGATAGCTCGGTTTCAGGAGAGCTATTATAGGTTATAGGTCTATGGCAGTTTGACTGGAGGAGTAATGCCACATGTCAGCAGTCTTCAAACTCTGCCAGATTAAACTAATGACATGAGTATGGTTAATTAATGAAGAACTTAATTGACATCCTAGTAATGGTCATTACACTTAAAGCATTTTAGCCTCTAGGATAAAAAAGAATAGCAATATACCACCATGGTACAACAACACAAGTGTCAAATTTATATCAGCATGGGAAAAGGGACATGATGAAGATGGTTATGGGGTTACAACAAGTGATGTTGAAATTATAACAAAGACAGCCAACCCTTGTCTTAGCTAATCCTTTTCCAATCAAAACCAGTTTTTGTAGTACTATGGATGAAAGAAAAATCTTCCCTCGGATGATATGTTGGACTATCACAGAAGCTATCCACCCACTTTCAATACTATCCCTCACTCCCTCACACAAAAGTAATTAGACTTAGTACTGCAAACCAAGAAGTTACTGTGTTGGCACAACATTGGAATTGACTATATGACAAACCAATGAAGAAGATTTTACAAGGCTGCTCATCAAATTTCTAAGAATAGCAGCAAAATCTCTTATATCATACCTTATTGTCTTACCCACAACCCACCAAAAAAAAAAAAAAATCACAAACAACAACAAAAAAGAACATTGGATAATGTAGACTGGGAGAAAGTGTCTGAAATGACAGAATGGTCATGGTTAGAATGCCTTTTAATTATAATTTCATTTGTATTTCATCTGACTCATTACATCCCTCATCCTCATTGTTTTATGTCAGTTATCCATCCTGGCATGGATTGGACAGTTTGACAGGAGCTGGCCAGCCAGGGAACTGTCCAAACTCCAAATTGTCTGTTGTGGCATGGTTTTTACAGCTGGATGCCCTTCCTAACGTTTTAAGTTCAAATTCTGCCAGGGTCAACTTTATCTTTCATCCTTTCGAGGCTGATAAAATATACTAGGCAAGTACTGAGGTTGAAATAATCAACTTTGCTCTTCCCTTCAAAATCTCAGGCCATTTGCCAAAAATAGAAATTATCAGTCTACTTGAGCAAAGCTAATCTGGGACTAAACAACAAACTATATCAAGTGTAGTTGCTACTGAAGCTAGGTAAAGTTGGCTGAGGTTTGAGCTAAGGTTAAATCTTTCATAAAAAATCAGGTCTTCAGAACAAGTTCATAATGGAAGTTACTAATCTTAGGCTGATAAGAGGCAAAACTCTTCAATACTGCCACTGTTCTTATCCAGTACTTTCCAACTGGGTTGTCATGACACCCTGCGCTGTTTTAGACAATAGTTAAAAGTGTTGAGAGGTTTTAAATTTAAATAACAACTGACAAAAAAAAAATGTCATTAAGAATGTCGTGTATATTAAACATAAGAAGATAGCATGATGAGGTCACAAAAATGATGGAAAAAACCAGTGATCTAATATAAAAGAACTTTTCCGAGACAAATTGTTTTTCTGGCCACAACTAAACTATACCAAATGTAGTTGCCACATGATGAACTAGGGCATTGCACGATTAATTATTTAGCACTGTTTGAATAAAATGTAACATGATCATTGCTTGATCAGTGCAGAAATGGAGATACACAAGAATGTTGACTTTGTAAATGTCTAGTTGGGTTTCAAAAAGCAAAACATTGTTCTGCTACTTTAGATTTATAATAATAATAATCCTTTCTGCTATAAGCACAGGGCCTGAAATAAAGGGTAGTAGGGCTAGTCAATTACACTGATCCCAATGCATAACTGGTGCTTATTTCATCAACCCCGAAAAGATGAAAGGCAAAGTCGATCATGGTGGAATATGAACTCAAAATGTAAGGACGGACAAAATGCTGCTAAGAATTTTGACCAGCATGCTAACAATACTGCCAGCTCGCTGCTTTTATAATAATAATAATCCTTTCTACTATAGGCACAAACCCTGAAACTTGGGGGAGGGGATAGTAAATTATACCGACCCCAGTGCATAACTGGTACTTATTTCATCAACCCCGAAAGGATGAAAGGTAAAGTCAACCTCAGTGGAATTTGAACTCAGAACGGAGCAATGGGTGAAATACCGCTAAGCATTTCATCTAGCGTGCTAACAATTCTGCCAGCTCACCTTATAATAATTTCTACTATAGGCACAAGACCTGAAATTTGAGAGGAGGGGACTAGTTGATTACTTTGACCCTAGTGCTCAACTGGCACTTACTTTATCAACTTCAAGAGAATGAAAGGTAAAGTTGACCATGCTGGAATTTGAACTCAGAATGGAAAGACAGATAAATTGCTGTTAAGCATTTTGTCTGATTTAATCCTTTCATTACTGTATTTATTTTGAGATGCTTTGTGGTTCTTTCAATTACTTTGATTATAACAAAGAATTTAGTAAAATAACTTAGTTATCATTCAGCTTGTGTTAGGAATATAATTTATGACTAAGGTTTGGTAGAAGATTTTAATTCAGAACTTATGAAAACAAGACATCTGTACTGCAGAGCCAGAGCCGGTTTCAGCCGGGTTGGTAATGAAAGGGTTAAGGGTTCTGCCAGCTCACCACCTTAATAATGATAATAGTAATATAGATTTCAAATTTTGGCACAAGACCAACAATTTTATTAGGAGGCTGTTAGTCAATTACATTGACCCCAGTACTTGACTGGTACTTACTTAAACCCTAAAGGACGAAAGGTAAAGTTGGCCTTGGTGAGATTTGAACTAAGAATGTAAAGAGTTGGAAGAAATGCCACTAAGCATTTTGTCTGATGTGGTAATGATTGTCAGCCCACTGCCTGAATAATAATAAAGGTAAACAAAAGTTGTGTCAATACTAGATAAGGATTGACCTTTGTAAAATTGAATGATTATCTTAAAGAATGACAAGGTGAAGGAGAAGAACAATAATATTAATAATATTAATAACACCACCACTGACTGTGACAACCAAATGAAGTTACCTCTATATGGTTACTTGGCCTACTAAAAGGAGCTGAGAAATCTCATTTAAATTACACTACCATCTTGAGAAAGGTATACATTAGATAATGTAGTTTAAGATACTCTATTACTAAATTTGTTTTGAATTCGATATTCTGTGTCGTTAAGTAAAAGAGATATAGTGAAATGTCTGAAATAGATAAGGTATAGGATCGCTAGTCTATAGGTCAAGATTTGATATCCCACTGTAATTTAGAAGGATTGGGAATAATATTTGACATTACAAGCAAGTCAGAAAAACAACAGGCTTTGCAATGTAGCTGTTGGACATCAACCTCGGAGATGACTACAAACCACAATATAGGCAATCTGTCCAGAAGGGCAGTAACTGAATAAAAACTGTTACGCAATTGTGAGGATTCTAGTTCTACTGCAGAAACCTCAAGCATAGGTGCTGAAAGGCACCCAGTCCATGCTGTAAAATGATAAGCGATAGAAAGAATGTCTGGCTGTAAAAATTATACCAATATAGGTGCAGGTATGGCTGTGTGGTAAGAAGTTTTCTTCTCAACGTGGTTCTGGGTTCAGTCCTATTGAGTGGCACCTTGGCTAAGTGTCTTCTACTATAGCCCTGGGATGACCAAAGCCTTGTGAGTGGATTTGTTAGACAGAAACTGAAAGAAGTCATATTCATATATATGTGTGTGTGTGTGTGTCCGTGTCCCATCACCACTTAACAAATAAATGTTTGCGTGTTTATGTCCATGGAACTAAGAAGTTCAGCAAAAGAGACGGATAGAATAAGTACCAGGCTTAAAGAGAATAAGTACTGGGATTGATTTGTTTGACTAAAATTCTTCATGGTGGTGCTCCAGCATGGCCGTGGTTTAATAACCGAAGCAAGTAAAAGATAAAAGGAAGGAACAAACACAAGAGACATGGATTTTGCCAACCACAACATTAAAAAAAAAAAACTGATCTGGGGGTACCAGTAAATGAAGACACAAACACTCTAATGACAGCGATACAACAAAATGTACCAAGTCCATGATGTAAAATGACTGGTGAAAATTAAAATGTCCTGCCAGAAAAGAAATGGCACACATAGAAACAGAAACGGACAATTATTTCTTGTGCATGCCAAATGATAACGGACAGCAACAGGAGGTAACATGTTGAGAGTCATGAAAGGATAGAAAAAAGGAAAATGGAAATAAAAAATACAATAGTGCCAGCATTGAGTAGTTGTTGAATTAGCATTGAAGTAAGTGAGATATTTGTGGAGATAAACTAGTACAGTTAGAATGGAAAAAATAAAATAAAACCCACTTATGGCAAAGAGAAAATGGTAGGTATTGTGTTATATGATAACACTGAAAATGATAAATATATGGTGGATATGTTGCTTATAATGTCTGATATCATTCTCAATTAAATTTTTAGTCACAAAGACTGGAAAAGTGGGTTTAGTTTGAGAGAGACTCCAAATAAATGAAAGGAGAAGAGTAACATGCATTGTATGGGTTCATTCAAAAGTGGTATACAGTTGGAAGTTTTAAAAAAACTGGAAGTAGAAGAGACAGGAAGACCAGTGTTAATGAGTAGGTGGTTACAATGTAATTAATAAACTAATATTCCTAAGTTGTTTAGTGAGCTTTTTTTTTCACATGGGCTAGAATGAAACACCAAAGTGATCTGCACTACTACTTTAAAGAGAGTCAGAAAATTGCTTAGCAATGATCTATGTTTTGCAATCCTAAAGAGAAAATTCAACCAATTTGGCTGCTCATCATATGGTAAACTTGAACATCTTTGATAACTTTCTCATGAAGATTACATTTCACATAACCAAAACAGCATCACAATGATTAAGTTTCCTTTTCATGACCTGATAATACAATGCAGATAATACAATGCAAGGCATGTGTGCAACAGTCATGCAGCATATCCACTTTGCATATCCTGTGCTGCATTTCAATGATATACTGCTTTTACCTAAAGCATGTATGCATGAAACACACATGCACATGCACACACTGCAGTCAATGTATCATACAATATAATTGTTGGGATCAAAGATGGCATATTTCTAGTGAGACTTCTAAAAAGAAATTCTTAGTTCAGAATAAACTGCTTCACTTAGCAGTTGTTCATCTGAAGAAAGCTTTGGCAAAGCAACATGTTCCGTAGTAGGATGGGTGCCAAAGAAGAGTTGATGAATGGCTTGCAAAAGCTGTAGGCGAAGGTTGGCAAGACGTTTAGTGAGAGATTTTGTGTAAAATAGATGTTCACATTGGTTTTGTTCTCAGTTTTCAACTCATTCTAGTTTTGAAGATGGTTGTCTATGAAAATTTTCTCTTTAATCATATAGACAGAATCTGTTGAAGAATTAGAGAAAATGTTCCATATCTAGAAGAAAGGTTAAGAATTCAAGGTAGAAGAATTAACATAGCAGATACCAAAGAGCTAGTTAGAGAGGTGTAGAGAGGTAAAAAACCCAATACTATTTGGAAAGTGACCCTTTTTTCATATTCAAAAAGGTATATATTTAACATTAAAAAAAACAAAACAAAAAAAAAAAACAATATTTAGTCAGAGGAGAAGCAGTGTTCACAACACATTGCAGGCTTTTACAATGTGTTTAAGGTTGGATACCTGTAGTGTGATACATGCAGGCAATGAGAAGGTGAAACCAACAGGTTGAAACAAAAACAGGGGATGGTAAGTACAAGAGAGATGAAAGCATTTGGACAGAGATAGTATTCAGCTTGCTGTTTCAGAGGATCAGAAATCATTATAGTTACAAGTAGAGAGTTTGAGAATAACTGTACATGAACATGGAGATAAAACAGTACAATTTTAGGCTAATGGTTACAATGTTCCCTTCCCTCTTGAATGAAACTTGGCCAAACAGCTGAAGGGCTTCTTTTGGCCACAATATGTGCTCATGTTTGCATGTGGAGTAGCAGTGCTGCTGCAGATATATGGGCAGTACTCTATTGGTTATTCAGGCTTAGCAGTAGATCAACAAATGATCCTCAGTGAACAATTATATTAAAGTGGCAAGTCGGCAGAATTATTAGCATGCTAGATTATTAGCATGCATTTCATCTGTCTCATGCTCTGAGTTCAATTAAAAGGTTGAAGTCAACTTTACCTTTCACCCTGTTAGGGTTGATGAGATAATGAAATAAGTGCCAAATATTAGCACACGCCGGACAAAATTAATAACAACAATCCCTTCCACTATAGGCACAAGGCCTGGAAATTTGGAGGAGTGGTTAGTTGATTACATTGGTTCCAGTGCTTGACTGGTATTTATTTCATCAACTCCAAAAGAGTGAAGGACAAAGTTGACCTTGGCAGAATTTGAATTCAGAATGTAAAGATGGATAAAATGTCGCATAGCAGTTTGTCTGGTGTGCTACTGGTTCTGTCAGCTCACCACCTTAATAATAATAGATTTATTTGCTACTAGGGTGACGGATAAGGTGGGAGGTGGTGACAATACAAAGACAGATAAAGTATGTCAATTTACATTGAATGAAATAATTAAAATTAAAATAATAATAGGGGGTGTTTAATATTCACTTTAGTTTTTTAATTTCTGAAAAATATCTGATGTGAATTAAGACTAAAGAATGAAATTTGCCATCAAAAAATATTTTTGTTTCCTTTATATTTATTCTATTTCTTTTACAGTTCTACATATTAGCGCTCAGTGAAATCAGCAGTTGAACTGGATAAAAAAAACAAAACGAAACAAAGATCTAATAACAATACAGTAATCTCTTGTTGTATTGCATGAGTCAAAGAGAAAAAAGGTGTGATAAAACAACACCTGATGCCAAACTAGCAGAAAATTATTGACATAGATGATTGATCAAGAGAGCTACTTAAGAAAACTGTTTTATGCTTTCATTAGTAACATTATTGCAAGATTACTGATAATGATTATTTCTTATGCAAACACCCAATTTCTGAACATGAACTAGGAGGAAGAAGAAAACAAAAAAAAAAGGGATATTATGTACACTGTTTACATTAGTCAGAATGGTGTCCTCATCTATTTTGCTGCTTTTACTACGTTTTGGCTGTTGTTACACTCCAGCCTTTTTCAGGTGTCTTGTGATTCACCTTAGTAACTTGACTGGTATGAGTTCAATCCCAGGTAAGGCAAAGCACTGAGGTGAATTGCAAAACACCTGAAAAGGGATAGAGTGTACAACAGCCAAAATGTAGTGAAAACAACAATCAAGATTAGGTCACCAGTCCAAGTAATGTAAACAATGTACATAATACAATTCCTCATCTCAGAAATATAGAATTGGAAAACAAAGGATAGTACACTACTATTCTATTGATTTTTTAAGGTGGTGAGCTAGCAGAATCATTAGCACATTGGGCAAAATGCTTGGCGGCATTTTGCTTGTACCATAAATCCTCGATTATAGTCCACCCTTGAGTATAATATGCAGGGGATTTTTAGGGGGCTGTACCTCTGAAAAACCTAAACCTTGTGTATAATACGCACCCTTTCACTAACTTGAGTCAAGGAGGTCTATATAACGTCCTTGGTTTGTAAAAATGTATACGGTAACGTCCTTTATTTTTATTGTACATATAACATAATGCATATGTGTAGCTTTTTTGTGCATTTTGTTTACTGAAAATAAAGAAACAACAGTAATAACATTTAATAAATGTTGCTTATTGCAAGTTATGGATGATTCTTTTATGACTTCATTGCTTTCAGGCTTAGCTTAAGGTATTTTCGCGCCTGACAACACAAAATGCGTCTGAATAAACATTGCTGGAGAGCAAATAGAGACTCAGACATTGCTTAGAAAATAATTTTCATTTTTAACCTCATATATAGTACGCACTGGGGATTTTAACCTTTAAATTTTTGGGGAAAATGCGGATTATACTCGAGGATTTATGGTATTTACATTCCGAGTTCAAATGCTGCTGAAGTCAACTTTGCCTTTCATCCTTTCAGGGTTGATAAAATAAGTACCAATCAAGAACTGGGGATACTGTAATTTACTTACCCCACCTCCACAACTTGCTGGCCTTGTGCCAATATTCTACTAACTTGAAAAGTTTTTGCAACAGAAATACAACATTCCAAATCAGTGCTTGAAGAAAACTCAAACAGAAACATTTAGAATTGTAAAATATTTGTGCTTGTTTGAGAATACCTTTGAGAATTTCCAGGAGCTGTAGCTTCAACAGAAAGTTTTTTTTTGCAATCTGAAACATTTCGAAACTTTTTCAAGATCTGCTGTCTCAAACCCATAAATCAAACCCATTAATATTAATGCCCACCAGGAAAAAAACAAAAACAAAACAAAACAAAAAACTGAAAAGCTAATTTCATTTGTTGATTAAATTTAATCTTGTATGAAGAATCTAGTTACCTGGTCATTCTGGTGCACAATGAATAAAACATTTATGAAAGTTCACAAGTAGTTATATTCAGATAGCATGAGATTAATCATGTTCATCATCATCATCGTTTAACATCCGCTTTCCATGCTAGCATGGGTTGGACGATTGACTGAGGGCTGGCGAACCAGATGGCTGCACCAGGCCTCAATCTTGATCTGGCAGAGTTTCTACAGCTGGATGCCCTTCCTAACGCCAACCACTCCGAGAGTGTAGTAATTATGTGTTCAATTATGTCTTTTTCATTTACATATACTAGAACCTGTATACCTTACTCTCTTTACTTGTTTCAGTCATTTGACTGCGGCCATGCTGGAGCACCGCCTTTAGTCGAGCAATTCTTTGAAAGCCCAGTACTTATTCTATCGGTCTCTTTTGCCGAACCGCTAAGTGACGGGGACGTAAACACACCAGCATCGGTTGTCAAGCAATGTTGGGGGGGGGCCAAACACAAACACACACACACACATATATATATATACATATATACGACAGGCTTATTTCAGTTTCCGTCTACCAAATCCACTCACAAGGCATTGGTCGGCCCGGGGCTATAGCAGAAGACACTTGCCCAAGATGTCACGCAGTGGGACTGAACCTGGAACCATGTAGTTCGTTAGCAAGCTACTTACCACACAGCCACTCCTGCGCCTTGTCTATTATTTTATAATTTAATTTTTCTTTTTTTACAAAGAGTGATTAAACTACAACTTAAAAAGTTTCATGTTTATACAGTTATTTTCACTGCAAAGAATCAAAAGATTTAAGGTCCATTTGAACCACTTCCTCAATTTTGAGAGAAACCACAGCATTTCCCAGCCTAAGAACAGTCTTGAGTCACCTCACAGGTTCTCTTGAAATTGCAACACATCTGCTTCTATCCTCACACTCCTGCAACCTACTCATCCACACATCATCACCTTTTCTCTCATCTTCTTCCTGTATATTTCTTTTCACCTACTCTGTACTCTTAGACAGCACATACTCTCCCTTACCTCCTCTCCAACTCATATTTGTCATCCACCACCCCTACTTCAACCCTTGCTCACCATTCTGTATATTTGCTCCACTACCCCTACACAAATCTCTAACTATCCCTCACTCACTCTTGCAACCTCTAGCCACCCTTCCTCTTGCAACTTGTCACCACCATCCTTATCTCTCTCTGACTCTACCCTAATTACTCCCACCCATTCTTGTATAATACGAGTAGTCATGCATCTCTTCTGTAGTAACAAACCTGCCCTGGCCCCATCTTTCAAAAATATGTTGCTTCCCCCTCTAATGTAGTCCAGTTCAGTCTAAAGGGGTTTTAGCTGGCAACCTCACTAGTGTTGGTGCCATGAAAGAAAAAAAGCACCTTGTACACGCTGTAGAGTGGTTGGCATTAGGAAGAACACTCAGCTTGTAGAAACTGAAATTTCTACTGATTGCCACGTTTTCATCATTCGATAGTGTCTATAGTGACCGTTTAGCACCCAGATCAACCCTAACTGAGCAAACCCAAACCTTTGATCAAGAGTGTTCCAGCAGTGATCGTCAGGATCATATCTTTTGTATATCATACTAATATTGTGCAATGTACAGTAGTCTTTCTTTAAGACGGTAGAATGTGGTTTAAGAGAGACTTCGTTACTATTTTTAGAGCAGCCTAGCAAACTGCAATACTGATGATAACGAGTGGGATAGACGTTTTCCTTGACGTCCGAGTAGATCTGTCTATTACATAGTCGAATGATAAATTGAAAAAGAATACGAAGAGAAGACCTAATACGTACAGGAAGAACGGTCGAAATACGTAATAGCAACAGTGTTACGTATGTTCCAGCTTCTGTTTTAAGGTGTGCCGGAAATTTATATTTAAAAAATGTAAATAAAATAAAGTGACAAAATATGGGACAGATTGTCATAAGGAGTTCCAGCCGTAACCATCCCAACTTATATTTATATATTGTGTCTAGGACTAGTCTTTTTTTTTTACTTATTTTTTTAAAACCTAAGACTGTAGTTTAAGGAATATTTGACTGCTATTTTTAGTAAGTCACTTGACCACGTGGATGGTCTAGTTATCCCAAGGCCATCTTGATCAAATATATAGAAAATTGAAGGTGTTCCAGCTGTGACCAATCCACCCTTTAAAACTACATTATCGTGTGTGAGTGTGTATACATATATATACACACACACATAAAGTTGTGATTTGAGTGGAATTTGACTGCTATATCTAGCAAGACAAATGACTGCGTAGAAACCCACCACCACTTGATATTGACATGTGGGACAGATTCAAACCAGCGCCAGGAATTAAAAGGAACATGCTTCTCAAAGTATGTGGAACTGAAGAAAATTTGAATGGTTTTATTCTATGTAATTTATTTAGAAATAAATTATAGATTGGAAATTCGGCGTTTTTTTCTTTCTTTCTTTCAGTTGAGCGCGAACGATTTTTTAAATACAAAATTTAAACGTAAATCGATCTAATCGAAGAAGCAACATACGTGTATAAATGATTACAGTCAGAAAAGTCAACATTCAAAAAGTAACAAACGTGTCACCAATGTTTATAGAGTTGACCAGACCCAGGTTACTCTCGATCGAGCAAACAACCCTGCGATCAAAGGACATGCCAACCAACCATGGTTGTCATCTTTTTTAAAGGAATATCTAAAGCTACATAATCTCGTGTGTTCTTTTTTTTACCCTTTAGTAGGGTGTCATTTGAGGGAGATTTACCAACTATTCCTAGCTAGTTGTGCAAACACGTAGATGCTCTGTCGATACTATAACAGATACTTATGATTGTACCGTCCGTGAGATATAGTGAAAAACGTATTTGATTGTTTATGCATTTGTTATTGTTTAGACCCTATGCCAGCATTGACGGAATAGAACTATGATCCAGCCGCATTCCAGCCGTAACCATCTCATCTTTGTTTTTCAGACAATGTGTATAGAACTACATTTATCCACTGTAGCCTTACTTCTTATTTTAAAGTCAAGTGAGTGTGATTTTGAAGCAGATTTAGCTGTGTTTTCTAGCAGATCAAGCGACCACGTAGAGGTTATTTCTTTAGATCATAATACTTGCCCGGCAATATATATATATATATATATATATATATGTATTTTGTGTATATACTACACACAAAATGAATGGATGATAGTTAAAGATTAATCTTTTTCGTGTGGAATATGTGAAACGATAAAGATAAATATTCCTTGTTGTTTAGCCACAGGTCAACGGTGACCGCTTTATCGTATCTAGGTCTACACAGCATCCTTCCTTTTGTTCTTGTTTAACTCCCGGTTTATCCTAGTAGGATGGACTTATGATCAAAAACATCTCAACAGCGACTCCCTGTCATATTCTCTAATAAATAACAACACTTAAAAAAAATCCGTAAAGCTATGAGTTAAGGGATATTTTGATCCTTTTAGTAATAGTACGAACGACCCCACGCACAGCTTCCCTCTTTGTTTAACTGATCAATTTCTTGGCTCCAACAAAATGTTCCTTCAGCATCAACAAGCATTTAAAAAAAAGCAACAAATTTATCAACCTTTGAGAGACGAAAACAGTTATATTATACCATTCTCTGAGCAAGTTTTTCTTTTTTTATTATTTTCTTTCTGAGAGTCGGTAAAACTTAGCGTTTAACATATACGGATGTAAACACTATTATAAAGCTTAGCTTTAATCCCTGGGTAATAAGCACCTCGTCGTTACAGGCCTATTTTCCCCTTCTCATTTTACCGGAGTCGATAAAATAAACAAATAAATACTAGACAAGTCAACGAGAGAGCATCAGCGTGGTCGTCTAATCTGCCAGAAATAGCAGCCAAGTCTTCTTCAAATAACAATTTTAAAATAATGTGGTCTTCTGTACATAGGAAAAAGACTGGAATACCTATGATTATAGACCTGCCCAATTTCGGCTGCCCCGGGCTAAGTAGCAACCAATAAGTTCTAAACAAGTTCTGAGCCAATATATTCAACTAATCTCTCCTGGAAAATGTATAACTTCTATGATGTTAAGAAATCAATTCTCCCCGATTTAACCTTAAAACATTCCAGGATCTATTATATATATATATATATATATATATATATATAAAATGTAAATAACAGTTATATACTGAGGTCGACACTTGCAACTTTTCATATTTATCAATGCGAGAAATCATTATTAGTACTGTCACGTTAGCAAACAGGTTTTTGGAATTAGCTTGTTATTGGCATTCCTGGCAATACAGGATGTCAATACCTTCTTAGTACCCTACTTCAA
Organism: Octopus sinensis; assembly: GCF_006345805.1. Classification (NCBI taxonomy): domain Eukaryota; kingdom Metazoa; phylum Mollusca; class Cephalopoda; order Octopoda; family Octopodidae; genus Octopus; species Octopus sinensis. Next base: position 34,389,968 of record NC_043010.1, read on the forward strand.
CCGCATGCAGTTAAGGGCTTCATAGGGAGAAGAAAAGGCAAAAATATACTTCTTTCAAATTGCTAAAGAATGGCTGGAATGATTGGAGCGTGGTACTTGAGTTATTAAGTACTTAAGGTTAAATACCCAAGACGATTGGTACCGCTCATTTGCACTGTGCTCTTTGAAAGAGACCCCTACTGATGTTACCCAACGACGCTCTAATGATGATAAAGGAAGGTTTTGGGGTTAATATACTTTACGTTAAATCCACAAATGAGACATGAATGAATTCAAAGAGCCAGTCTTTAACGGTGTAACAGAATTAATAATAATGATTCTTTCTCATTTTGGCAGAAAGCCAGCGATTTTAGGGGGGAGAAGTTAGTCGATTACATTTACCCCAGCATTTGACAGGTACTTTATCTTATCGATCCCGAAAAGATGAAAGGCAAAATTGACCTCGGTGCGATTTGAACTCAGAATACAAAGAGACCGGAAAAATGCCGCTAAACATTTTGTGCGACGCGCTAATGATTCTGCCAGTTAGCTGTAATAATAAAAATGATTTCTAACATAGGCACAAGGCCACACATATTGAGGGAAGGTATAATCGATTAAATCAACATCAGTATGTGACTGGCACTCTTATATCGACAATGGAAGAATGAAAACCGAAGTCGATCTGGAAAAGATTTGAACTCGGGGCGTCACAGTTGGGAACAGACTTTACAGGAGGTGTATCATGCTTGGATGAAATAAATAAATCTAGTAAAATCTCTCTCGTGTCACCGAAGATTCGAGTTCTCATGTCATTTTTGCTCTGCATTCTGGATTCTCTTTTAACTGTAGTTAGGGCCAGACAGAGTTTTAAACAAGTTTGCTATTTGCTTTTTTTTTTTTTTGCTGGAATGTAAGAGTTAACCCAACTCAATCCGGAAATCACCCCTGCCAAAATATCTTTATCGTGTTAAGTATAATGCTTGTGTATATAATAATAATAATAATAATAATAATAATAATAATAATTAGTTATCTGATAGCTAATATGTTGTATGTAATAATAAATACATTCAAAATTCCGTAAATACACACCCTGTCGTATAGAATATATTACTTGGATATATAATAATAATCAGCTGTCTATAGGGTGAGTTAATAATACCTTGTGTATAACAGATGCGCTTAAAATACTTTGTCGGAAACCCTTATCGAGTATGAATACTGTCTGGGGTATATAGTAGTATAAAAAGCTATCCATAGGGTTAGCTAATAAATAATTTGTGTATAATAATTATTTTTTAGATACTTGGTGAAAAATCCTTATTGTATAAAGTATATTGTTTGTGTATGTGTATCATATACACATTCATACTAACAGTGTTAGCTAATAATACATTTGGTATAATAATACAAACCCTTAACGGATAAAGTGCACAGCTTGAGTATGTATCTCACATACAAACATATAATAATAAAATGTCTTAGCTAATATCATGAGTATATTGAATAAAAAAATTGAAAAATTAATGAATTCTGTCGCAAAACATTAAGTCTACAAGTGGGAGTGTATACAAACACGTTGTAATCAAAAAGAAAAAAAGACCCCACTATTACTACCAGCACAGAAGGAAAAACGAAAGTTGAGATGAATTGTAGTAAAGAGCATCGTCTGCTTAAAGTGTTTGGTCGATTGATGTTGACCCCCGTCCGATCTTGTTGACTGGGACTCCGGTGTTTGGTGTTGGAACGAATCGAAGGGCGCAAAAATGACAAACTAAGTTAACTCACCTGAAATATTTTCAGTAGTAGCTTCACATATCTCTTCCTGACGCCCAGGGACTTACCAAGAGAAGCGAGTACTATAACAGTGAATAAGATTAATATCATAGGAAGAACGAGGACAGATAGAACGGCCAACAGTAAGTGTTCTTGCTCCATAGGGGATCCGTGAAATGTGAACGTCTCCAACAACACCAACACTACAAACAGCAGCAGCAGTAGCACCACCACCACATCTACCAATGAACTTCTACTCGCAAAGTCAAGGTCTTTTGTGTTTTTTCTTTTCTTTTATTCTTTTCTTTCCTTTTTCCTTCTTCTTCAAAATTTTGAATTCGTTTGTTTTTGTAAGATAATATTGCTTTTTCTCTCCGTTTATGAATTAAAAAAAATTGTTTAAATAAATTTTATGCTTTTTTTTTCAGGAATATATACTTTAAATATTTCGGAAATAAATAAATTATTAACGCTACATTTTTAAAGAGAGACAGAATATATAAAAGACAAATAAAGCTGTTACGAAAGTCACGTTTAGAAAATAACACAATGTTTGATAATTATAACGTCTTCGAGAGTAGAACTTGTTCGTTATTTAATCGGCTCTCATAGAATAACGGTGTGAGTGTTGTAGTTCTCGTAGTCGTCGTGGTGATTATTGTTGTTTGTAACTATTATATTTTGGTTGTACTGCCGGTTAAACACCTTTTTCTTTTCTTTTCTTTTTTTAACCAAGACAGAAAGCAGTGACCGTGAACTGTTACAGGGCCTCCGAGACTGGTGTAAGTATCCTCAAACCGAAAACCTGGTCCAAGTTTGTAGATACATTATGCTTAAATAAAATGAAGAGTGGTCAGTGCTTGCAACAAAGTGAACCTCGGTACAGTGGTGGTGTTAAACCGGATGAGGGGTTAAGTCTCCCAATTTGAGCTGGTCATGGTGGTATTTGAACTCAGGACGCAAAGAGCCGAAACAAGTATCGCAAAGCATCCAGCCCGACGTTTTTGTTACCATACCAATCCATCGCTCGAGTCAAAGTTCACTCGGCAGGATTTGAACTCTAATCGCAAAGAGTCGGAACAAATTCTGTTAAGCATTCTGTCCGACGCCCTAACGACTCTACCAATTCCACAATTCTCGAGCGCCTAACTAGGTGGCTTATTGCGGTTAGAGTTCAAATCCCGTCGAGTTAGCTTTAGCTCGGGCGATGGATTGGTGTAACAGCAAATACGTCGGACCGGGTGTCTGGCAGCACTTGAATACAGAAGTTTAAATCCTGACTCTACCCACAAAATGAAAGTACGTTCATCTACAAAGGCTTTGGTTTGTTCGACCAAGCTGATGGTAAAAAAAAACAAAAACATTTGTTGTTGTTGTTTAACCCCAGGTCAGTCTTCATCGAGCAGCTCAAAGACGTTCCGTCGCGGCCCTTTGTATATGAGGCTACATTTTTCGAAAGTGTTCCTTCTTTTTAAATGTTTGGTCGTGATTTGGAGGAGATTTAGCTCTTAGTTCCCGAAAACAATTTTTTATAGGTCTTGCACAGGTAGGGCGAACCTAGGGTTAATCAACAATTTATTAAACATAGAAGTAATTAGAAAAAAAATTCTTTCTGAAAGTAAATGATCAATAAAGATATTGCTACATTATTTACACTTGACGGATATTTGTCCTCATCTTTGTTTCGGCTGATATACCCTCCAGCCTTCATCAGGTGCCTTGGGGAAATTTCGAAGCTGGGTTCTTATTCCTAAGGTATTTTTCGATGTTATTATTATTATTATTATTATCATTATTATTCAGGTCACTGCCTGGAATTGAAATCGGAATCTTGGAGTTAGTAGTCCGCGCTCTTAACCACTACGCCAAGACACCTGATGAAGGCTGGAGGGTATATCAGTCGAAACGTTGTGTTAACAACAAACAAGATCAGGACAAATATATCCGTCAAATGTAAATAATGTACATAATTCCTCATCTCTTAAATATAGAAAGGATATTGCTGTTTGATCTCAAGTCAACCGTCTGTGACCATCCAGCCATTTTAGGTATAATTAAAATCTACTGAATACTTTCTTTTATTTAAATTTATATTATCTAACGTGTCATTTGAGGGTAATTTGGCGGCAGTTTTACCTCTACGTGGTTGAGTAAGCAACTAGTGATTCGGTAAGAAAAGATAAAGTTTGCTTGATATTATTTAGCTCCACGTCAACCTCGTTCAAGCAGATGTCAATTTTTTCTCTCGGACATAGTTAATATAGGATTACATTTATCCGTGTCCTTCGTTAATGTTACTACGTCTGTAACTCTGAAATTTGTCGGTGAATGTCCTTCAGCCTGTGACATTTGGGTGTCTCTAAGGGAGCTTAGGCTACCGACAAGGAAGATTTTGACATCATTGGATTTCCGTCTCACTAAAGTATCAGACGATGCTCGCAAGGGTGACTGGATGTTCCAATGACTTAGAAACGCAGTCACCCACGGCAATACTGTGCTTTGAGTTGCATCAACAATTTTTAGAGCAGACAACACCAGTGGTTCTTAGCGCGGTGTATAAATTAAGGGTGTGTTGTTGCTATTTTATTTTATTTACTTATATGCTTTTTTCATTTCAGTCTTTTCAAAAATGTTCTTTATTCTTGTTGGAGCGGTTTCGTTGAAGCTAGTTTATCTGCGCAGTTATAATACAAGATGATTCTTTGCTCATCGGTGAAAAATAAATGAAAACAGAAGTCAATTAAGATCTTAATGTGACGCTAAGATCTTGATTTAGCTGTGCGCGTGTTTGCGAATCGTTGTTTAAACTCCAGATCAGCTTTGATCGAGCAGACCTTATAATCAAATGATGTTCCAGTTATGGTAATTCATTTATTTATTTTATTACTTTTTTTTTTTATAGAAACAGTATATCTAGGATAGCATTGGTATGCAAATATAAAATATTCGGAGTTGATAACCATCCAGTTTTTTATTGATTTTAATGGCTTTAATATGTGATCTCTCTGTAGCCACGCCGAGCAAGTCAAGCGCTTTCAACGGATTGACTCTCAAGATTTTATGAAAGGAGGTTACTCTGCTTATAAAAGAGTTTATTTAATCAAGGAGTGAATGAAAAAAATCTTAACGTTTCCCCTTTGTTCCTTCTTCCTAGAGTGATGATAGGAAGTGATGTCGCTTACAACCGCATAGAGGAACGATTTTTCAAAGCTTTTTGTCTAGTCTTATCTGTTTCTAAGTCCCGTAGGTTCAAATGACACCGGTATAAAATTGTGTATTATATGAAATACTAATGCAGTCCGTCGCAGCGATACCCATTTTTGTCAGTTGAGTGGACTTAAAGTAGCATGAAATGAAGTGGTTTGCTCAAAAGCACAACGCATCGCCCGGTCCAGGAATCGACACCACAATCTTAAGCCACGCGCCTACACACACAGCATCAAGTTCCACCATGAGTAAATAATAGTCTGGCTACGAGTCAGCCTGAGAGAAATACAGGATTGATTCACTACTGTAATGAATGCATCCAGTCTTAAACTAAATAAAAATAACCTAATTTGAATTGAGCTGACCTGTCGTAGCACGCCAAAGTAACTGTTTTAAGCATAGCTTCAATTTTTAAAATAGTTTAGTATCAGCTACACATTTCTACGTATAGCTTTGTGCTTTCTTATCGGATCATTGTTTCTGGCGCAATGCGGAACAACGTGCGAAAATAAACGAACTGGTGTAGACCTTCGGTTTCTTTGTTTCCTTTCAGCTCCTTTCCGTAAAACGCAATGATTCATTCCACGTCAAAGGATTGGTGACATAAGACCGTGGAATTCGCTTATCGTGCCCTTTTATTATCCCAGTTAAATGCAGTTTTACCACATTTGGGAATCACTGGGAATAGGAGCTCCCTACGTTAGCTCAAAAGAATCATTGTTTTTTCAGCCTTGGCCAGCACTGGTCAGTCAGGCCTATGATCAGAAGCGTTGTAGCCGTCACCATCAGACAGTATGGTTGTGTTTCACAGTCGTAATATAGGGACTTGTAAAAACTTCGTTAAATTAGTATTATATATATGCAATTAATATATAAAATATCGTTGTAGTTGGTGTTTGAAATATATAACTAAGCAAGGGAAGCAACTCCAATAAGATCAGTTGATCAAAATATTTGGACAACTTCGACAAATTGGCGTGAATCTGGACTTTAAAGTGAACTTGAAAGCAACTGATATGTTTCGGTATTATTAAATCTCCCCAATGAAGCTTATTCCACTCAGATGGCAGGACTAATGTTAATCAATATACATAGAAATAAAGAGAATGTAGTGCATATCAAATACAAATACGATAAGGTCTTACCTAATCGATCGTAATTTTGATCAATTGGAATTATTCAAACAATAAGTAGATAAACCCCATAAATATTGTCTAGCAACTGAGTAGCATAAGACGGTAGAGCAAGATTTGAGGGATATTTGGCTGATTTTTCTAGCAGAACAAATGAACATGCAAACTAATGATGACAAACCATTTTAATTCGATATATTGAAGTTAAATTTCTGTATGAATCCTGTAAAATATAGCTTATCTATTTTAGTTTTAGGTAAATACTTGTTGATAAGGTTTTTAAACATTATATTGCAGGGAAAGTTTTTCAAACTCTCTCGGGTGTCACCTAAAACCCGCCGCGGGTCGCCGCTGACATGCCAGACCTCCAAGCATCGATGTGATTCCTCGATGGTTCTTAAGCAAGTTAAGGGGGCTTCAAGGGTGACCCAGTTGCTTGTGAATATGGAAACACCAACCAAACTACGGAGTGCGTACTGTCGTTGCCTGCTTCTCTGCTTCCCAATTCTTGCAGCTCAAAAGATGTTGTAGGGATGCAAAGAGGTCGGGAGCAGTTATATAACTGTCGTACTTGCTTCGGAAAAACAAGAAAGAATAAAAAAAAAATCACATCACCAAATCTTATTAAAAGAGGGGCTTTTAATATAGTCTTTCCAAGAAACCATTCTAGTCGGGTGCAGAGATGAAGATATAATACCTTCAGATATCCAAATTCTTCATGTGAATTAAGACCTCTAGCAGCGCTTTTTAATTAGGCAAAAAAACCTCTACACTTTAGTATGTGTGAATAAATTCTAATGCGAAAATGTACCTAAAAAATAGTATCGCAAACACACACCCACATAAATAGTGCAGACACAAACACGTGTAACGGCACACAATCATAAATACAAAGAAATAAGCACAAACGTTTAAATGCAAACGCACACACATACAGTCACACGCAAACAGACAAACACAAAGGTATAAACAAAAGCAAACAAATATGCAGACCAAATTATATATAAAAGCACGTAAACAGGCCCAACGTAGATGAACATAACTCATACAAAAAACATCACCAATAAACACACGCTTAACGAGGCAATATTCTATTATTCTGTTATTCTATTCTGTCGACACCCTACGGAATACCGGTTTTTAAAAACAGAACACAATTCTCGCTCCTGTTCTCAACATGGCCTCTGCAGTCGCTCCTGTCGCTGTTTCTCCTTTAATCAAAGTAAGCTTTCTTTCTATTTAAATTACTAACAAGAAAAATATATTTTTTTCTACAATAACGTCAGTTTATAATCCAAGTACTATAGTATTAAAAAAAAAGTAATCTTAATTCCTTAACAACTATATTTTCTTATTATTATAGTCAAGGTGAACTTGAACTCGTGTTTTCATAATCAAGTTCAAATGATTTTTTGAAGAATATCTCGATGGATTTAATGAACATTTCTTATTACTTTCAGTAATAGCACTCTACCTTTATAAGAACATCTTGGGAGAAGTCTTTTTTTATTGTTTATGCACTATATTTGTATAAATTCGGTGTGCCTAATTCATACGGAGCTAACTAACGAATAAATATCCATAGGAATTTATCAAAATTAGGTTGAGTGAAGCAAATAGTGATTATATATATATATATATATATATATATATATATATATATATAATGGACATAAAGTTAACTTTGGTCCTCACGATGTTTTGTTAGATATGCTTTCATGTAATGTGTTGTCTTCAACATTAACCAGTCACCTGGTTTTATACCATCACCTCGCCTTTGGGTACTCGGCGGTGTCCACTCGGATGCAAGAGTTCGAGCCAGACCTCAGGATAAAGTACTTTCTTTCCTCTAACCTCAGAGCCCTCCGACAAAGGTCATGGGTACTGCACCTCCTCCTTTAAAATTAAAGTAATAGTAGTAGTAGTAATAATAATAATAAATGTTTCTAACATAGACACGAGGATATAGTTTAGGGTTCGAGGATAATCAGTTAATTAACAAGTGTTTTAATTTATCAACCCCGGTTAGATCAAAGCCAAAAATTGACCTTGGCGAGGTATAAAGATCAAGAATACATACTGCAAGGCATTTTTTCCCGACTTTCTAATGATTCGCCCAAATAATACGAACGTTATGTTTGGTGATAGTCTTATAAAATGCTACATTTCCCCCTTGGTATTGTTCTTTTATTAGTGTTAGTTGAGACACCAACTCCATTGTCTGGTGCTCGTTTTGTTAATCTCTAAATAATCTTCAAAACTATCTTGTTATCCACCACCATGTACATATATATACCAAGAGTCAAAAAGGAAAGCCTCTAAGAACTAGCTCGATCTGCTAGAAGCAAGAGCAAAATCTCCTTTAAATTACATCTTATTGTTGTAAATAACACAGGATACATTGAATAATGTAGTCCTAGATACACTATATCTAAATGTAAGATAGAATGCCCATAGTTGAAACAACGTTGATCATAGGTCAGATCAGGGTCAATCTGGGTTCCAAAACACTTCCAGTTACTTCAAACTAACAAGGTGATTGGACTGACCCTGATAATATCCTTCCATTACTCGCAGTCAGCGTGTCCTACTTCTAACCCCCTAGCCTTGCTAAACTCTTCAGTTTCTCTATAGAACTATATCCCTGTTTTAGAAACATTACCATGTATTCTGTTCATAAGAGGGGTAGCTCCTCAAACCCTGCCAAATATTTTTCTCTTGCACTTAATTTGACCATCTCAAATGTGATGAGACAGCTATTAACAACCTTCTCCATCACTATGAATGTCTCTGCCTACTTATTCATTACCCCTACAATTTTTGTGAAGCTAGATTTGCTGGAGAATTATCTCCTGTGTCATACATCAATAGGTCTTCACTCAAGAAATTTGGTGTAAAGTGCTGTTGCACCTGACATCAACAAAGAATGAAACCATGTTTAACACATTTAGTACATGAATCTTCTGACAAAACTCGACAGCCTATGAAATTTCTCCATCTTTTATCTCTTTGATTGGTGGCTTCCTATGAGATAATGGCATGTGTTGATGGAGCTAGCTCTCTCGTATACTCACACTTTGGAGTGCCCTAACACTATTCTTACTATATAACAATGGCCTACTTTATTCTGTCGGTCTCTTTTGCCAAACTGCTAAGTTACGGAGACGTAAACTCACCAGCATCGGTTGTCAAAGTGATGGAGGGGGAACAGACACACACATAAATACATACATATATATATATATATACACACACATACGAAAGGCTTCTTTTAGTTTCCTTCTACCAAATCCACTCACAAGACTTTGGTTTGCCCGAGGCTATAGCAGAAGACACTTGCCCAAGGTATCTCATAGTGGGACTGAACCTGGAACCATGTGGTTGGGAAGCAAGCTTCTTACCACACAGCCACTCTTGCACTGATTCTTCCAACAAAACCCACTCCTACACTGGTGATATTAACTTTCATTCCTCAACCTTCCACATTCAGCATCATTCCAATATTGTTCACACCCAACCTAGGCATGTGTGTTAAATCTGCACAAACTCCATCAATAGAGACCTTGAAAACATCCTCCTGTGGATGAGGTCATACCAGTCTTGTCTTCAAAAGCATTATACATTTCAAGTTAACAATATCCCTGTTAGAACCCTTGACATTATTACAAATGTTAGACTTAAGTGGTATAGCTAGGTTTTATGCTGCATCCCAACCCTTTTAACCATGCTAGTGGCTAAACCCACCATCACTGGTGAATGCACATCCTTAACCCTTTAGTGATTAAACCAGCTGTATCTGGCCCAAATATTCTACCTGTTTTTAAGTTCAAACTGGTATGATCTGGTCTGTCATACCTTGCAATATCATTCTAAAAGATAAACAATCACATCTTTGAAATCTTGTGAATAAATAAACATTACATTTGACAAAGTAATCTGAATGCTAAAGGATTAACTGAACAAAAACTGCATTTCAAAGGCTAGTGCCTTCCCCGTCAGGCTCAGAAAATACTTCAGTCTACAACTATTAACTTTCTTTAAAATTCAGGTGAGATCTGCAATAGAGGACTGTTTTTACATTTGGGATGTAGCAGCTATACACACAGTCATTGTAGACTGGACTGCATCTCTCAAAAGTCAGCCCTAACTGGTTGTTATGAAGTCACTCATGAAAAATTTCCTGCCTTGGGACCATAAGCATACTTCCTTCTCTTTCTGTCTACCATTATTACAGTAACCTTTGTTCCTTAGAACTAGCTACTCCCTTTTCATCCCCACTAAGGCAATCCTGACTAATTCATCTCTCCTAAACCCTGCGTTAACAAACTATGCTCAATCCTCCAGAAAATTGGTTGCATAGAATTTCTTCCATGCTGATATTTTCCCTTGTCGCTGTAAATATCTGCTATGAGAAGTATTGTCCACTAAGCTGTAAATAGGAACCATATAAAATAAGAGTTCATTTAGCTGTATCTGATCATTTTACCATTTTATAAAAAAAAAATCACTGGCTGATGTAGTACAGAATGTAGTTCCTAAAAAAAAGATGGCATGATTTAAATCCCATTTAATTAAATAAGTTAGATCATAAGGTCAGCTTGTTAAGGGCTGCTCTGAGGCTAAACATAAAAATCATAATTTTAAGCCTTTTGCTATTGTCTTGGGTCAACCAAAGCATTGTGAGTGGATGTGTTTGACAAACTGAAAGAAGCCTGCTGTATTTGTATATATATATATATGTGTGTGTGTGCGTGTGTTTGTTTCTCTTAGTATTACGGTCTTATCTTTGTGAGTAGATGGTAGGGATTTTGCTGGACATCTTCACCTTAAGTTCACTTTGATGGAAATTATAAATTGAGAAAACATCTTTTTTCTTAGATATATGGCAGTTGAGTGTCAAACAAAATACTTTATGGTAGAATCATCATCATCATCTTTTAACATCAGTTTTCCATGCTAGCATGGTTTGGACAGTTTGATAGGAGCTGGCAAGCCAGAGGACTGCACCAGGCTCCACTGTCTGTTTTGGCATGGTTTCTTCAGCTAGATGCCCTTCCTAATGTCAACCACTTTACAGTGTGTACTGAGTGCTTTTGATGTGATACCAGCACCAGTGCTATTTACATGGTACTAGCACAGGTTCCTTTTATGTGGCATTGGTACGAGTGCTTATGTAGCGCCAGTACAGGTCTTTATCACAAGGCACTGGCATGGGTGCTTTTCGAGTGGCACTTGTACAGGTGCCAGGTAAATACCATAAGTTGTTCTCACAACTTATATCCTGTGTTGAAATCTCTCTGGTCAACTCTTCCTATCATCCTTCCAGAGTTGGTAAAATATAGTACCAGTCATGTATTAAGGATGATTTTAATTAATTAGGTGCAGGCATGGCTGTGTGGTTAAGAAGCTTGCTTCCCACTTAGTTTCTTCTATAGTATCAAGATGACCTAAGCCTTGTGAGTAGTCATTTAACAGAATTTGAAAGAAACCCATTGTATATATATGTGTGTTTCTCTTAGTCTTTGGCATTACATAATAACTGTAAAACCCGTGTTGTTATAATACAAGCAGTGTCCTTCATTTTCAAACTACTATGGAAATGTCTGGCCAATGGGAAATATTACCTTGCTTGGAAACAAGTGTAGGTTGGCAACAGGAATGGTATCTGGCAATAGAAAATCTGCTTGAACTAATTTCATCTCAAATCCACCTCATAAATTTTCGGCTGTATGCCTATGTAAGAAATTATTATTACCTAAGCACTGTCTTATCATCAGAGAATTGGTCTTTGGATTCACCTGTGCTGCGTTTCTGGTTATAACTTAAGTTCCTTCTAAGCCATTGTTTAACTATAGTTATTGTGAACTATGTTTAGCCTTGTACCAGCCCTTATTGGTTCTAATTATATCCATGTCCTTTCTTTTTTAAAATGGTAGGAAAGTGAGTTGAAGGTGATTTGGCTATTATTTCTAGCAAACAAGTGACCTTTTAGAGACTTTCTCTTCAGCTCATTGAACCAAAATCAGTCTTTTCCTTCTTTTGTAATGCTGGAGTATGGAGACATTGAAAGTGAGATGTGTTAATTGTCATAACCAATTGCTTGATCAAATTTCTGTACTATATTCTAAAAGCAGAACTATATTTATGATATATTTTTTATCATTATTCTTTCATTTCTTTGTTGTAGTTCTGCAGATATACTGCCCTGTTCAGTGGTATTTTGTATGGTCACTTCAGATACAGTAAGTAAATTTAATATTTTAAAGAAATCTTTCTTGTACACTGTCACCATTATTTCTTCCATCCAGCATAACCAACCAGTAATTGGGTGCATCTGTGTCTATAATGAGGATGATGTTTGTGCATTTGTTTTTATCTTGTGTTGTTTCTTGTATCTCAAACTATTGAGACAAGATAGTTTTAAATTTGTTATGAATATATTGAATGATGGAAATATTAGTTCTGAATAAAATACCTTGCAATATTTAATTACAACTCTTAAGGCAGCAAATTGGCAGAACCTTTAGCATGCAAGGTAAAATGCTTAATGGCATTTCATCTGTCTTTACGTTCTACAAATTCTGCTGAGGTTGACTTTACCTTTCCTCCTTTTGGAGTTGATAAATAAGGGCCAGTTGGATATTGGGGTTGATGTAATCAACTAGTCCCCTCCACCGAAATTGCTGACCTTGTGCTAAGATTTGAAACCAGCATTTATTTACAGCCCTTTATTCTCCAAGCTCAAACCCAGCTGAGATCAGTTTTGCCTTTCATCCCTATGGAGTTGATAAAATTAAAGTAAATTTGGCAATATGCTGTGCTTGAGAAGAAGATCCATCAAGCCAAGAGTAACTGTAGTCGTGGCAGATACTGGTGTCACACAACTGGCACCCTTGCTGATGGCATATAAAAGCACCCATTACACTCTTGGAGTGGTTAGTGTTAAGAAGGGCATCCAGCCTTAGAAACCATGCCAAATCAGACTGGAATCTGGTGCAGCCTCTCAGCTTACCAGCCCTGTTCAAATTGTTCAAACCCATGTCAGCATGGACAATGGACATTAAGTGATGATGATGAATTAAATACTATGATAGGTTCCTCTCGTTTTTAGAATCATTGTTCTCAGCCTGGTTATTGTGTTTCAAATAAGAATGCCAGTCAGCCCTAAACCTGGGTGAAAAAAAGGAAGGTTGAGGTAGGATTAATGCTTCAGCATGGCCACAACTTATTGGCTGAAACCAGTAAAAGAGTATAAAAGAGCTAGAATGTGTCTTGTAAAAGTATCACACTACAGAATCCATCCAAAAAAACCATTACAATCCTGAGGCTGATATAGCTGGAATGGCTGTTTCAAGATATTGTGTAGCATGGGATGGACTAAGGAAGGACATATAATGAAAATTTTGAAATTACTTATGTGAAAAATATAATGTATTTGAAATACATTTATGCTCATAGCAAAGGAAGATCTCCTAATAGTACAATCTCTGATAATGGTTTTAATAGTAAATAATACATCCAGATATTCATCTTACATATAGATATATTACACACTCCTATTATATCTACATGTAAGATGAATATCTGGATGTATTATTTACTGTTAAAACCATTATCAGAGATTGTACTATTAGTAGATCTTCCTTTGCTATGAGCATAAATGTATTTCAAATACATTATATTTACTTATTACTTATAAAATAACTTATATTTTTCACATAAGTAATTTCAAAATTTCTCCTGATTGGGGTCAAACGGAAAAGGTGTCTTAATGAAATTTAGCCCCTCCTTGATACTATCAAAAGAAATATTTCTTTGGACTGTGGTGGAAGGCCTTTTCTGATGAAAGAAGAGAAGTATGGTCAATTGAATTGTTCCTGGAACATTTTTTTTTCTTGAGATAAAGGGCTAAATTGATCTGGGATATGAACTTGGAATGTAGGGAAGTAAAATTACATTTTGTAAGACACAAACATCATCATTAAATGTCTAAGGAGCCATCTATGTGATTGACAGTTTGTGGATGAAAGCATATTTAAAAGTTTAGCAGATGAAAAAAAAATTCTTTGGTATTGATAGACTCGTGTTCTCAGCTGCTGCAGTATTAAAGAATTGTCTATAATTATCTTATAACATTAGGCAGATACGCATGTTGATAATATTCTTGCTTGTAGCAGAACAGTTTGCCTTTTATTATAAAATGTGGATGAAATGATTTTTGGTACAACAAATTTGGGAGTGTGAAATCTTTGATTAGATACCACTCATTGAAAATATAGACAACAGCACTGGCTAAATTGGTGCATATATAGCTGTGTGGTTGAAAAGTTTTTCAGTCACATTGTTCTGGATTCAATCCTATTATGTGACTTGTTGGGCAAGTGTCTTTAACCATAACCTTGGGTCAACTAAAATTTTGTGAGCAAAATTTTTGTCTATAGTAGTCCCTCAACTGCTGCGGGTCTTATGTTCTAAAACCCCATGCGATAGGTGAAAAGCTGCAAAGTAGAAACAGTACTGTACTGTATATTTTATTATTATTATTTTTATGATTTGTATATATTTATTTTATTATAAATGCAAAACAACACCACAGAGGAATTGACATAAACTTAAATAATAAACCATGATAGGTGAACCACGTTATGGCAAGGGATTACTGTATGTATATTGACGACAGGATGGTAGGAGCGATTATATCCCTTTTTGCCTTGGTTAACATTTGAGTTCAAAAATAATTATCAAAGTACTGGAGTTGTTATAATCAACTAAAACCTTTTAGGGTGGTGCCTTAGTACAGCTGCCATACAATGGCTGAAACCAGTAAAAGAATAAAAATATATGGTAAAAAGAAAACAAAACATAAGTTGAACAAATATTTTTTTTTCTCATGCAATATCACTTATATGTCATACAATTTACTGTTTGTATTGGTAAGAAAACCTTTTGTTGCTAATGCAGTTAACTTCTTTAAAGTTCTTCTATCCATTCTTT
The DNA here is from genome assembly GCF_006345805.1 of Octopus sinensis. Lineage (NCBI taxonomy): Eukaryota > Metazoa > Mollusca > Cephalopoda > Octopoda > Octopodidae > Octopus > Octopus sinensis. The sequence goes on from NC_043010.1 coordinate 34,405,060, forward strand.
TCTATAACATTTACATTACAACCATCTGCATCACTCATTATCACCTAGTTTGCAGAAAGTATAGATTTCATTTCAATGGTTCTACTCTTCTGAACTTCTCCAGTACTTTTATCACATCTGAAGTCCTGGTTCTCTTTTAGTTAGCTGGATATTTCACTACACCTTTTGTCTATTCATTTATTTACAATGAGTATGCAATAGTTCCTGCTTAATCTTTTCCTACACATCTTACTAGGTCAGTTACCAAATGTCATAATTTGGACATATTCTTCCTAATTAAAACAGATCTTGGTCATGTTGACTTAAGACCTTTCTTCTAGATTCAGAAATTTTTTTGACACTTTTTCATAGATTATAGTATGACAGGCAGCAAGCTGGCAGAATTGTTAGCATGCCAGGCAAAATGCTTAGTGTTTATTTCATGCATCCTTAGGTTTTGAGTTCAACCTTGCCTTTCATCCTTTTTGGGTCAATAAAATAGGTCAATAAAATAGATGTAATTGACTTAGCTACTCCTAGGTAAGAGTATAAAAACTGCATCCCTCTGCAAAGCCATGTAGCTCAAACCAGTATGAACTCAAGCTCAGATTCATGGCTTCTACATCAAACCATGTTTGATGAAGGGAACATGCTGAGGCCACCATCCTGCAGTGAACTGAACATAGCTTGAGTCACCATAATGAAAAATGATTTCTCAAGAACAATCACTCTTCAGTTCCTGTGTTACAGTATCATTAATTATAATGAGAGGAGAGGACTGAAGACAACCATTGAGAATAGATAACTGTACACTAAATTTAATCACTCAAATTGTGACTAAACCTAATCATGCTTACAACACCATTCATCTTTGTGGAATACAGTTAATTCTTTTGATACCAACCTGTCTGAGACCACTCTTGATCCTATGATATAAACTTCTAGTTTTAAAGGGATCTAACTTAAAAACCTCCTGTCACAATTTTGTGTTCCAAACACCAACTTAATTATAGCAAAGTTTATTTTATTAAATTCTTCACCATCTTCATTTAATGTCCGTTTTCCATGCTGGCATAGGTTGGATGGTTTGATAAGAGCTGGCATGGTCAAGAGTAGCACCAGATTCCATTGTCTGTTTAGGCATGGTTTCTATGGCTGGATGTCCTTCCTAATGCCAACCACTTTATAGAATGTATTGGGTGCTTTTTATGTGGCACCAGCAGCAACAGGGTCATCAGGTACCTTGCACAACAAAAAAACCCCTCAACTTGGAGTGAGTATTGAGGTGGTGTGGCTTTGTGCCAGTTGAGAGATTTAACAAAGGCAGTGTATTTCAACAGAAATATGGTAACAAAAAGTTGAAGAACTTGTCCAAATCATTAAATGAAATCGAAATTTTTCGCCAAACATCTAGCATCTTCACTCAAATCTAAACCGCATCTTATTTAAACTTCTACAAACTGTTGCTATGATTTTCTCTTTCATTTCCTAAGCTTTGACCATCAATTCGAGACCTATAGTTGACTTGTTCATTAAAAGATGATTTATTTTTACTAGTTTGTTCTGAAGAAAGAGGTTATTTGCTCATTGTTCTGGGTATTTACTTGTTCTTTGTTTTAGCTAATGATCAAACTACTATACCTATTATTAGGAATATTAGATTCCTGCACCAGCTGATTAACTAAATAAGCGACCAGTGTATTATCAAAAGTGATGTTTTTGACTTTTAGCAACCGACCCTGATAGACTGAGCAACTTTCCATCTCATTTTATTCTAAAATAATCTTACTTGGGCAAGACATTTAATTGCAGCCAATGGTAAGGCTATAGCTTCTCTGCTCTCAGAAGTTTTGGGGAGTATGGAGTTACCCCTTAGTAACCGCTACTTGCAGGTTTGCTCTGGACTGAGGTGATAGTACCAGTCAAGAGCCTTAGTTATGAATCAGATAAATGGTTTTATAACTGAAGCACACAGGACTCAGAGGAGGAGTGGGCCACCTTGACATTATATATATATATATATATATATATATATACATATACATACATACATAAATAAAGTGCATTTCATATTCGAGGCTCTGATGAAGTTATAGGATGTTATCCAGGTACTCAAGAATCCACTGCATTCTATAGCAGAAACAGCTGTAACCTAATGAAGTTCATTACATAACCTTTGTTTTTTCCAGTGTTATCTCTTTGTTCTTATTTACACACACACATATATGATCATACATGACCTCTTGCTGTATGTTCATTTACTGATCCTTATCATGAAACTGACCATGCTGGAGTTCCACCATCTTCTAAAGTATAGTCGGTTACATCAACCCTGTCAGTGCTTATTTTATATTCAAGGTATACCTCAGTATACACCAGTATACTTCATGTACAAGATACTAACTTATTTTTTTAGTAAGCATATAGAAAGAATTATTTCTAACCCACTATAGGCACAGACTTGGCTGTGTAGTTAAGGAGTTTACTTTGCAGCTATTTGATTTCAGGTTCAGTCCTGCTGTATGTCACCTTGATTATGCATCTTCCATGGTCTCAGGTTGACTAAAATGAAATTTGGTGGACAGATACTGTATGAAAGCTCATTGTGTGCATATAGACATGTATATATGCATGTCGTCTGTGTGTATATATGTGTATATATACATGTGTATGCATATATATATGTATCATCATTGTCATTTAATGTCATCATCATTGTCATTTAATGTCCGTTTTCCATGCTGGCATGGGTTGGATGGTTTGACTGGAAACTGACAAGCCAATCTGATCTGGCAATGTTGCTACAGCTGGATGTCCTTCCAAATGCCAACCACTCTGAGAGTGTAGTGGGTGCTTTTTATGTGCCACCAGCATGAGAGCCAGTCAGGCGACACTGGCATCAGCCATGTTCGGATGGTGCTTTTTAGATGCCACCAGCACAGAAGCCAGTCAGAGTGAGGGTGGGGGGTGGGGCTGGCATTGACCATGTTCGGATGGTGCTTTTTACATATCACCAGCACAAGAGCCAGTCAGGCGGCTCTGGCAGCGACCCAAGCATGAATGAATGGTGCTTATTGCATGCCACCGGCATTGGTAACAGCCAATTTCCATTTGATTGTGATTTGGTTTGATTTTGATTTTACTTGACTCAATAGGTCTCCTCAAGCATGGAATGTTAATGTCGCCCAACGATTCAAAGGTACTTTTTAAATGGGCTGGTTATGCGACACTGGTGTAGGTTATGGCTGTGATCTCACTTTACTTGCCAGGTCTTCTCAACCACAGCATATTTCAATCATGTGTGCATGTGTATATATGTGTATATACGTGTGTATATGTATATATATATATATATGTATATACGTGTGTATATGTGTATATATATATGTATATACGTGTGTATATGTGTATATATATATATGTATATACGTGTGTATATGTGTATATGGTGTATATGTGTGTAGTGTAAATATTATGTATATACGTGTGTATATGTGTGTATATATATATGTATATACGTGTGTATATGTGTGTATATATATATGTATATACGTGTGTATATGTGTATATATGTATATGTATATACGTGTGTTGTATATGTGGTGTATATATATATGTATATACGTGTGTATATATATGGTGTGTATATATATATGTATATACGTGTGTATATATGTGTGTATATATATATTATATACGTGTGTATATGTGTGTATATATATGTATATACGTGTGTATATGTGTATATATATGTATATACGTGTGTATATGTGTGTATATATTGTATATACGTGGTGTATATGTATATATATATATATATATATATATGTATATACGTGTGTATATGTGTATATATATATGTATATACGTGTGTATATGTGTATATATATATGTATATACGTGTGTATATGTGTATATATATATGTATATACGTGTGTATATGTGTATATATATATGTATATACGTGTGTATATGTGTGTATATATATATGTATATACGTGTGTAATGTGTGTATTATATATTATGTATATATATGTTACGTGTGTATATGGTGTATATATATGTATATATATACGTGTGTATATAGTGTGTATATATATATGTATATAGTGTGTATATATGTATTGTGTATATATATATGTATATACGTGTGTATATGTGTGTATATATATGTATATACGTGTGTATATGTGTGTATATATATGTATATACGTGTGTATATGTGTGTATATATATGTATATACGTGTGTATATGTGTGTATATATATGTATATACGTGTGTATATGTGTGTATTATATGTATATACGTGTGTATATGTGTGTATATATATGTATATACGTGTGTATATGTGTGTATATATATGTATATACGTGTGTATATGTGTGTATATATATGTATATACGTGTGTATATGTGTGTATATATATGTATATACGTGTGTATATGTGGTGTATATATATGTATATACGTGTGTATATGTGTTGTATATATATGTATATACGTGTGTATATGTGTGTATATATATGTATATACGTGTTATGGTGTATATATATGTTATATACGTGTGTATATGTGTGTATATATATGTATATACGTGTGTATATGTGTGTATATAGTATATACGTGTTGTATATGTGTGTATATATATTATATACGTGTGTATATGTGTGTATATATATGTATATACGTGTGTATATGTGTGGTATATATATGTATATACGTGTGTATATGTGTGTATATATATGTATATACGTGTGTATATGTGTGTATATATATGTATATACGTGTGTATATGTGTGTATATATATGTATATACGTGTGTATATGTGTGTATATATATGTATATACGTGTGTATATGTGTGTATATATATATGTATATACGTGTGTATATGTGTGTATATATATATGTATATACGTGTGTATATGTGTGTATATATATATGTATATACGTGTGTATATGTGTGTATATATATGTATATACGTGTGTATATGTGTGTATATATGTGTATATACGTGTGTATATGTGTGTGTATATGTGTATATACGTGTGTATACGTGTGTGTATATGTGTATATACGTGTGTATACGTGTGTGTATATGTGTATATATATATGTATATACGTGTGTATATGTGTATATATATATGTATATACGTGTGTATATGTGTATATATATATATGTATATACGTGTGTATATGTGTATATATATATGTATATACGTGTGTATACGTGTGTATATGTGTATATATATATGTATATACGTGTGTATATATATATGTATATACGTGTGTATACGTGTGTATATGTGTATATATATATGTATATACGTGTGTATATATATATGTATATACGTGTGTATACGTGTGTATATGTGTATATATATATGTATATACGTGTGTATATATATATGTATATACGTGTGTATATATATATGTATATACGTGTGTATATATATATGTATATACGTGTGTATATATATATGTATATACGTGTGTATATATATATGTATATACGTGTGTATATATATATGTATATACGTGTGTATATGTCTATACATGTGTGTATATGTGTATATATACAGTTGCGGCCAAAATGTTCAGAACGGCATTGTTTTCGTCAGAAAAGTAGATATAATTTTTTATCAAAGTTGTTTTATATTCTATAATTTTCAGAGACAATAAATGCGATATTAATTGTTATTGCCTGCGATTTTGGTGTAATTTGAGAGGATAATACAAAAGTTATGGATGATTTAGTGATTTACTGCCAAACCCATGGCGGCCAAAATGATCAGAACGGTTGCTTTTACTCCGTGTTTTAGTATATTTATCCGCCGAACTCTAATGTTTTGAATTTGTTTACGTGACGGTTCGTTTACTAAACATTAGTAAGAATATTTGCAGTGTACTTTGTTAATATAATGCCACTTACTCCATTACCAATTCATCAGCAGATTATTAAGCTTCGAAGGAAGGATAATTTAAGTATTGGATCTATTGCAAAGATTGTTAACAAGTCAAAAAGTGTTGTACACGGTATTCTTAAGGCCTACGATGATTGTGGTTCGTGTGAAGCAAGAAAGTTTACAGGTAGGCCAAGAAAAACGACCAAGAGAGAAGATCGTGCTATAGTAAAGTTGGTTAAAAAGGACAGATTTAAAACTGCTGCTGCTGTTTCTCGGAAAATGAGCATTGTATTGAAGAGAACTTTATCTCGAAAAACTGTGTCTCGTCGTTTAGTTGAACATGACCTACAAGCAAGAGCACCTGCAGTGAAGCCACTGATCAGCTCCAAGAATAAAAAGTGTCGTCTTACCTTTGCAACCAAACATGTGTTGTGGTCTCAAGAAAAATGGCAAACGGTGCATTTCAGTGATGAATCTAAGTTTATGCTATTTGGCTCAGATGGGAAAAGATTAGTAGGTGAAAAATTGTTGCCTAAATGCCTTAAGACTAGTGTTAAATTTGGTGGAGGAAGTGTCATGGTTTGGGGAATGATATCTGGAGATGGTGTGGGCCCTTTGGTGTGATTACATGGAAAGGTAAATGCAGGAGTTTATAAACAACTTGTAAAAGATCATGTCTTGCCTGTGCTGAGAAATTCAACTAAGTGACCACCCATATTCATGCAGGACAATGCCCCATGCCACAAGGCTAAAGTGGTCATGAACTTCCTCAAGGCTGAAAAGGTTATTGTCATGGATTGGCCAGCTCAAAGCCCAGATCTCAATCCTATTGAAAATGTGTGGAATATTCTAGGAGAACGTTCGAAAGCCAGAAATCCTAAAACAACTGAGCAATTATGGAATGCCCTTCAGGAAGAATGGAATAAGATCACCCAGCAAGAAATTGAAAATTTAATTTCCTCATGCAGTCGAAGATGTCAGAGTGTGATTGAAGCTAAAGGGCTTCACACTAAATATTAAATAATTCCAGTATTCTCTGTCATTTTTGATTATTTTGTTATTTTTTCAACCGTTGTGATCATTTTGGCCGCCATGGGTTTTGCAGTAAATCACTAAATCATCCATAACTTTTGGATTATCCTCTCAAATTACACCAAAATCTCAGACAATAACAATTAATATTGTATTTATTGTCTGTGAAAATTATAGAATATAAAACAACTTTGATAAAAAATTATATCTACTTTTCTGACGAAAACAATGCCGTTCTGAACATTTTGGCCGCAACTGTATGTGTGTATATATGTGTATATACATGTATGTATGTGTGTATATGTGTATATATGTGTGTATATGTGTATATACATGTGTGTATATATGTGTATATACATGTATGTGTGTATATACATGTGTATATGTGTGTATACATGTGTATATATGTGTATATACATGTGTGTATATATGTGTATATACATGTGTGTATATATGTGTATATACATGTGTGTATATATGTGTATATACATGTGTGTATATATGTGTATATACATGTGTATATACATGTGTGTATATATCTGTATACGTGTGTGTGTGTATATATATATGTATATACATGTGTTTATGTGTATGTGTGTGTGTATATATATATATGTATATACATGTGTGTATATACATGTGTGTATATACACGTGTGTATGTGTATATGTGTGTATACACGTGTATATATGTATATACTATGTGTATATACGTGTGGATGTGTATTTGCGTACATATATGTCTGTATTTATGTGTGTGTATATATAAATGTGTGTATCTGTGTACATATGTCTGTGTATTGTCTCTTCTTGGTCAGCAAAGATATGTTTGTCCTGCATAAGCAATATGTCCTGTTGCTTGGTTGTTTGATGTGGGGAGACCTGTGAAATAAAGTACTTTACTTGAAAAGCAGTAAGGCTTGGCATCTAGAAGGGCAGCCAATAGCAGAATACAGTCTCAAGAAGTCTCATTCAACCCATGCCAACATGGAAAAACTAAATATATGAATATTGATGATTATATTTTGTGTGTATGTACATTTGCCCTACTACATTTTTTTTAAAGCCAATCTTTATATGATTGTAAACATTGCCCTGTAACTCTTCCAAAAGGTAAACTTGTTTTTCTCTTCACTTACAGAATCCCTTTCTAAGAAAGAAGTTATTATTCAGGAAGAGGAGAACAAAATCCGTGCTATTCGGGATGCTAGGATCAAACAAGAGACTGATGCTGCTGTAGCAGGTGTGTTGACTTTTTGATTAATTACTTTGTGATTGGACATTTAAATAAATTACTTGTTGACTCTTATCTTCCATATCTAATTTAGTGACCTCCACAAACATTACTTAAAATAGTTCAATCTGAAGTTGAGGAAGGACAGATCTCATAGAATTTCCATACTGGTGAAGTTGTTGCTGCCAGTATTGTTGTGTAGTGTCAGACTAGCAGTTAACCCTTTAGCATTTAAACCAGCTATAGTTGGGCAAAATATTCTACCTGTTCAAACCAACCAGATCCAGCTTCTCACACCAACCTTACGATATCATTCTAAAAATTAATAGTTAGCGTGTGTATACACGTATATAGGCGTAGGAGTGGCTGTGTGGTAAGTAGCTTGCTTATCAACCACATGGTTCCGTGTTCAGTTCCACTGTGTGGCACCTTGGGCAAGTGTTTTCTACTATAGCCTCGGGCTGACCAAAGCCTTGCGAGTGGATTTGGTAGACAGAAACTGAAAGAAGCCCATCATATATGTGTATATATATGTATGTGTGTGTATATGTTTGTACATTATCCAGTGTGTTCTTTTATGTATGACTGTAACATATAATCTAAAGGAGATTTAGCTGTTATTTTTAACAAGTAAAATTACCTTTACCATGTAGAGCCTTCTCTGGCTATGTATGGTTACAATGAAAAGTAAATTTAGGGATTGCATCCTAAGCCTTGATGTTGAATATTAGAATATTGAAGTGTGTTTTGAAGAGAATTTCAAACACTAGTAAAGGTATTATATACACTGTTTACATTAGTTGGAACAATATCCTCATCTTGATCATTGCTTTCACTACATTTTGGCTGTGTATGCTCCAGCCTTCATTGTCTTGCGAAAACAACAATCAAGATGAGGACACAAGTTCAACTAATAATGTAAACAATGTCCATGATATAAATTCCTCACGTCACAAGTAAAAAATTGTACAAGTAATGGAATTTTGGCATCATTCAATGATCAATCTTAGAACTAAGTAAAATATACTTTTCTGAAAATGGAATGTTTCACTTATTTTCTTATATTTGTTGTTTAAAATTTTCAGTAATTTTAATTACAATTTTTTATTTATTTTACAGCTGAAATGGCAGTTTTAGGAAAAGAATTTGGTGTGACAAAATAATAGTAGCCATCTATATTTTTTGTATCCACCTTGTATGTAACTGATTTGTTTTACTATGTATAGACATTAAAAGACAATAAAGTGAGAATAAATGTTTGAAAATATCTGTTATTTATCTTTATTTAATTCTCAGTGTGTTAATATTCTACATTTTTACTTAAATTGTTGGGATATATATAAAGGCAGTTGTTTTCTTAGTTTTAGTTGGCCTGAATTAAGCTGACCTATGATTATAAAGATTCAGCTGTAACCTTAATTTTTCTTTAAAAGACAGTAGGGTGTGAGATGAGAGTAGAGTGATTTGGTTGCTGTTTCTGAGTTCTGCCTATTCCAGGTAGATTTAATTTGATTTAATCAACCACTAAATTTGTAGATTTGTGTCAATCTTAGAAATCAATAATATTGGACATTATATACTATCTCACTCTCTATAAGAGGATAAAGGGTAAAGACCCCCTTGGTCATAAATGACTATGAGATTGCACCTAGAAAGTTCCCCTGTGAAGCACAAGTTTGGGCAAGGTTGTTTGTGGAAGACCAGCAGTCACCCATGTATACTAACCTCCCCTCTCCATACCACCAATGTTGTCCAAGGGATACAGCTTGGCACCAGTAATGCTGCAACTCATTTCTACAGCTGAGTGAATTGCTCAAAAGCACAGCACAGTCTGGTCTGGGAATTGAACTCACTACCTCATGATTGTGAGCCTGACATTCACATGCACCTCTATAAGTAGTGACAAGTATATGAATATAATCATTTACTTTGGCTACATAACAGGGACATGCTTGTTGATTGCACAAGCTGCACAACTGCATTAGGTGCATAACTAGCATGTTTGTATATAAGGAATTGCAGTGAAACTAGTAACACAAACAAAAAATACATTTCATGTGTTATGCTGACAGAAGACTTACCTTTAATAGAGATGGAATAAAATAAATACCAAAGCAGTAGGATTAATATAATCATCTAAAGAAAAAAGAGAAAACTGATATGATTAATACAGGTTTCAAAATTTTCTAAAATTTTACTATGTACTAATATTATGGCTTTCTTTCGTTTTAATGGGTGCAGGAGTGGCTGTGTGGTAAGTAGCTTGCTTAGTAACTACATGGATCCAGGTTCAGTCCCACTGCGTGACACTGTGGACAAATGTCTTCTACTATAGCCTTGGGCCGACCAAAGCTTTGTGAGCAGATTTAGTAGACAGAAACTGGAAGAAGCAAAGCCTGTTTGTGTGTGTGTATGTATGTATGTATATATAATATAATAATATAAATATATATTTGTGTATATGTCTTCCCCCCACCATCACTTGACAATCGATGTTGGTGTGTCCCTGTAACTTAGTGGTTCGGCAAATGAGACTGATAGATTAATTCCTGGGGTGAATTTGTTCGACTGAAGGCAGTGCTCCAGCATGGCCGCAGTCAAATGACAAACAAAAGAATAAAAGAACATTTTATTTATACATAAAATAATGGAATCAAATTTTTACTTACTTTTGTCGTTTGAAGCCATTCTTTGAATATAGCTTTATATCTGGCCTCTTCATTGATATTTTGTGAAGTCTTGTTTCCTTGCTGATAGGCTAAAAGAACAATGCAGTAGCCAATACCAATGCAATGAGGATCAACACCAAATTGCACTTTATTGTTTTTCCATAATAAAAGAGAGAATGGGCTACATTGGAACAGAAAAGAAAACTGATGCCTAATAACTTGAAGATGCAAGTGGATTTGAAGGAAGGAAGCACTTCTGTTTCCATGTTACAATAAGACAATGACCTGAACTCAGGGAATGGTTGGGTTTCACAATGATCTGTTGGCTTGATGGGGCCTTGAGAAGGTAATATGGAAAGTACACATGAAAGAAAGTTCCTAATATACAAAGGATTTATGGAATCGTTTTGAGGCATGAAGATGACAATGTATAATGTTCTCTGTGGAGGCAGGGTGTTGTGGATTTGTAGCCAGATTCACTACGCCTTACCTGGCTGGTATTCGTTGTAGGAAGAACAGTAGAAGAGTGATTCGTGAACTAGAAGGGGAAACAGAAAATGCTTCATAACGAATACGGTATAGGCTTATAAGAGAAAGATGAAAACAGAGCAGAGAACTAATCTTCAGTGAGTAAATAAATGAAACAACTTAGTTCATGGTAGGTGTGATGGCTAACTCAGTAAGAGAGGAGAAAAGTGTGCTACAATGTGGACTAGAAGAAATCTGGTCGTTCTGTGGACGTTGATGCTGTTCGCGTTCACTGGAGAAGAAAATACTGTCGAAAGTATTGTGATCTTTGGAGGTAAATTGAAAAAATTCCTCTATGCAAGAAGTAAAACATACGATAAACCAGGGATGCAACCTTAAAGAACTGTATGTAAGGGAGGTAATTCTGCAGTAAACTGCTATGGGAGATGATTCTGTCTGAGTGATCTGAGTACATAGTTTATATCTATCAAGTGATTATTACTATACTTAGTGCGATAACCTCCACCCCTCCAAAAAACTAAAAAGTTTTGAAACTCAGGCGAAATGTATGTGTAATTTTAAGGTTATTGAATTCTAATATAAACACAAGATCCTAAATCTATTAATAGCTGTGTGTGTGTACATGCGTTGGTGCTTATTAAGGTAAGCTAAATTATTTACTAATGCAATTTCGCTTATCGATTTTACGTGTTGCTTACTGGTTATTGTGCAGTCATGCTGCAGCAGACGGGGAAGTTTTTCTGTTGTCCAAAATTATGTTTTCTGCTTCGGCTGCCAGGCACGAATGATATAAAAAGCTTTTGGTAATCATAAAGGCCGTTGGTTTACTTCATTATAGGGTTGCCATACGTCCATATTTCCTAGGACATGCCTTGGATTCAGGTGTCAAGATTTTCGTCCAGGGAGTATTTTTAAAAGTGTACAAATATCTGGAATTTCAGTTTCCATCACTTGAAAAATTATATGATTCACCAGTAGTTAGGTATGAGAAAAACCACGCACGCACGCATGCATGGCTGTGTGGTAAGAAGTTTGCTTCTCAACAGCATCTTTTTGGGTTCATTTCCATTGCGTGGCACCTTGGACAAGTGTCTCTTCTGTAATCTTGGGCCAACCAAAGCTTTCTTAGTGGATTTAGTAGACAGAAACTGAAAGAAGTCCATCGTATATATACATATTGGCCTGCTCACTTAGCCAGCAGGGTGGTATCATTTGAAGGCTAAAACAATGTGAAGCACATTGTGACCAGCGATGTGTAGCAACATCTGATAGCCTGGTCGGTCATGTGATCAAGTGATATATATATATATATATATATATATATATATATATATATATATATTAGGTTGGCAAGAAAGTAATTTTGTTTTTTGCAAAGAGTTTTTTGGAATAACTTTTTTTATGATTTTTTTTCCCTTTTGACATTTGATAGCCATTACTTTTAGCTTACTTTAGAAACAAATTGCACATAATTTTGTTTACGGCTGTTAGTTCAGTGTCAATTGCAAAAATGAACATTTTTGCTATATTTTGCTTTTTTATTACTGTAAAGACAAGAAAGCTGCTGAGGTTCACAAAGAGATATGTGAAGTTTATGGTGTTGATTGCTTAACAGAACACACATGTCAGAAATGATTTGAAAAATTATGTTCTGAAGATTTTTCACTCAAAGACAACCAGCATTCTGGTCAACCTACTGAAGTAAATGATGACCAAATCAAAACCATAATTGAATCTGATTGTGATATAATTGTGCAAGAGATTGTAGAGAAGTTAAATGTATCACAAACAACAATTGAAAATCACTTAAATTGTCTTGGACTCGTTAAGATTCCACATTAATTGAAAGAGATTCACTTAACACAATGAATCAATATTTGCGATATGCATATCAAATGCAATGAAATCAACCTTTTTTTGAAACGAACCATTACTGGTGATGAAACATGGATTGTCTACAATAACATCAATTGAAAACGATCATGATCCAAGCGTAAAGAACCAACACAAGCCACATCAAAAACTACATTTTATCAAAAAAATGGTCACGCTGTCAATTTGGTGGGATTATAAATCATCATCATCATCATCATCATTTAGCGTCCGTTTTCCATGCTAGCATGGGTTGGACGGGTCAACTGGGGTCTGTGAAGCTGGAAGGCTTCGTCAGGCCCAGTCAGATCTGGCAGTGTTTCTACGGCTGGATGCCCTTCCTAACGCCAACCACTCTGCGAGTGTAGTGGGTGTTTTTTACGTGCCACCAGCACAGGTGCCAGACAGAGCTGGCGAACGGCCACGAACGGATGGTGCTTTTACGTGTTATATTTTGAGCTGGAACCAAACAATCAATGAAGATGTTTACTGTCAATAACTAATGAAACTGGAGGAAGCAATGAAAGAAAAATGGCCATCATAAAGGAATTGTGTTCCATCATGGCAATGCTAGATCACACACATCTTTGCTAACGTGTGAAAAAGTATTGGAGCTTGGTTGGGAAGTGATGTTACATCCACCATATAGCCTTTGTATGAAAAGAATGACTTTGATTTCACACTAAAAACCAAAATTACTTTCTTGCCAACTCAATATATAAAGCCAAAGGCTCAAAATGTGTTGGGTGGGGCTATGGAGGGTTGTGATGAGTGTGTGCGGAGGTGTTCTGGATTCTGACTCTTCACATAAGACAACCCCAGTTTATTACCACATTAATTCCTTAACCAACTTACAATAAATAGGACTCAAAGGAATTTTTTCACTTTATGCAATAAGATATTCTGTCCTTTGAAATTCACCTGCTTGCTGGCTACATTTTGTTCATGCCAAAAATCTCCTTAGCAGTTTTGTTTGCCATACCAGTGGAGGACACAAATTCAATAATAAGGATTCAATTCTTGAAAGCAAATAAAATACTGCAGATGGAAAGTTGAGTCAATTTTGGTAAAGGGGCAAGTAAATGATTAATGCAATGTTTCCACTGTCCTTTAAATTCTGCCATTATATAAACAGAAGACTTATTCAACTCAGCATGATTTAGTGTATGTGGTCAATGTTTGAACGTATTTTGTACTCCGAGCTATGGCATCTGAAATGTAGTCAGTATTTCTAGCATTAAAAATCCTCACCATGCACAACTAGTTCAGAAAAGTTAAACAGTAAAAATAAGAGAAACTAGGGAAGGTTGGCATTGGAAAATAATAATAAGTACAAAAAATATTACTTGTGTTTTATCCATCTGAGTTGTGCAGATGCTTCATTGTTACTGTGGCTTTTGGAAAGCTGGTGAAAAGCTTGGTGGAAACCTTATAACCAACCACACTATTCACAAAATGCATATGTATAAAAGAAAATAAAAACTAAGAAATACTTCTTGAATCCTTACTGTCAATAACCATTTTATGATGAAAGGATAATTATAAACTAAAATAATTAACAATTTCACTGGAGAAATGCCTTAGTAGAGGTTACAACATTTATTTGGATGTGGATTGCTACAGAATTATAGGTTTGTTTCTACATTTTATAATTCACTGAAGTTTCCTGAACTTTAGACAGGTACTATGAAAAAGACTGTGTGGCTGTCATTGCACCTTGAGTTTGTTTTAAATAGCTTTATAATGTTATTGGGTGTTTTGTTAGCTTATTTGCTGAATTTAAGTCCTACCAGTGGAATATATAAAGGTGGCAGTCTTCAGCAGAAGTGCAGCATGGGCAAAGTGACAGGTGTCATTGCTGTGGGCACAAAATTTCAAAAGGGGGAAGTGGTTTAATACTGGATTGCTGGGCTCAGGGAGTGCTAATGTTTCATGGATCAGGGGTCAATAGTTGCCTTGCTCCAAGTGCTGGCAACCCATGCTATTCCACCAAGTTTCAGTGATGAGCCAGCAACCTACTGGATTACTGAACTCAACATAAACCTTCAGTTTATTTGTGATTGACTATTGATGTTTGTACAGCATTTTCAAGGAATAATTCATTGTATTGGCTTCTAGTTACATACTTCAAGCCAAGAAAGAGACTTTATTTCAGCATTACAAGCTAACAAAACAACTATAAGTTATACTACTGAAAAATGACAGGATGGTTATGTCTGGAATGTCTTTGATCAGTGCTTTATTCACTGAGAGCTGAACTGGAGCTAAACAACAAGAAGAAGTTAATTACAAGCTAGGTGAACTGAGTCTATGGAAGTTGTGTCTTATCTGAGAACACAATACATTTGCAGGCTATGAACTGTTGAAATCTTAACTAGGAACCCATTTGCTGCCAGCACATCTTGTCAATTCAGCCTTCAATAGTTCTCTTACTTGCAGATAATGTTTACCAGTTTTTCTTTTCTTTTTGAGATATTCTTGGGACTATGTTTACAGTTGAAAGCATACCACAGAACAATATATTTTATTGACTTTCATAATTTTTTCTTGATACTTTTTGATATTTCTCTTCTAGATCTGTCTATTGTAGCTGTTATTTTTGTTTAGCTCCTGGTCAACACTACTTGAATGGTCTTTTGATAAAAGGCCACCTTGTATTTTTTTGAGACACAGTGTATCTGTGACTACATTATCCAATGTATTTCTTTTTAAAATTATAGAGTTTTAATTTGAAGGAGATTTGACTGGCTCACGATCTGTCAATTTATACAAAGAGACAAGAAAATAATGAAATCTATATCTATAAAACAGTCCTTGGACGAAAATTGTATGCACATTTTGCTTTGACAGTTAATGGTGGCCAAACCGAGGCTAGGATTGAGCTGAAAATTGGCAGGGATACTAAATGTGTGGTGAGGATGAGACCCGCAATGGTTAAAATTCGCAAGCTATAAAGATGTGGTTGCTATGGCAAAAAGAGTGAATTTTTATTGATTCAAGGGGCCCCAGAGCCCCTCTAGGTTTGTGGGATTGGGTTTTAATGCCCAGTGGCATGCACTGCAGGCTGTTGTGCTTAATAAACATACATTTTTTTGTGAAATTCCGGCTACTAGGAAATGATTTTTCATTGTGAAAAAAACGAGTGCTTCTTGCCCTCATTTTCTTTTTAATCTTTTTATAAAGGTGAAAGGATTTTGTCTATTTATTTCTGCTGTCCACTTACGATGGTGATTCAGTTGACTAGGAAAACCATGTGATGAATATCCAATACCAAACTATCTTAATCTACATATTGAAACTGCATTAAACATTGGCAAACTTACCTTTACTTATTCTGAGTTACTTGAAAGGTGATGTTCCCTTCCCTCTCTTCTGATTGTTGATACCTTTTTTTTTTTACCTTTGATACTGTTGTTTCACTTTAAGGATACTTCTTTACCCAGCCATTATGATATTTTGACTGCTGTCCATTGTTTCAAATAGATTTTAGCATTGTCATTCTAGCCTTTTTTAAACGCTCACATATGATTCATCCCAAAGAATCAACCTTTAAATAAGAGTTTTGCTTCCACTAGCAAAAGCTATATATATCTTTCAAGAAGCTCCATACAAATTTAACTTTATGCAGCATTCACTGTTTATGTGCATGCTAGATAAGTATGCTGTTTTCATTAAAATAGACAATGTGTAGGATGTCTGGGATGTTCATCTACTGCAGTGTGTGAATGTGTATGTGTACACACACACACACACACACACACACACACACACACACATCTATATATCTATATCTATATATATATATGAGAGGTGCAGACATGGGTGTATGGTTAAGAAGTTCTCTTTCTGGCCCTGTATGTTTGGATCCAGTCTTACTGTGCAGAAATATTTCTATGATAATCCTGGCCTGACCAAAGCCATGTGAGTGAATTTGGTAAATGGAAAGTGAAATCTGCATGTTGTGGAATCATATATGTATTCATAGTGTGTGTGTGTTTTACATTTGAATTCTACAAAGATGCTTACTATCTCACTATGAGTGGTGGTGTTATATTGTCACTTCTCCTCTCAATATATCATCAACTTACTTCACACCTTCAAAGACATGTGAAATAAAAGATTCCATTCTTGAAAAACAGTTAACAGTTAGCCAGAGGAAGGGCACTAAGCTGTTCAACACTGTCCCAGTATGTCTGTTTAACCTATGCTAGCATAGGTTAGATAAATATATTGAAACAGATATAAGGTAAATGAACGAAAATGAAAATGTACATGGGAATTTTAGTGATAACAAAATATTTTTTGAAGTTTCTGTAATTTCCCCTGTACTGTTTGGATGATTAAAGGAGAAAGGAATTACTATAGTCAACTTTGGGAATCATAAAAGAGTTGACAAAAACTTTGATTTAATCAATGATAAGGAATTTTCTGACTTTTGTTATGCTATGTAAAGCAAAGTAAGAGTGACTGACCAGGTGGTTGATGTGTTGACTTTAAATCATGTATTATTTAATACCAAACTGTTTTTTCTTTTTTCAGAGGTAGACATATTTGTGTCATTAAGATGGATGCTCTCAGTAACGAGTTTGCCAATTTCTTTAGATGGAAAACAATGATTTCTGATTTTGTAGCATTTACTTTGAAGAAGCGGTTATTCATACATTTGTTGGAATTGTCTACAATAGCTAGTAGATCTAGTTTAAGTCTATATGATTGAAGTAAGATATAGACTTATGGCATAGTGGTTAAGAGTGCAGGCTACTAATCCCAAGATTCTGAGTTCGATTCCAGGCAGTGACCTTAATAATAATAATGATAATAATAATAATAATAACATTGAAAAATACCTTAGGAATGAGAACCTAGGTTCGAAATTTCCTCAAGACACCTTATGAAGGCTGGAGGGTATATCAGCCGAAACGTGTTAACAACAAACAAGATGAGGACAAATATCTGTCAAATGTAAATAATGTAAGATATAGACTATCTTGTAGATATGATGATCATCAAACAGCAATGTGAACTGAAAATATTATTGATGTAAGTTGTGAAATGGAGGATGTAAACATGTTGAATAGGACAGGACCTAGTACTGAGCCTTGGTATACTCTGTATTTTACAGCTATGAATTTACTCAATTAACTACTGTATTTGATGGCATATAAGACACACTTTCTTTTCCAAAAATATGTCTAAAACAAAAACCACCTTAGGTCCTGTACATAAAGTTGGGTCTGTATTACATGTTTTAATGCTCTGCTTTAGTGCCCTATAACCATTTCTTCCTGAATATGCACTGCTGAAATTGGAGTGAATCAAATATCACCTCGATTCTCTTATGTCATCAAACATGGCACTAATGCTTGTATATATGTTTTTATATAGGAAGTGATCCAAATGACTTGAATTGGTCATTATCTACCATATTAAGTGTTGTTCTAGATGTTCTTATGGTCATTCTGGTGAAGGTTATTTGTAAATCTCACAGCTATGTCCACTCTTGTATTCTGGTAATGTTGGAGAATGCAAGTTGTCATGTGCAAGGTGATCAAGGTGTTGAAGTCATTATTTCCAATGAGCTTGATCCTAATGGAAACACAAGAGGTTGGTTGATACTTAGAAAGAATTCTAGGACCAAGAATGTTTTTTTCATTGTTTAGTTGGAGGAGGAGATTCCATATTTATGATCATTGCAGATGGTAGGTATGTTGGTTGGCTTTACCAGACCTTCCTATGAGTTGCTTATAAGAATACAGTAATAGTATGAGGTTACAGAATCAAAAGAAAAGAGAGAGAGAGAGAGAGAGAGAGAGGAGAGAGAGAGAGAGAGAGAGAGAGAGAGAGAGAGAGAGAGAGAGAGAGAGAGAGAAAATGATGAGGAAAAATCTTGTTTGTGGATGATTTTAACTCTAAGAAAACATTCTTTTACTCTTTTACTTGTTTCAGTCATTTGACTGTGGCCATGCTGGAGTACTGCCTTTGTAAGCCTAGTACTTATTCTATTGGTCTCTTTTGCCGAACCACTAAATTATGGGGACGTAAACACACCAGCATCAGTTGTCAAGCGATGTTGGGGTGACAAACACAGACACACTAACACATACACACACACACACACACATATATATATATACATATATACGACAGGCTTCTTTCAGTTTCCATCTACCAAATCCACTCACAAGGCTTTGGCTGGCCTGAGGCTATAGTTGAAGATACTTTCCCAAGGTGCTACGCAGAGGTACTGAACCTGGAACCATGTAGTTCATAAGCAAGCTACTTACCACACAGCCACACTTATGCCTATTAAAAAAAATTCTTGATAATTTGTTAGCAGTAAGGTTTATTATAGAAATATAATCGGAGATAGTTTTATCTTTGTCTTTCTTTGTTATTGTCTATTCCCATCCTGAGGGCCAAGGATCATGGACACCTTCACCATCTCACTCCACTGGCTTTTGTCTCTAGCCATGGTTGTGCATTCAGCCAGAGGTCTTATGGTACATTCTTTGATATTGTCCAGCCAGGTGCCTTTTCAGTCTCCCCCTGCCTCATTTCCCATTGACTCTTCCCTCTAGGATGTGAGTGCTGAAGTTTTCGGCCCTGATGATATAGCCAAAATATTGCAACTTTCTCTTCTTTTTCCCATTTCCTCAAATACTGACCTGTTTATTTGTTGGTCAGTTCAGCTGATCCTGTGTACTCTCCAGTAGCATGTTGTTTCAAATGCTTGAGTTTACAGTGCAACAGGTCAAATCAGTGTATTCAAGAGATTTAATTTGATGTTCTTGTTTAGAGCTCTGTCTTTCCAGATGTATCGAATGATATTAATGTTGAGTGTATTACACTGAGTCATGCTCTTATTTCATATCCTCCATCTCCTGATTGTTCTATAACAGCTCCCATACAGGAGATTAAAGGAACAAAAATTGGAGCAAACAGCATTATTTTTTATCTTAATAATATGAGATTTTCTTAACTTATTGGTAAAAGCATATACTTACATGATGGATATATAATACACTTTGCTTCCTTCTTTCAAATATTTTATTGCAAAAACATAAAAATTTCTTTATGGAATTTTGAACAATTTTCAATTTTCATTGTGAAATAGGTTTTTTTTTTAGCATCTATCTTAGAGATCAGAATTCAACAAGTCTCTTCAGTTAAGATATTTTTTCAAACATCTACATCCAATTTTTAAAAGTTCTCTCTCCTTCTCACAATTATTACCTCTATTATTTCACCAACAGTCCAGTGAGAAGTTTTGTAAAACTGGTCTATATGTCTTTACTTAAAGCCTTCACTCTTTATGGGGCTAAGCCACTGTTGACGTTTCTTTACTGTTCTTCACTCTCAGTTATCTTTTCTTGAGAGGAAGCCTTCCTATCCCAGCTCTTGTTGGTTTTGAATTATCATTGATACTTTTGTAATATTGCTTTTTTTCTTGGTAAGGGTGTTGGCCATCCACAAACCCATTTTTACCTCTGGGAAGAGGTGAGCCATATTAGTCTGGCTTCTATCTTTTGTTCTTTCAAGCATGGGAGGTCCTACTAGGACCTTGTGTTCTGCTGGCATAGTTCTCAGGGTCATTGAGGCTCACAACCATCCTTCTGCATAAAAGACTATCTTTAGGGTATTATCAAATACATCATAACAGAAACTCATAATGAAAGAGAAATTATGAAAAAACCTTAAGTTAATGGTTTTTTTCAAAAGGTTCAATATAATATTCAAAATACTTGATTAGTCTTTCATATTCATTTAGTTTTGAGAAACGGTGAGGATTTCTGTATCTTTTACTTATTCCAGTTATTAGTCTGTGACCATACAGGAGTATCACCTTGAAGGGTTTAGCTGATCAAATTGACCCTAGGACTTATGTTTTTTAAAGCCTGGTATTCATTGTATCAGTAAGCAGTCACACAGTGGAGGTGCAATGGCCCAGTGGTTAGGGCAGCAGACTCGTGGTCAGAGGATCGCAGTTTCAATTTTCAGACCGGGTGTTGTGTGTGTTTATTGAGTGAAAACACCTAAAAGCTCCCCGAGGCTCCGGCAGGGGGTGGTGGTGACCCTTGTTGTACTCTTTTGCCACAACTTTCTCTCACTCTCTCTTCCTGTTTCATGAGTAACGCTGCAATGGACTGGCATCCCGTCCAGCTGGGGGGAACATGTACGCCACAGAAACCGGGAAACCGGGCCCATGAGCCTGGCTAGGCTTGAAAAGGGCAACGTTTATCATTTAAGCAGTCACACACATGCACGTGTGCTCACATATATGGCAGGCTTCTTTTCAGTCTACCAAATCCACTAACAAAGCTTTGGTTATCTTAGGGCTATAGTAGAAAACACTTGCTCAAGGTAAACTAAATTTGAGCTGAACTAAACTGGGACTGAATCTGGAACCATGTGGTTGAGAAGCAAACTTCTTGCCACTCAGCCATACATGCAGCTTTTCAGAGAAAATCTAATTAGCCAAAAAAAAAGAAAAAAAAAAGGAATAAATGTGAAATACAAGGATATAATGAGTGCAAGGAATAACTAAAATAACCAAGAAAAAACAAAAACACAAAAAACAACAGAAATCTTATAAGTACACTGCAAAAATATTTATTACTGTAGCAATTGTTGACATGTGCTAAGCATAATCCTTGATGGAGAAGGAGTGTGACATGGCAAATATTCAGCAAAAATTGGTCATTTTAGCAGTAAAAATTGTAGCTTTAATCAGAAAATTGAAACAAAAGCCCAACAAGTATTGATATAGTTGTTTTATTTATTTAGTTTATTTTGTTTTGTTTTTCGTTTTCATGTCAGTCAATATACATAAAAACAATTCTACATAACACACACATACACATATATAATGCATATATATACACATATATACATATTATATACATGTGTGTGTGTGTGTGTATATACATATATATATATTATGTATATATATATATATATATATATATATATATATATATATATATATATATATATATATAATGCATAATATATATAATGTATATATACCTTTTTTATAAGTTTATCTTTTACCTCTAAGTTGTTAGGGGGAAACTTAATTATTCTTAATTAAGAAAAAAATGTTCAAAAACCTAATAGTATGTGCATGTCTGTGAGCTTCTGTGTGTATATGTGAGTATGTGTATATATGTATGTGTTGAGAGATAGATCCTATATATTTAATAGAGAATTAATATGAGAAGTTGTGTAGGTCATTCCTTTTTCAAAGACATTATTGACGTTAGGGAAACAGATGGTCTTTCACTAAGAAACAGTATATGAATCATGATGTTGGACTAGTGCGAGCTATGTGTTGTGTTCTTATGACTTGTGTGTATATGTATGTATGGTGAATACATATGCACACACACACACATACACACACATATATAGTGACTAGACACATGAACCTTACAGGGTACATCTTAATTTGTCCAATACAGGTATTTATTCACTGAAAGAGCTCTAAAACTAGTTGGAAATTAAGTGGGGAATATATATATAATATAATTTTTGTAGCTGTTCACATATCACCTAACTTAATTGCACAGCTTTAACATTTGTCATTGCCAGATGTCTGCAGAAGGTAGTTTAAATTAAATCAAATACTCTATGTTTAGCATTAAACAAACAAATATAGTATATATTAACACTAACATACAGATTAAGAGTCTGTAGTAGGACGCTTTTGGTATTTGTTTGTTACTAATATTATAATTATTACTTTTCAATAAAGAAATCAAAATTTATTATTAAAAGTAAAGAAAAGATTATTATTATTATTATTATTATTGATGTATTTTTTTTTCAAGGCTCAAATGGAACAGCAGTGCCAAATAGTTGGAGCATAATTTTTGACTTTTTGATAAATAGGTAGTTATATCACAGAAAGAATCGTCAACAAGAATTTTTTAAAAGTTCCATGAGAATTTGTTTGCTAGGATATCTGTGTATGTGTGTGTGTGTTTGTGTATAAACACATATATGTTGATATAAAGCACCAAGTTGAAAAACTAATTATATTATTAAAATTATTATTATGATTATCATTATAACTATATTCCACATATGTGTGTGTGTGTGTATGTGTGTATATATATATAAAATTAATTAATTTTTTAAAATAATAATTAGTATTTTAATTTATTTGGTAATTACCATTATTCATTTTCAAAGGAATGAAACAACACTACTGAAATATAGCAGAGCAGGTTCAAATACTGACGTATCTAACATAAAAAGAAATTAACAAATAATTAAGCCCTAACTGATTCAACCATTAATTAGAAAGTTAATTTCGTTATTGTTTGTTGTTGTTATTTCCGTTGGCCTAGTTTCTTTTTTACTTGCCTATTGGTTTGTTTGTTTATTAGATTGTTGAATTTTTTCTTTGTTATGTTTTGTATACATTCAAGAGGTTTTAATTTGAGAGAGTTGGCATATCTCAGTCTCAAGGTATTTTTTTATATGTTGACAAAAATGTATTAATATGCTAAAAATAATAAAAAAAAAACAACTGATTTTTTTTGTCCCCTTTCCTTTTTAAACCTATCTGGCTTTAAAATAGTTAAAAGAATATCTAATGGGGGTGGGGGCAGAAAGTAAGACATGATATAAACAGGAATGTGACATATGCAAAACCAAAGACTTAGTCTCTGGATTAGCAACAGTTATTGTTACAAAATGTCCATATTTATGTCTAAATTGTCTCTTTTAATTTATGTCTATCTAGATTATCTCTTTTAGACAGCAAATAACATTTCTTTGGAGAAAAAAAAATATATATACCAATATGTAAAAAAGTTATAATAACAACAGCAGTATTAACAAATTTTGCATTTGAAAAATTAAGTATAAATCAGTTATAACAAAAAAAAAAGTATTTTACAAATTTTTCTTTTAGTTTTAATTTCTTTTTCAGAAATATTAAAAAAAATGTATCCATCCCAAAACCAAGTTTTTCATCATCATCATCATCATCATTATTATAATTTATGTTCATTATTATTATTATTATTATTATTATTATCATTATTAAAGCATAGATTTATCACAGCAGTTATAAAAATTAGCTTACATTGTGTACACGCATACGCACAAACACACTAATGCAATAAATGTTGATAAATATACATAGATACTCAGACATAGTATACATAGTACGCACAGATACACAGCCACATGCTTACTCACACATACACATATAAATATATACATTATCCTGAAATACAGAAGAATTGCAGAAAATTTTCTCATCAATATAGTATTAACAGGGCCTAATTAATTATTTGCTACTATGTCTATTTCAATTGAAGGTTGAATCTAGCTGAGGAGATAGGCTATTGTTCCGCCACTGACCAAAAAGCCAGTAGTTCAAATACTGCCATGGACACTGTACAGTGCTCATGGTCAAATCACTTAACTGGTATTGATTCAGTTTACCTGGCTTATTAATAGATAACAGTCTATCTACTCTTAAATAGTAATTAGATGTACCATTTATGATACAACTGATTGCAATAAATAGGTAAAATAAACAGTAGTATGGCTATATATAGTCCACCTAGGTGTAAATAGTTAACAAGATGTGGTGTGACTTAGAATTGTAATTGGTCTAGGTACCACAAAGGACAAGTCCAGTACTGTACAGATTACAAGGAATTTATTAGTTAACTGCTGAGATCAATTTGTCCCATGAGTAAGGTCTTGAGACAACTGAGCCCTCCCATGGTTTCCCCCTAACCAGTCAATGTAACTATAATAGAATGAGAGAGATGGTGTTTTAGCAAAATTCAAACTGGATTAACAACTTTTTATTAGTTAATTAAGTGGTTGATTGATGGAGATATTGATTTACATTGTAAAAAAAGAACAAAGAAATATTTTTCTATTTAAAGAAAATTAACAAAATCTTTTAAAAATAGAATTAAATAGGTAAAAATATATATACTTGATTTGAAAAAAGAAAGAACCTAACTGTTAACATATTTAATATTGAAATTTTAGATAATTCTTGTTTTTAACCTGGTGCTATGCATGGAAATGACACAATGTATGAATATTCCCATATGGACATAAATGGTTAAAAAACAACAGCAACAAAAAATTTTTTTCAAGCATGGCAGCAAGCTTTTGAAATCCAATGAAATCCAGTTAGAAAAATAAATATATATATAAAAAAAAATACACAGAGAGAAACTCGTGAAAACCAGCAACCTGGAATTGGTTTGCTGTTATGAAGGCTTCCATCAAAATTTGGATAAGCGCAGAGGTGGAAAAGATAAAAAAAAAAATATAAATAAATCGCATATGTGACAGTAAGCCTTTTGCCACTTTTTGACTTCCACATGGTTCCCCTTTTATGATTTCAGTAACAGGCCGGAGAACCCTGTGTACTCACACATTGAGGGCAGTATGTATATATATATGTGTATATATATATATATATATATATATATATATATATATATATATATATTGCTTTTATGGATATAATTTTGAGTTTTTCATGGGGAGCAGTTTTGGACCAACTAAGAGCTGGTATGTCAGATTTTGGTTGGGCCAAAACAAGCAATAACGACAACAAAAGTCAACAGGAATTCATTAACACCAGAAGCTTGTGACATTGCTTAAAAATCAAGAGGTTTTGGAGGAGGGGGTTAACATAAGAAAAAGAGAATTAAAATGTTTGCTCTCACAAAGGGACTATTAAAAAAATAAAAATTATTTGAAGGGTGGAGATTATAATGTAGCATACCAGAAATGAAAATGAAAGTCAGAAAAAATCCAAAGTATTGGAATGATATGTTAAAAACAGTAGTAAAAATAAAGAAAGAGAAAATATTGGAAGAGATATGATGGGAATCTAAAATATTTAAAGAGATTGTATAACATTATATATATATATATGCACACACCATACACACACATGTCTTTTGAGGATGGCACATGACAACAAATAACAAAGTTAAAATATGATTGAAATACAGAAACTAAATCTAGGAGATGATGTAAGAGAAAAACACAACATTTTATCTAGAAAATGCATAGTAGATATCCAATTTTAATAATAATAATAATAATAATAATAATAATAATAATAATAATAAGGATTTCTAAAATAGGCACATGATCTCATATTATAGATGGGATGTGAAGTCAATTAAATAAAACTCAGTATTTTACCAAGGTATATTTTATTAATTTTTTTTTTTAACCACAAGGATGTAAAGCAAATTTGAGCTTGGCCTGATTTGAACTCTGAGCCTAACGATATTGTATTAATAATGGTTTTCAACATTGGTGCATGGCATTGTAGGCACTCTGTTATATCAACTTTGTTAGGTCTGAAAGGCAAAGTTGATCTTCATGAGTTTTGAACTCAGAGCATAATTATTTCTAACATAGGTACAAATGCCATAAAGTCTGCTATTGATTAAATCAACCTCAGAGTTTATTCTGAGCTTTTCCTGCATAACTAATCACAACTGTGCACATTGTATCCATGCAATATTTTGTAATGCTTATTATTATTATTATTATTATTATTATTATTATTATTATGGAGTAATCTAATACAGGGGAATAAACTATTTTCTTTATTTACCCATATCACCCCCTTGCTAAAATCACTTCTCCCCGCTCCATTAAATTTTCCTGTCACATGATGGGTACCAATGCCCTAAGGTATTTTTGATTGAGCCAATATATTTTTCACAGCTTTTTATCTTTGCTTTTCCTTTCAGCTAACCAAGCAACTGTGACGTAGCACTGGAAATCTATTTTTGTCTATGTGACTTCTAGACTGAAGCAAAATGCTTTTAGCCCAAGTAGCAAAGATACGTTATAACTGTGTAGATAATTGTAACAGTCTAAACTCAAGACCATATACTTACTTTAAAACAGTGGCCAATAGTTTAAATGTTAAATAATTTGTATTCTTACAAACTATGTATTTGTTTCTTTTTTTTTTAACAGTTGATAGCCATTAATACCAAAGATAGAAAAATGAGGACAGAAAAATGACAAAAATGAGAAAAGAAGAAAAGGAAATAAAAATATATGTATATTTACACATACTTATATATATATATAGTATATATATATAAGTATATATGCATGTAAGCATGTATATATGTATGTAAATATATGCATGTATATATATATACATCTACCAGTGAGAAAATGATTGCATTTGATGTAGTCTTACCTGGAGGGCAAAGGGAGCGAATAAAAAAAAAAGAAAGTGAATAAAATAAAGTGATAAAAAAACATACACAAATATTTAAAGCGGGGAAAAATATATTAAAGAAAAACATTATTAACTTATTTTTAAATGTATATATATATAAGTTTATGTTTGTATCTATATTTTTCATTTATTTCTTATAGGACAGACTTCTTTATTTGAAAGCAGAAAAAAATGTTTCGTATAGTTTTTAGAAAAGAGCCTTTTAAATATGTAGACCACATAATATATATGTATATGCATCTGAGTGTGTGTATGTGTGCTTATATATATATATATATATATATATATATATGCACACACACACATACAGACAGACAGGTGAGAAAGAATTAAGTAACTTGATAGATATATAATTAGATAAACAGACAAATAAATATATGATAGATAAATAGATGGATTAACAGGCAGATAGATAGATGCATGAGTAGATGAGTACATTTCTGACACCCACCACCTCCAAACAGAAGATAATTAACAACATACTTTATACAAAAAGTAAACCAATATGAACCAGAAGCAAATGTCAATTAGAAACCTACAGTTGACAACTGGAAAAATATTTCAAGTTTGGTTCTTTTTTTTTGTTAATTTTTCTAAGAAAGTTTTTCTGTTTTTTTATTTCATTTTTCAAATTTTGCGATTTTTTATATTTAAAATTTTTTAATATTTTTTATCTAATTTAAAAAATTATCAAATGTAGGTTTACAATTTTATTTATTTTAGTTCCAAGTAATATGTAATATATAATGTGTATGTACTCATGTTTTGAGTTCTATGTTGATATTTGTATCACCAAACACACAACACACATACATATATATATATATATATATATATATATATATATATATATATATATATATATACACATCTATGTGTATGTATATACATACAAACATACGTATATGTGTATAAAGATTTTTTTTGTTTTATCTTAAGTGATCTATGATTGTACCTGACTGTTTATCTTTTCAATACAGTTTAGTTGTCTGAAAACCTGTTTTTTTTTTTTACCCCACCTAGTTAAGTTATTGATGACAAAAGATAGATAGATAGCTAGACAGATAGATAGAGAGAGAGAGATTTGAAAGACATGAGCAAATTTAATTATCATCCTTGTATGCACTCGTTTTGATATTAAGCTACTAACCAAAGACTATCCTTGGGTACAGATACAGACACATACACACATCCATGCACACAAACATGGATGTATAAAAGGCAAATGAAGGAAAAATTTTTGTAACAATAATAATAAATTTTGGTCGGCGGGTATATTTAATACCAGTATATGACTGGTATATATTTAATCATCCATGGCAGGATATTTACTAATAATAATAATAATAATAATAATAATAATAATAATGATAATGATGCTGATGCTGATGGCTTCTTTATTTACCACAAGAGCAATAAAAATAGGCAAGGCAATATATTACAAGACAATTGAAATCAATAACTGTGTAATGAAAAAAATATGGTTTGAAAACATATATATATACATATAAATAATCCTTTCTACTATGTGTATATAAATAATAATGGTTGTTTCTAACATAGGCACAAGGTCAGAAATTTTGGGGAAGAAGAAAATCAATTCAATTGCCTCCCTCCTCCCAACGATGAAAGACTAAGTTGACCTCAGAATGTAAAAAGCTAGAACAAATGTTGAAAAGCATTTTGTTCAAACTCTAATGATTTTGCTAACCCACCACTCTATACTAATAATAATAATAATAATAATAACAATAATAATAATAATAATAATAATAGTTACAAATTTTTAGTGGAAATAGTAGAATTTGTTATATCAACCCCAGTACTTGACTGGTACTTTATTGTATTGACAATGAAAGGATGAACAGGCAAAGTTGACCTTGGTAGGATATGAAATCAAACAATAGTAGTTGTAATTATAATAATAATAATCATAATCATAATAATAATAATAATCATAATCCTTTCTACTGGAAGCACAAGGCTTCAAATTTAGGGGAAGGGATTAAGTCGATTACATCAACCCCAGTGTGTAACTGGTACTAATTTTATCAACCCCAAAAGGATGAAAGGCAAAGTCGACCTTGGCGGAATTTTGAAGTCAGAACGTAACGGCAGACGAAATACTACTAAGCATTTCACCTGGTGTGCTAACAATTCTGTCAGCTTGCCGCCTTAATAATAATAATAATGATTTATTAATTAGGTGCAAGAATCCTTTGTCTTTTTTGCAGGAAGCTTGCAAGAAGTTAAGTAAGAGTCAGGGCCTTGTTGAAGGACAAGGCATAGAATTATTTGATTGTAGTGATACCTAAGTTGTAAACATCAGTTTTTGAACCACTTAGCTCTTGCACATTATCAGTACAACAACAACAAACAATTGTAAAAATAATAATGACAATAATTTCCTTATTAGAAATAGGTGTGTGTGTGATGATTTTTATGGTAAATATCCTTATAGCTACTGAAGAGTTGTGGGAGGAATAGGTGTTCTTCAAGCCATACTTCTGTGCACTTTTATTGTTCATTATTAGTAGCTTTACACCTATTGTATTGAAGTAGTAGTAGTTATAGTAACAGTAGTAGTAGTAGGGGCATGTCACAACAAGATATGACCAGGTATATGTCACAATGGAATATGACCAGGCACATGTCACAATTAGATATCACCAGTTACACATCACAATGAGATATGACCAGTCATGTGTCACACCGAGATATGACCAGGTACATGTCATAAGGACATATGACCATTTGCCATGTCACACTACAAAATATGACTGGTATTATATCAAAATGTGACTTGCTTTTTTTTTATTTAATTTTTTTCTCCATATTTTTTTCTGATTAATTTTATAATAATAAATAACTACTAAGTAAAAACACCACACCCATAATGAACCAAAGAAAGAAAATAAAAAAATAGAAATTTACCCCAATTCTTCCAAAAATGCAAATAAAGAGCTTAAAGAAAAAGGGTTATCTTCAAATTATATATAATCATATATAACCTATATTCAACTAGTAACAACATTATTATTAAATTACAATATTTATATTGTCAATTATCATTATTAAACTACTTATATGTACTCTAATCAAAACTATTATTATTATTGAAAGTAAAATTAGTAGTAGTAGTAGTAACAGTAGTAGTACTTTGCACAAGATTAGTTTCTACCTTGAATAGGCAGGAAGTATAGTTTATTGAATTAAACCTCTTGGTATATAACTGGTATAATTAATAAAATGACTTTGTGTTCTTCCACATTTTGAGAAATGTAAGAAGAAAAAAAAGTCAAATTATGGCAGGATTCGAACCTAGTGCATTGAAGATGGAAACTAAATACTGCAGGTCATTTAGTCCGGTGCGCTACATTTTTAGAACCTATTCAGCTCCCCCTCCCCTCCCACCCTATTGCAGGATGTTTCCATTATTAATAGCATGATAAAGGAAGAATTAGGACTTCTCAAAGTTATGTATGAAAGCAACGCTAGATTTGTTTGTGTATGTATGTATAGTTACTTGTGTATATATGTGTGTGTGTATTTTCATGTGGTTGGATGCGTAAGTTATCTTATACAGGCGGGATTTTGTTAATCTATTAAGACATATATATATATGTGTGTATATATATGTGCGTGTATATATATATATATATATATACACACAGGTATATATGTATATATGCATATATATATATACATATACATTTATATATATGTAATATATAATATATACATATATATATATGTATATATACATAAAAATCAAATTAAATTAAGAGACCGCAATAATATTCTTTTTTCTTCTTTTTCTTACACGTGTACCAGTTGATATATATGCTAGGTTAATTTTACTGATGCGGTGTATATTACTCAGTGATCGTCCCCTTCTGGTTGAGTCTGAATCATTCCTGTCTGAGAGCATCTCCTGTTCAGAAAGCCACAATAATTCTTTTACTGGTGACCTCCGGCAGCGTGACCTCGATCGTGGATTGTTGAAGGAGTCAGCTGATAAATAGGGAGATGTTGGTGTACCTGCTCTCTTTGTTGGTGGTGTTGAGTTCGCACGAGGTAGTGGCAGTGGAGGTGCACTCGTATCCTCAGAAACAACGATTTTAGGCCGTGGAGGAATTTTGGTCTTTTGATGGCTACTGTTGTCACGAGATGATTTATTGGAGTGCAACCACAGAGCCGTGTCTATCTCGCACGAACTCTCAGTTGCAGTAGACAACTGTGACAAATTATGGTGCTTCTTCTTTTTCCTCTGCCTCTTCTTTCGCTTTGTCAGTGGTGTGGTATCTGAGAAAGCTGCTTCCTCTTCAGTTAGATGATGTATCAATGGCAGGTATGTATGCTGCCTATAAGGGGATTCAATTTTTATTAGACTGACTGGAATGTTCTTTGAGTCCCTTGAATGTTTGCTCTTCTGTTTCTTTTTAGACAACAGCGGCGAAGCTTTGCTAGAAGAGTTCCCTTTCTGAGATTTCTGTTTGGAATTTGGATTAGCTTCACCTACTTTCCGCATGGATTTCTCGGACAGGGAACTGTCCAAGACTTTCTTATTGGACTTGTTCTTTGAATCTGAATTTGAAGATTCAGTTCTTTCCTTGAATGATCTTTTGTCCTCTGTTTCTTTGAGTTCAGGGATTGTAAGTGATGACTGCTTTAATTTCTTCTTTTTGTGTGTTGAGAGTTCTTCCAGTGAATCTGTTACTTGTTTGGTAATTGATGTCACTAAAGAAGATATTTTATCAACAACAGACTTAGCAACTTTTCCAGTTGATGATTCCTCTTTCTCTTTATTTTCTTTGTTTGGACATTTTGAGTCAGTTTCAGATGGAATTTTTGAAATTGGAGGTGCTATTGACATATGTGTCGTTTTCTCTTCAACAGGTTCCAACTTCACTAATTTCTCAGTTTCAGCAATGAATTTCTTCTGAGAATGTTCACTGCTTGTTATGGATGAAGAATCTGTTGAGATGTTCTTAGATTCTTTGCTTGGACACAATTCACTGGAATTTTCCTTTGTAGAGACTTCTTTGTGTTTTGTCTTTTTCTTTGACAACTTTAATATACTAGAATTATTCTCATTAGTCTTTGAGTCCTCAGAGCTTTCTTCGTTTGACGTACTAGATTTCTTTTTCCGGATTGGAGAGTCTTCAAGAACAGCTTGGGCTTTCTTAGAAATTGCTGAAGAAACTTTCGACAAAGTTTGGCTAACCTTGTTCTCTGTCTTGGAAACACCTTTCTTTATTTCTACTGTATTATTATCTTCCACTACAGAAATCTTGGCTGATGTTTCAACTGAAGAACTTTCAGGAGGAACTGGAATGACTTTACCACTTTCAGAGAATTTTACTTGTGATGTCTTCTTTTGTTTCTTCTTCTTTTTTGTGTCCTCTGGTGTTGTCATAACCTGACTATATTTTAGTTCTTCACTATTGGAAAAGCTCTGATTACTAATTGTGAGATCTGGAGTTTCTGCCACTTTTAATTCTGATGTCATTGCTGGTGAGTCAACATATAAAGGACCTGTTTTTGTTGCCTTACTGGGAGTAGATTGGAAATATTCTTCAATTCCTTTCGATAATATTGATTTCTCATCATCACCATAAGGGAAAGGTGAACGCCTTTTCTTCTTGGTTTCCAAAGAAGTTATTTTTGTATTGGAAGTGCTAGAGTTTTCATTGTCCTTGCTTACAATGTTTGTTTCATCAAGAATTTCAGACTGAACATTTTCATTTGATTCAGAAATATTAACAAAAGATTTCTTATCAGATTTCTCAGCCAGTCTGAAATCAGCATCTTTGAAATCCTCAGAAAATAACAGATGTTTGTCACTACCTGTTCCTTCTGGGGGAGAGCTGATGGATTTTGAAACATGCTTATCCAGCATTGGTTTTCTAGAAAGTTCAAGTTCTGAATCACTTTCATCTAAATCCTCCTTAACAATAGCTGATAAATGTGGTTTCTCTTGTGCAAAGGCCAAATTATTCCCATCTTCAGTTCTGGATAGTTGCTCTACTTTTGCTTGTTTATTTTCTTTCTGAGCAGTCTTGTGAATGTTCTCGACAATCATTTCTCCTTTAACATCTTCCAGCATACTAGCTTGATGAGTAGTCACATCAATTTCAGTTTCAGATGGGAGCAGACTGTACACACACTCATCTGTTCTTTCTTCATTGCTCTCCACAACAAACTCTTTCTGAAGTTCTTCCTCTGAAGATAACTGTCTGTCAGTTTTAGGATAGTCATCTTGAGATTTGGTAGCTTCTGAATCTTTCAATTCTTTCACCAGTGGAATCTGACCATCTCCCTCCTGACTTTTGAAGGCTCCATCTTTACAAAGAGTGTCTGGTGTTTTTTCTTTAGAAAATGATTCTTTATCTTTCTTGGAAGACTGGTTAGACTTCTTCTGTTCTGATGTTGTTTCATTTTCATCTTTTAAAGATGACTTCTTTTTCTTTTTCTTCTTTTTCTTTGGATGGATGTCTTTCTCAGTCTCTTCTTCAGGAGAACATTTTGTGCACGTAACATCCGTAGGTTCATGTGTGGAAACATGATCTTTAATCTCGGGAGTTGCTTCCTTCACTTGATTCTCATTAGGGGCACCATCGATGTCTTTATCAATTATTGTTTCGGGGGAAGATTTGCTCTCTGCCGACTTCAAAGAAGTAGTGTCAGTGCAAGATGAAACAGTTTCTGCAAGTGCAGGAAGTATATGTTGGCTGACATCAGGATCACTTATCATAGGTTCTATAAAATCAGATGAATTGATTGAGTCATCACCATAGCCATATAAATATGGGGATCGCCTTTTCTTTCGTTTCTTCTTTGGCTTTTCTTCCTCAGGTGCAATTATACTTACATTGCTTGCAGCCACAGTTGACTGAACAGGGAAGGTAGGACTAGCAGTAATGGTGGATTCTCCACATTTAACTTCTAACTGCTTTTGCTCCACTTCTGTAATATCTGTTTTCAGTTCTATTTGCTCTGGAGATGATTTGCTAAATGTCTCTGATTCCATTTGAGCTGGACTACTGTCCTTTATCTCCATCTGAGTTGTACTTTCCTCTGTCTTTGACAGAGCTGTATCTTCCGTTGCCTTCAACAGGCATGTACTTTCCTTTATTTCCTGTTGATCTGGACTGTCCTCTGTTTTCAACAGACATGACCTATGCTCTATTTCTAGCTGAGTTGCATTGTCCCATTCAGCAGTTAAATTAACATTGGATGACTCTGTAAATGTTTCCTGAACATCTGAAATCTCAACATGTTTAACAAGATCCACATTTTTACTCTGCTCTTCCTTTTTCTCTGACTGGTCAACAGATGAATGTTCAATGACTCCTATGTCTGTTTGTTCTTTGAGAAGCTGGCAATAAGGCTCAGTGTCAGCTATATTCACAAAAGCTTCAGGTTGTTGGACAGAAGCCGAATCAAAGCCAACTTCTTCTGAATACTTAATGTTGAGTGTGTTGTCATTCAATGGTTCACTGGTAATTTCACTGACTTCGCATTCTATACTTGAGATCTCAGTTTCATGAGTAAGCATTTCTTTACATGGACTGACAACTAATTTATTTACAACTTGCTCAATTTCTTCTATATTAGCATTTTCTTTGATGACACTTGGAGTAAATTCAGAGTCTAGTAATTCAGTTGAAGACTCCTGTTCAGTAATTGCATCGACAAAGTGAGCGTCATGTGACAAATGAGATTCTTCTGTTACTGAATTGATTTTATTCTGTGTTTTTAAAGTATCTTCAGATATTTCAAATTTGTCTTCAACTGCTAAGCTAGTTGGTGGTAATTCTTTCAAAGATTCTTCTATTTCTAGTTCAGCCAATGATTGTATTTCCATTTGGTTTTTAGTTACAGCACTGTCATTTTGATCCAATGAAGCTATATTTGGATCCATACCTGAAGAATCAAACTCAGATTCCTTGGATAATTCTGCTGTTGTTTCAACAAACTGCATCAGCATTTCATTATCAAGAGCAAAGAATCTTGGTTTTTTCTTCTGTTTCTTTTTCTTTTTGTTCTTGATGCCAGTATTCTTTGTGTCAGCATCAGTCTCTTTCAAGAACTGGTCTTTCTCTGTACTGTAATCTCTACAGATGTCTGTCTCTTGTCTTTGATTTTCATCAAATGTTGCCAAATGTTTGTCTGAAAGAATAATTTTATGTTCTTCTTGACTTCTTAGTTCTTCTGGGAATTCAGTCACAACATAACTTGATTCATTTCCAAAACATTCTTTATAAAATTGTTCCGATGATGGCTGAATGTTTTCAAGAGGTTTTTGTTGCTCCAGCTCTGCCTCATTACTTGCTGGTGAAAACTTGCCAATATCTGTTTCTGAGAATTCAGCATTAAAAATGTCCTCTGGCTTTTTTGTTGATGTTTCTTCAGTAAAGTTAGATTTAACTTCATCAAAAGTAACTGGCATAATTTCCTCTTCAGAATGGTCTTTATCAGGCACTGATTTCTCAGCCAAAGAATTTTCAGGAATACTTACGCTACTTTCTTCAAAAGAGCTAGCTGAGGTAAATTCAAATTCTTTTCCTACTGATTCCAAAACACTGACATTATCTAACTCCTTAGCTTGTGGTTCACTCAATTCTTCATGTTGGGTGGCATTCAACTCGTTAGTTTCACACAATTCTCTATTTAATAACTTCATCTGGAAAATATCAACATCTGAACTTACAGTCTCTTTAGAAGTTTCGCAATCAGCCCCATCATGTAATGAGGAACTAGATTCAGCTAGACTGGTGTTAACTGGAAGACTGTAGCTCAATGGTTTATCAATCTGTTGACGCATAGTTCCAAAGAAAACTTCTTTTCTATCAACAAATTCTGAAACATCATCAGACATTTTGTCATTAGGACCTTCTGTGTGATCTTCAACAATTTCTATAATGGAACTCTCCTCAGAGATTTCTTCTGTAGCTTGAGAACTGAGATATTCAGAATGTTCTGGAAAATTGTCAACATGGACATGTTTCCCATCAGCCGAATCAGGAACAGTAGCAATAATCTCTTTAGATAGATTTGCTTCAGTTAATGCTGCTTTATCTGTCTCACTTATAACATCTTCAGATTTCATACTAACATCATCAGACTGGGTTTGCAAGTTGGTCTCTTCTGATGAAATGTTTGCTGATGGAAGCTCAGTACATTTATTGCTTACATCATTTTCTCCACCGAATTCCAGAATAAGATGTTGATTTGATGGATAATCCCCATCAGAATCAGATGAGGATGTTTCCTGAGAAGACTCTGAATGATCTTCTGGTGATTTTGGTCGCTTTGAAACATAGTTCTGTGACAGTTCATTAGAAATCTCTGAACTATCAACTGAAAGCAGAGATGACAAGTCAATAGCGAGTTGTTCTGATGTTTGTGTGAGTTCTTGTGATTCCCTGCGAAGTTTTTCCATATCTGTTGAATCCAGCACATCAGTTGGCTTTTCAGTGTCATCATCGATGATGTTGCTATCATTATCAGCTATTTCATGAGCATTTTCTGCCTTACTACTAATGATATCAGATGACAAGAGCATTTCAGAATAAGTAAGTAGCATGGTTTTTTCAGGATCAGTAGATTTAGTTTGCCAATAAGGTTCTGCTTGAGATGGATAATTCATCAGACTGGGATAATTACTGGTACCATATCGGAATTCATTTTCCTTGCTGAAAGAGTAACAATCAGTTTGGTAACCTGACTTTGAATATTGTGTAACAGATCCTTTTTGATTTACTTTCTGAAGCATATCTTGAATTTGTTCTTCAGTAAAGTATGACATTCTGTCATTCCTTCTTTCATCTGCTGTGAAGTCAATGACAATAGAATCTCTACGATCGTTGCCCTTATCACTTAGTTTCTCCTCATGAGTATTTTTTACAATGATAGTTGTCTCCTCTTCAACCGATTCTTTTCTTTTTGATTCAAAGTTGTCTGAAGTGGTTGTATGTTCAGAAGGAGATTTTGCTATTGTGCATAAAACTTCTTCAGGAGAGTTTGCTAATGTCACACTAGATTTTACAGTTTTCTTTGATGGTGAACTTTCATCAAGGAGATTTGTTTCCTTGGGTTCAGCAATATTCATGTTTACTTCAGTTGAGAAAGTTCCGTACCTCTTTGGTATGACAAATATGTTATGGTAGTTTTTCATGTCATAGTCAGGTACAAAGGTGTGCAATGTGCAACGGAAGCCTTCATATGAAGATGTTGATGAGCAATCAGATTCCATTGAGGATAAGCGTTTCAGCAGTTCACTGTGAGTTTCTATTGGAAATCCTGATTCACTAAGTCGGTGATGTTTCAATGCCATTTTGCATTCCTCATTATCCAATTGACTCTCTTCAACATCTTTACTCATTTCCTCCTCTGAAGACTCAGAATAATTAGGTACATTAATAAACAAGGCATTTGAATAATTACGATGTGGGGACTTTCTACGCCACCTCCGAGCAATTCTGTCTCCAGGAGACAGCTTTGATTTTGATCGTTTTGAACGTGATGTTAAACCATCCCTTTTAGCACTTGAGCGCTGATTTTGCGATTTAGTTGTATCAGAAACGCCAGTGTTTGGTAGTTGTAATTCCAGTGTGCTTGTAAACCTACAGTTTTCATTTTCCTTGGTTCTATTAATGGAACTTTCTGAACTATCTAGATGTTCATCGCTGACATGGAGTTCTTCAGTAATTGGCAATTCAACCATCAGGACATTAGCAAAGATTTCTTCATTTTCATTGGCTGAAGACTTTGACAGAACTTCTGTTGATTGGTCTGTTTCTCGATGCTGATCTGTAGAGAGTTCAGAAAACTCACTGGACTTAAGATTGTCTACATGTTGATTATCTTGGTGTTTTATGTTTTTATCACAAGTGGGTTCTATACTAGTGACAAATTTAGAGCTTTGAAGATTTCCCTGTGTATCAAGATTATCTTTGTCCTTGTTTTTTCCCATTTTTTCAATGAAGTACAGAGTCTCCAATTTCAGCATTAACTGTGTGTCTGGAATGTCTTCAGCATAGTTGGAGTAAAGTGAAGCAACATTTTGTAATTTCTGCTCCATTTGTTCAGTTACCTCAAGATTTACATATTTTGTTTCTGTTTCACTAGGTACAACTAATTCATCAGAGTAAGTTTCTTGGTTGTCCATCACTTCTGTGGATCCCATGGTATCTTGAACTTCTGTAAGACTTGCATCCTGGGGAATGATGGCATTGATGTCTTTTGTTACTTTGCCTTCCATGTTTTCATTTGAGTGGACCATTCCTTGAATGATTTCTGTAATTTTTTGAGAGATTTTAGTTCCTTCAGCTTTGACATCTTGCTCAGAAAGGTTTGCCTTTTCTGTTCGTTTGGTTCCTTCTGATGCCATAGCTACAATTTCACTGAGAAGCAAAGATATCTCTTCTTCTATTATATGTTTGCGCTGAAGAGCTTCTGCCTTTTCCTGTTCAACTTTATTTAAAGTTTTTGTAGTCTCATCTGTTGGTAAAACTAGAGTAATGGATTCATTCACTTCAGACTGAGTGTCATATGTGTATGGAATATCAACTTTCACATGTGGTTCATCTTCAAAAAATATATCCTTAGCATCAAGATATTCATCATCAGAGTTGGACATAAGTGGCGTATTTTCACTGTCAGACACGCATGTTGAACTCATGTAGCCAGGAGTTGCTGTGAACATTGTTCCAGTTGAACTCGCCCAAGAGTCAAGACTACCAGAGAAAAATTCAGGCTGGTCTCGATAACAATAGCTTTTATTTTGCTGAGATAGGTTATTAGCAATTTGTTCTCGCAGTTCCCAGTTAAAATCTTCTCTGTGATCAATGCTGTAATCAATATCTGATGCTGTTTCCTTGAGTTGCTCAAAAGACAGCGGAGAGGTGGATGTTTCTCTGGAAGATGGCTCACTGTGAAGACTACCTTTGGAGAAATCGTCCATCCTGGAATTGAGTCGAAGCTTAACACTTTCCACATCTTCCAGTGGATACTTTTCTATTTCTGCATATTCACTGTCTTTTTGATGGGAAGTAAAATACATATTCCAAACTTCATTATCATCAGTATTTACAGCTTTTGTAACTAAAGATTTTTTCCCCGCAAAACCATGGCTCAGTTGGGTTAAATGGCAGTCTTTGTCAGCTGAAAATTGTAAAGGTGGTGAATAATTCTCTTCATTTTCACTATCACTAATTGAATCATATTCAAGTATTTCATGATATTCTACTGAAGAGTCCCTAGGTACATTATCTTCACAGTCACTAACCTCTTCAAGAGCTGCATGTTTTATGCTATGTTCTTTTCCTCCAGATGTAGAAAACTCTTTGGTTTCCACATCACCAGATATTTGGTTTTCAGTACTGAGAATATCAGCATCTTCAAGAGGATCAGACACAGTATCTTGCCAAGATTCCAAGAAAGTCTGCACAGGTTCTTCCACTTTTGTTCTTACCTGAACTAAAGAGGGGTCTTTCTCTTCCCAATCATTATCCTCTTCAAGAGCTGAATATTGCAAGTTGTCATCTGATGGTTCGATTCTGATTGATGTTACATCATCACCAACACTCTCTCGAACAATAGTCTCAGAAGTAGATATACATTCCAATTTATTTGTAGCAATATCTTTAGTATCAACATCTTGGTGTTTGGTTTTTACATCATCAGATATTTGGTCTTCAGTACTGAGTATATCAGCATCTTCAAGAGGATCAGATGAAGTATCTTTCCAAGATTCCAAGAAAGTCTTTTCAGGTTCTTCCGCTTTTGTTCTTACCTGAACTAAAGTGGGATCTTTCTCTTCCCAATCATTATCCTCTTCAAGAGCTGAATATTCCAAGTCATCATCTTCTTTACCAGGTGTCATAGGTGTATAAAACATTGACCAAACATCAGTTTCATCACTAGTTGTCTTAGCTTCAGTTGAATCTGTCACATCTTTATGGTGAGATGCAGATGGTAAATCCTTAGTACCTTCTATTATACCAAGTTCATTTTCAATGTCATCAACAGACACATAAATGTCATCACTAATGTCGCATTTGTCATTACATGGAACAGTTGAGGACTTTGGGATGACTTCTATATATCTAGATTGTATCACATTGTCAGAATCCTCATCCTCTTCGAGAGCTGAATATTCCAAGTTATCATCTTCTCCACCAGGTGTCATAGGTGTATAAAACATCGACCAAACATCGGTTTCATCACCAGATGTCGTTGCTGTCTTCTCTTCAGAAGAGTCTGTAATATCTCTATGCTGAGATGCAGAATGTAAGTCCTTAGTTCTTTCTATTACTCCAAGTTCATTTTCAATGTCATCAACAGACACATAAATGCTGTCACCAGTGTCCCATTCTTCCTTACACGGAACAGCTGAAGACTTTGGCGCAACTTCTATATGCCTAGATTGTATCACATTGTCAGAATCCTCAGTACTTAGAATATCAGCATCTTCAAGAGGATCAGAGACAGTATCTTTCCATGATTCCATGAAAGTCTGCACAGGTCCTTCAATTGGATGTTTTACTTGCACTAAAGTGTGACCTTTCTCTTGCCAGTCATTATCCTCTTCAAGAGCTGAATATTCCAAGTCATAATCGGATGGTTCAATTCTGACTGATGTCACATCATCACCAACACTTTCTCGGACAATATTCTCAGATGTATTAGTATCAACATGTTGGTGTGTGGTTTTCACATCATCAGGTGTTTGTTCTTCAGTACTCAGAATATCAGCATCTTCAAGAGGATCTGACGCAGTGTCTTTCCAAGATTCTAAGAAAGTCTTTTCAGGTTCTTCCACTTTTGATCTTACCTGAACTAAAGTTGGATCCTTCTCCTTCCAGTCATTATCCTCTTCAAGAGCTGAATATTCCAAGTTGTAATCTGATGGTTCAATTCTGACTGATGTCACATCATCACCAACACTCTCTTGGACAATATTCTCAGAAGTAGGTATTGATTTAAATTTCTTCACATCAATACTTTTTGTACCAACATTTTGGTCTTTGGATTTTCCATCATCAGGTGTTTGTTCTTCAGTACTGAGAATATCAGCATCTTCAAGAGGATCTGACGCAGTGTCTTTCCAAGATTCTAAGAAAGTCTTTTCAGGTTCTTCCACTTTTGATCTTACCTGAACTAAAGTTGGATCCTTCTCCTTCCAGTCATTATCCTCTTCAAGAGCTGAATATTCCAAGTTGTAATCTGATGGTTCAATTCTGACTGATGTCACATCATCACCAACACTTTCTTGGACAATATTCTCAGAAGTAGATATTGATTTCAATTTCTTCACATCAATACTTTTTGTACCAACATTTTGGTCTTTGGATTTTCCATCATCAGGTGTTTGGTCTTCAGTACTGAGAATATCAGCATCTTCAAGAGGATCTGACACAGTATCTTTCCAAGATTCTAAGAAAGTCTTTTCAGGTTCTTCCCCTTTTGTTCTTACCTGAACTAAAGTTGGATCCTTCTCCTCCCAATCATTATCCTCTTCAAGAGCTGAATATTCCAAGTTGTCATCTGATGTTTCAAATTTTACTGATGTCACATCAACATCAATTCTATCTCTGACGACAGTCTCAGAAGTAGATTTTGTAAAGTCAGGAATTTCATATTGTTTTTTAACTATATCCTTAGATTCAACACCTTGGTCTTTGGTTTTTCCATCATCAGATATTTGGTCTTCAGTACTTAGAATATCAGCATCTTCAAGAGGATCTGATGCAGTATCTTTCCAAGATTCTAGGAATGTTTGCACAGGTTTTACGACTTCACTTCTTACCTGAACTAAAGTTGGATCTTTCTCTTCCCAATCATTATCCTCTTCAAGAGCTGAATATTGCAAGTTGTCATCTGATGGTTCAATTCTGACTGATGTTACATCATCACCAACACTCTTGCGGACAATATTCTCAGAAGTAGATATACATTCTAATTTCTTCATAGTAATATCTTTTGTATCAATATTTTGGTGTTTGGTTTTTACATCACCAGATATTTGGTCTTCAGTATTGAGAATATCAGCATCTTCAAGAGGATCTGATACAGTATCTTTCCAAGATTCCAAGAAAGTTTCCACAGGTCCTTTCATTTCTGTTCTTACCTGAACTAAAGTGGGATCTTTCTCCTCCCAATCATTATCCTCTTCGAGAGCTGAATATTCCAAGTTATCATCTTCTTCACCAGGTGTCATAGGTGTATAAAACATCGACCAAACATCGGTTTCATCACCAGATGTCGTTGCTGTCTTCTCTTCAGAAGAGTCTGTAACATCTTTATGCTGAGATGCAGAACGTTGGTGTGTGGTTTTCACATCATCTGGTGTTTGCTCTTCAGTACTCAGAATATCAGCATCTTCAAGAGGATCTGACACAGTGTCTTTCCAAGATTCTAAGAAAGTCTTTGCAGGTTCTTCCACTTTTGTTCTTACCTGAACTAAAGTGGGATCTTTCTCCTTCCAGTCATTATCCTCTTCAAGAGCTGAATATTCCAAGTCGTAATCTGATGGTTCAATTCTGACTGATGTCACATCATCACCAACACTCTCTCGAACAATACTCTCAGAGGTAGATATACATTCCAATTTATTTGTAGCAATATTTTTTGTATCAAGACCTTGGTGCTTGGTTTTTCCATCATCAGGTGTTTGGTCTTCAGTACTGAGAATATCAGCATCTTCAAGAGGATCTGATGCAGTATCTTTCCAAGATTCCAGGAATGTCTGTATAGGTTCTTCTAC
Source organism: Octopus sinensis (assembly GCF_006345805.1). NCBI lineage: Eukaryota > Metazoa > Mollusca > Cephalopoda > Octopoda > Octopodidae > Octopus > Octopus sinensis. The sequence goes on from NC_043010.1 coordinate 34,448,284, forward strand.
TACACTTGTTACCTGAACTAAAGTGGGATCCTTCTCCTCCCAATCATTATCCTCTTCAAGAGCTGAATATTCCAAGTCATCATCTTCTTTACCAGGTGTCATGGGTGTATAAAACATTGACCAAACATCTGTTTCATCATGGGTTGCCTTCTCTTCAGAGGAATCTGTGACATCTTTGTGGTGAGACGGAGATGGTAAATCCCTAGTTCTGTCAGTTATACTAAGTTCTTTTTCATTAACAGACACATAAATGTTGTTATCGGAATCCCATTGTTTTGTACAAGAAACAGTTGAAGATTTAGCAACAACTTCTGTATGTCTTGAGTTTATCACATTGTTACTAGAATCATCAGTACTCAGAATATCAGCATCTTCAAGAGGATCTGACACAGTGTCTTTCCAAGATTCTAAGAAAGTCTTTGCAGGTTCTTCCACTTTTGTTCTTACCTGAACTAAAGTGGGATCTTTCTCCTTCCAGTCATTATCCTCTTCAAGAGCTGAATATTCCAAGTCGTAATCCGATGGTTCGATTCTGACTGATGTTACATCATCACCAACACTCTCATGGACAATATTCTCAGATGTAGATAGTGATTCCAATTTCTTCACATCAATACTTTTTGTACCAATATTTTGGTCTTTGGATTTTCCATCATCAGGTGTTTGGTCTTCAGTACTGAGAATATCAGCATCTTCAAGAGGATCTGATACAGTATCTTTCCAAGATTCCAAGAAAGTCTTTTCAGGTTCTTCCACTTTTGTTCTTACTTGGACTAAAGTGGGATCTTTCTCTTCCCAATCATTATCCTCTTCAAGAGCTGAATATTCCAAGCTGTCATCTGATGGTTCAAGTTTCACTGATGTCACATCATGATCATCAAATCTCTCTCTGCCTACATTTTCAGAAGTCACTCTATCAAAAGCCTTTGTTTCAAAATCTTGTTCCTTGGTATCTAAATCACCAGATATTTGATGATCTTCAGTTCTTAGAATATCAACATCTTTAAGATGATCTGACACAGTATCTTTACAAGATTGCAAGGAAGTTTCCATAGGCTCTTCACCTTCTTGTCTTTCCTGAGCTAAATTTGGGTCTTTCTCTTTCAAGCCATTATCCTCTTCAAGAGCTGAATAATCCACTTTAGTGTATGATGTATTTTCTTCTATTTTACTACCATCCTCTGCATCAACAAATTCCATTTTAAGCTCCTCTTCTGCATCAACAAATTCAGCATCTTCCTTATCTGAATATTCACTGTCTTCTGTTGTCTCTTTGTGACTTAAATCCTGATGTTCGCTTTCAACAATTTCTTTCTCTGAGAATAAGTTCCCATCTTCAGTTGTCTGATGCACAGATGTTTTCTCAAAGACACTAGTTTGTGTAACTATTGTATTTGAATCTTGATATTCATAACGACTGCTAGTTTCTTTGTCAGTAGATGAGTCGTCATTATCAGACATCACTTCCTCCTTCTTGTCATTCTCTTCCTCCTCACCATTTTCTGGAGAAGTAGAAAGCATAGCTAACCATATATCATCATCATCTTGATCATCATAATCATCGCCTTTCTTATCAGGTTCTTCTTCCAAAGTTTTTATTTCATCTACTTTTCCTGAAGGTTCTTCATCTGATTGGAAGGTGTCACATGTCATTTTCTTGATATCAGTGTCTTTAATCAAAGAACCTTCAGGTTTGGAAGGTGAACCATCAATATGATCAATGCTTTTGGATTCACTTGTGGTATCTGACTGAAAAAATCCATCTTTGGAAAAACTTTTGGAACTTCGTTCAATTGTGCGGAAATTGGTATCAGGTATTAGAAAAGACTCACATCTATCAATACTGCATTCATCTGTAAAAGAGATATTCTCAGATATTAATGTTTTTTCTTGAAGCATTGAGTCCAACTGCAGAGAGAGATCAAAATGTCTACCACTGATGTTATTTTCAGCAGGTGTTTTGTCATCAGATATCTCTTTCTTTTCAGAATTACTCTCTTTCCTATTTTCTTCACTATCAAGAGAAGGTGCTTGATGTTTCCCACCAGAATTAGAAGAACCTAATAATATGTCAGAAGATTCTGTGACAATTTTGTGCTGAGATATAGATGGTAAATTTCTAGTTACTTGTGTTATACCAAGTTCATTTTCAATGTCATCAACAGACACATAAATATTGTCATCAGAATCCCAATTTCTCTGAGTAGGAAAAGTTGAAGATTTAGCAACAACCTCTGCATGTCTAGATTGCATCACATTGACAGAATCATCAGTACTGAGAATATCAGCATCTTCAAGAGGATCTGACACAGTGTCTTTCCAAGATTCTAAGAAAGTCTTTGCAGGTTCTTCCACTTTTGTTCTTACCGGAACTAAAGTGGGATCTTTCTCCTTCCAGTCATTATCCTCTTCAAGAGCTGAATATTCCAAGTCGTAATCTGATGGTTCAATTCTGACTGATGTCACATCATCACCAACACTCTCTCGAACAATAATCTCAGAGGTAGATATACATTCCAATTTATTTGTAGCAATATTTTTTGTATCAAGACCTTGGTGCTTGGTTTTCCCATCATCAGGTGTTTGGTCTTCAGTACTGAGAATATCAGCATCTTCAAGAGGATCTGACACAGTATCTTTCCAAGATTCTAAGAAAGTCTTTGCAGGTTCTTCCACTTTCGTTCTTACCTGAACTAAAGTTGAATCCTTCTCCTTCCAGTCATTATCCTCTTCAAGAGCTGAATATTCCAAGTCGTAATCTGATGGTTCAATTCTGACTGATGTCACATCATCACCAACACTCTCTTGGACAATATTCTCAGAAGAAGATATTGATTTAAATTCTTCACATCAATACTTTTTGTACCAACATTTTGGTCTTTGGGTTTTCCATCATCAGGTGTTTGGTCTTCAGTACTCAGAATATCAGCATCTTCAAGAGGATCTGACGCAGTGTCTTTCCAAGATTCCAAGAAAGTCTTTGCAGGTTCTTCCACTTTTGTTCTTACCTGAACTAAAGTGGGATCTTTCTCCTTCCAGTCATTATCCTCTTCAAGAGCTGAATATTCCAAGTCGTAATCTGATGGTTCAATTCTGAGTGATGTCACATCATCACCAACACTCTCTTGGACAATATTCTCAGAAGTAGGTATTGATTTAAATTTCTTCACATCAATACTTTTTGTACCAACATTTTGGTCTTTGGATTTTCCATCATCAGGTGTTTGGTCTTCAGTACTCAGAATATCAGCATCTTCAAGAGGATCTGACACAGTGTCTTTCCAAGATTCTATGAAAGTCTTTGCAGGTTCTTCCACTTTTGTTCTTACCTGAACTAAAGTGGGATCTTTCTCCTTCCAGTCATTATCCTCTTCAAGAGCTGAATATTCCAAGTCGTAATCTGATGGTTCAATTCTGAGTGATGTCACATCATCACCAACACTCTCTTGGACAATATTCTCAGAAGAAGATATTGATTTAAATTTCTTCACATCAATACTTTTTGTACCAACATTTTGGTCTTTGGGTTTTCCATCATCAGGTGTTTGGTCTTCAGTACTCAGAATATCAGCATCTTCAAGAGGATCTGACGCAGTGTCTTTCCAAGATTCTGAGAAAGTCTTTTCAGGTTCTTCTACTTTTGATCTTACCTGAACTAAAGTTGGATCTTTCTCCTTCCAGTCATTATCCTCTTCAAGAGCTGAATATTCCAAGTCGTAATCTGATGGTTCAATTCTGACTGATGTCACATCATCACCAACACTCTCTTGGACAATATTCTCAGAAGTAGGTATTGATTTAAATTTCTTCACATCAATACTTTTTGTACCAACATTTTGGTCTTTGGGTTTTCCATCATCAGGTGTTTGGTCTTCAGTACTCAGAATATCAGCATCTTCAAGAGGATCTGACACAGTGTCTTTCCAAGATTCTAAGAAAGTCTTTGCAGGTTCTTCCACTTTTGTTCTTACCTGAACTAAAGTGGGATCTTTCTCCTTCCAGTCATTATCCTCTTCAAGAGCTGAATATTCCAAGTCGTAATCTGATGGTTCAATTCTGAGTGATGTCACATCATCACCAAAACTCTCTTGGACAATATTCTCAGAAGTAGGTATTGATTTAAATTTCTTCACATCAATACTTTTTGTACCAACATTTTGGTCTTTGGATTTTCCATCATCAGGTGTTTGGTCTTCAGTACTCACAATATCAGCATCTTCAAGAGGATCTGACACAGTGTCTTTCCAAGATTCTATGAAAGTCTTTTCAGGTTCTTCCACTTTTGTTCTTACCTGAACTAAAGTGGGATCTTTCTCCTTCCAGTCATTATCCTCTTCAAGAGCTGAATATTCCAAGTCGTAATCTGATGGTTCAATTCTGACTGATGTCACATCATCACCAACACTTTCTTGGACAATATTCTCAGAAGTAGATATTGATTTCAATTTCTTCACATCAATACTTTTTGTACCAACATTTTGGTCTTTGGATTTTCCATCATCAGGAGTTTGGTCTTCAGTACTCAGAATATCAGCATCTTCAAGAGGATCTGACACAGTGTCTTTCCAAGATTCTAAGAAAGTCTTTTCAGGTTCTTCCACTTTTGTTCTTACCTGAACTAAAGTGGGATCTTTCTCCTTCCAGTCATTATCCTCTTCAAGAGCTGAATATTCCAAGTCGTAATCTGATGGTTCAATTCTGACTGATGTCACATCATCACCAACACTCTCTTGGACAATATTCTCAGAAGTAGGTATTGATTTCAATTTCTTCACATCAATACTTTTTGTATCAACATTTTGGTCTTTGGATTTTCCATCATCAGGTGTTTGGTCTTCAGTACTCAGAATATCAGCATCTTCAAGAGGATCTGACACAGTGTCTTTCCAAGATTCTAAGAAAGTCTTTTCAGGTTCTTCCACTTTTGTTCTTACCTGAACTAAAGTGGGATCTTTCTCCTTCCAGTCATTATCCTCTTCAAGAGCTGAATATTCCAAGTCGTAATCTGATGGTTCAATTCTGAGTGATGTCACATCATCACCAACACTCTCTGGACAATATTCTCAGAAGTAGGTATTGATTTAAATTTCTTCACATCAATACTTTTTGTACCAACATTTTGGTCTTTGGATTTTCCATCATCAGGTGTTTGGTCTTCAGTACTCAGAATATCAGCATCTTCAAGAGGATCTGACACAGTGTCTTTCCAAGATTCTAAGAAAGTCTTTTCAGGTTCTTCCACTTTTGTTCTTACCTGAACTAAAGTGGGATCTTTCTCCTTCCAGTCATTATCCTCTTCAAGAGCTGAATATTCCAAGTCGTAATCTGATGGTTCAATTCTGACTGATGTCACATCATCACCAACAATTTCTTGGACAATATTCTCAGAAGTAGATATTGATTTCAATTTCTTCACATCAATACTTTTTGTACCAACATTTTGGTCTTTGGATTTTCCATCATCAGGTGTTTGGTCTTCAGTACTCAGAATATCAGCATCTTCAAGAGGATCTGACACAGTGTCTTTCCAAGATTCTAAGAAAGTCTTTTCAGGTTCTTCCACTTTTGTTCTTACCTGAACTAAAGTGGGATCTTTCTCCTTCCAGTCATTATCCTCTTCAAGAGCTGAATATTCCAAGTCGTAATCTGATGGTTCAATTCTGACTGATGTCACATCATCACCAACACTCTCTTGGACAATATTCTCAGAAGTAGGTATTGATTTCAATTTCTTCACATCAATACTTTTTGTATCAACATTTTGGTCTTTGGATTTTCCATCATCAGGTGTTTGGTCTTCAGTACTCAGAATATCAGCATCTTCAAGAGGATCTGACACAGTGTCTTTCCAAGATTCCAAGAAAGTCTCCACAGGTTCTTCATATTTATGTTTTACCTGAAATAATGTAGGGCCTTTTTCTTCCCAGTCATTATCCTCTTCAAGAGCTGAATATTCCAAGTTGTCTATTTGCACAGACATCACCTCAGAAACACCTACTTCCCTTATAACATTTTCAGAAGTGGGAGTATTAATGTCAGGAATGTTTGAATATATCACAGTATTTATGTTTTTTCCATCATTAGTGTTGTCATAGTTTGGTATTTCCACATCTCTTGTTAGAATATCAGCATCTTCAAGAGGATCTGATGCAGTGTCTTGCCAAGATTCCAAGAACGTCTGCACCGGCAATTGATGATATTCAACAACTTGTAGTTTGGACGGATCTTTCTCTTCCCAGTCATTATCCTCTTCAAGAGCTGAATATTCAAGATTCTTCTCATCTGTAGCTGCATCGTTTTTTCCATTTTCAGAAGAATCTAAAAGATTTTCATTCTTTAAAATTTCATGAGTATTTATTTCTCTATCTACAGAATGTACTGTTTCCCCAGAACTTTCAGGATCTTGGGACTCATCTCCATTCATTAACAGCTGTGTTGTGATGTTGTTTATTTCACTGTGATGAATGCCAAGCAGTTCTTGTGTTCCTTGAGATGAGCAGTCGATAACTCCTGAAGTGATCTTATCACTTTCAACTTTTGTAACCTGAGGATCTTGTCTTCTTTCAGATGTTTTTGTGTCTCCAACACCTTTGAAACTATCTTCTGATGAATAAAATTTTGACCATATATAAAGATCTTTCCGATCTTCTTCAAGTGGTTCAGACACAGTGTATTTCCAATCAGTGCTATATTGATTTCTGTCGATCAATGATTTATAATCATCTGTGTTCTCATCTGTTTCATAAAATTTCCTCCAAATTTCATTGTCTCTGCTTATTTTCAAAGCCTTCTCTTCCCAATCCTTGTTGGATATTGGATTGTAAAACATTTTCCAAATGTCTTCATGCTCTATTTCATTTTCCAAAGGTTCAGATTCTGTAGAATCGTCTTTCAGTAAGTATGCCATGGTGTCATTATTGTCTTTACTTGGTTCTTTCAGAGTAAGACATGGCTTTTCATTCCAGTCATTATCCTCCTCAAGTGGAGAATAAAACTTTGTCCAAACCTCATTATATTCCGTATCTAAATTTGAAGTTACTGAATCTGAATGTGGTTGTACAGTTTGGTCAATGGGACTGGATCTTCCATCAAATCCAGTTGAAACACCCAAAGTAACTTCCTCTGAGTGTGATGGAAGCCTATTGCTTTCTGGTTCTGGTGATGCTTTTGTCTCTGGCTGGGTTAAACCAGCTTTGCTTGTCATAATGTCCTTGCTTATTGATGTCATTTTAGTTACAGGACATATGTCATATAATGTTTCGGTAACATATTGGTGTGGTTGTTGGGTTTGAGTTTCATCAAGATTAGAGGACACTTGGTAAGTTTTGTCCTCCAAATTAGTCCACTGAGGAATATTATCTGACTGATTTACTAAGATGGAACTAGTGGTGTCAGTCATTTTCATATCAGTTTTTTGTTCAACTGAATTATATTCAAAGTTGTTTAATTCACTCTCATCTTTAGATGTTTCTGTATGAGAGGAAACATTAGTGACCAAATCAGACCTGCTAAATTGGGCATCTACAGTGTCTGAAGATTTGGTCTCTTCTGGCTTACCTGTAGATTGTAAAGAAGCTTCTTCAGCCTCTCCACTTGTGACAATTTCTTGGGTAGTTTTTTGTGTTCTGTCAGAGTCGAGTAGGCTAATGTTGGTATCAGCTTCAACAGGTATTAGCTTCTCAGAACTTTTCAGTTCTTCATATTTTTGTACGTTTGTGTCTCTTCTAGAAACAACATCTTTAGCTCCTAGCGAATTCAGTTTTTCACCTGTATATTCTAATTCATAATCTTCAGTTTCTTCTCCATCTAAACTTTGTATTTTTAGGGGTTGTTTTAAAATTGGGCTAACTGAAGATTCTTGAAAGGATAAAGGATCAGATTCTTTTGTGTTAGTGGCTTGTAATGTAGCTTGGTCCAAAAGAGAACCATCCTTTATAACTAAACTAGACATTTCTTGACTAAACCTTATCTGGTCTCCTTGTAGGGAATCTAAGCCTGAAGATACGTCATCTCTTGAGACAGTTATAGAACTTTCACAGATGTTAGTACTGTAATTGTCTTCAGAGACTTGAGTTACTCCTAAATCTAAAGCCCCACCACTGCCACTTTCAGGTTTTTCTACTCTAGTTACATCAGACTGGCTATGGGCAACATATTCTAAATCAGATTGATCTAAACTTTCATGGTCAAACTCATGTGAAGTTTCTGATATGGGGGTAGAAATACTAAGATCACCTGACATGAGGCCTGAATCAAACATCTCTGATGTGGAATAATCACTGCTAGGGGATATTTCTTCTCTACGATCTAAATACTTTAGTTTTGAGTTTTCATTCGCTGAAGGAGATTCTACAAGAGAATCGTTGTTAGTCACATGATCAACATTTAAGTCACTGGTAGCTTTGACCAGTCCTGCATCTACATCACTGCAAATACCATTATAAAAAAAACCATTGCTTACTTCCTCAGCTTTGGAAGCAGTGTTGCCATCTGTGTCTTCACTGTACTCTGCCAAACCTGAAGTTTCGGAAGTTTTCTTTGTAAGTGCATTTGTTTCTTGAAGAGAGGTAATGTCTCCTGCCCCAGGCTGTTGAATCTCCACAGTTGGAGAATGTATATTGCTGAGGCGAGTTTGCATTTCACAAACGTCCTTTCCAGGGGCCGATTCTTCTTCATTGTATGCCCAAGCCCATGGAAAGTCATCAGCCCATCCTGTGTTAGCTGGCGGTAAAGAAATGGGAGTTTCTTCGGTTGGGGGAGATTTTAGGAATGGGTCTGTTAAAGATTCGGTGCTGCCAAAACCCTCACTATTTAGCACCTGTAAAGAAATGGTACAAATATTAGAAAATAATAATTTCATACACAGACACAATTAAAAAAAAAAGAAAATTTGCAGGGAATAAGTAGGTTGGTAGGTAAAACAGTTTCAGAAAGAGAGCTAAGTTAATAGGGTGTTGGTTTACTGGATAACTGAAGGACTGGTGGCCTGTATCCTTATCACTGGTTTTAGGAAGTAATAAAACAGCATTTTCAATTGTTTAACCCCGGGTTTCCCTGAATGAGTAGACCTATGACCAAAAGCATTCCAACCATAACCATCCCACATATTTTTGTGTTTGTGGGACTACACTGTTTAATGTGTCCTTTATAGTGTGTGAATTGAAGGGGATTTGGTTATTCACTCTTTCTAGCAGATTAAACAAGTAAAAAGAGAGGTTTAACTCATTAGTTTAAGGGCTAAGCAGTCATATTCCATCTCTCGTGCTATATTTTATCAGTGGCCAATACACTTAGTTCCTATCAGTGGCTAAGTTCTTAATGGTTTGTTCCATTAGCTTTTAATAAATAGGTACCATGGTTAGGTGCTGGGGTTATGCTTACAGCTTCAAAGTAGCAACGTTACAGCCTAAGTTGACTGGCATTTCAATGACTTCTAGTGTTGAGTTCAAATCCTACCACATGTACAGCTTAAAGAGATGTAACTGGAAGTTGTGGCATTCATACCTTCTGCAAGCTGGGACAAATACTGCAAGGAGTTTTGTCCAGTACTCTAATGGTTCCATCAACCTATCACTGGATTAGTACCTTATTTTAAATTCCAAATCCAAAACGATGAAGAACAAAGGATTTGAACTCAGTACATAAACAGACTTAACTACTTTCGGGTAAGAGTATAAAAAAAAATTGCATCTCTCTGCCAAACCATGTTGAGTCAGTGTGGCAGGGTAGACTCATCAAATCAGTATGATCTCAAGCTCAAATTCACAGTCTCTACAATAGACTGTGATTGGGTGGAGAGAACATGTTGAGGCCTTTGTCTTGCAGTGGACAGAACATGGGCAATCCAATCCAGTCCAGTCCAACCTACATAAACAGTCAGAATATTTGTCATTTTGACAGACACTTCAATGATCCTACCAATCCACTGCCATTAATAAAAATAATAACATAGAGGAAATGTTTAAAAAAAAAATGAAGGAAGAAGGTAAAAATCATTTTCTGATACACTCTTAGGAATTTCTTCTATAATAATGTCCTCAATGTACCCACTTAAGTACTCTGTTAAAGGTCAAATGGATAAGGACTAGTGGTAATCTACTTTCAGTTTCATTGTTGTGGAGTATTGAGCCTTGCATTTGAAATTATACAGGTTTAAAGATGCTGCTGTTGTTTTTAGCCTGACATCAACCCTGAACCAGCAGCCTAAACCTGAAAGCATTTGAGCCTTGACCATCTGTATTTTTCCTCAGAATTCATACATACATACATACATACATACATACATACATACATACATACATATGAGTGTGTGTGTGTGTATGTGTGTTTGTGTTAGGTCACTCTTGAACGCTACTGGTAACATGTAATCCACAACAGCCTGTAGGATGTCTGGGCCATCAGGAACTAAACTGGCAATATTACAACACTTGATTAGCAGGGTGGCTTTTTGCACACTGAGCAGGATAAAAATCAAGAGCTGTCAAAGGGGAGATGAACTGAGGAGGGTCAATGACCATCCAAGTACATAACACACACACACACACACTTAATCCAATGTATCCTTCCCATTTTAAGATAGTAGGGTGTGGTTTGAGGAAGCGCTATTTCTAGCAGGTTGAGTAATCACATAAAATAAATCCCTGTTGGTTTGTAGGTTTTAAGATCCTTTTACTTTTTAGCCCTTGATCAGTTCTAACCAAACAGACCTATGGTCAAATGTGTTCCAGCCATGACAATCCTGACTTATTTACAGACTTAGTATATCTAGTGCAATAGAGTCCAATATGTCTTTTTTTTTTAAGATGTAAGGCAGGGAGATTTGACTGCTGTTTTTAACCCACAGGTTTGTGAGAGAAGGGATTTCTCGTACCTCTTGGGATATTGTGCATCTTTCATCTTTCCCAACGGTATCCCTGCGACTCGATGACTTGCTCCATTCAGCATGGCCCATTTTCACTAGCTCTTCATTGATGTTAGTTGTCTAGAGGGTAAAAAAAAAATATATATATATATATAAGTTAAATTAATATTACAAATAGAAGAATAGAAATACATATTTATTATGTGGATACATACATGTAGACAAATATATATTCATAAAGTTAAAGATGTTGATTTTTATACAAGTAAATAAATCACACAAAATTTAAATTAATTCAAAATGAACAAAAATGTAACACACGCACAAACACACCCACCCACATACATGTATACATATATGTATATATACATACAATGCATGCATACACATACACACAACCAATATATATATATATATATATATATATATATATATATATATACATATATATACTCTTTCACTCTTTTACATGTTTCAGTCATTTGACTGCGGCCATGCTGGAGCACCACCTTAATCGAGAAATCGACCCCAGGATTTATTCTTTGTAAGCCTAGTACTTATTCTATTGATCTCTTTTGCTGAACCAGTAAGTTTTGGGGACATAAACACACCAACATCAGTTGTCAAGTGATGCTGGGGGGACAAACACAGACACAAAGACACACACACATAAATATATATACACATATATATACATGACAGGCTTCTTTCAGTTTCCATCTATCAAATTCACTCACAAGGTTTTGGTCAGCCTGAGGCTATAGCGGAAGGCACTTGCCCAAGGTGCAATTCAGTGGGACTGTACTCAGAACCATGTGGTTGAGAAGCAAGTTTTTTACCACACAGTCATATCTGTGCCTATAGTATAAAGTTAACTTAAAATATTAAAAGATATATGAATAAAAAAGAATTGAAAATAGGAAAAATGTTACAAACAACCCAAAATATAAATATATTGGGTTGGCAAGAAAGTAATTTTGTTTTTTGCAAAGAGTCTTTTTTCAATAATTTTTGTGAATGTTATGATTTTTTCCTTTTGACATTTGATAGCTGTTACTTTTAGCTTATTTTAGGAGCAAATTGCATGTAATTTTGTTTACAGCTGTTAGTTCAGTGACAATTTTAACATGGAATGCAAAAACAAACATTTTCACCATATTTCGCTTTTTTATTTCTGTAAAGATAAGAAAGCTGCTGAGGCTCACAAAGAGATATGTGAAGTTTATAGTGTTGATTGCTTAACAGAATGCACATTTCAGAAATGGTTTAAAAAACCCTGTTCTAGACTCAAAGATGACCAATGTTCTGGTTGACCTACTGAAGTTGATGACTAATCAAAGCCATAATTGAATCTGATTGTCATATAACTGTGTGAGAAATTTCAGAGAGGTTAGATGTATCACATACAACAACTGAAAATCACTTAAAATGTCTTGGACTCATTAAGAAGCTTGATATGGGAGTTGCACATAAATTGAAAAAGATTCACTTAACACAACAAATCAATGTTTGTGAGATGTATTTCAAATGGAATGAAATTGACCTTTTTTGAAACAAATCATCACTGGTGATGAAAAATGAATTGTCTACTATGACATCAATTGAAAACGATTATGGTCCAAGTATAATGAACCAGCACAAATCACATCAAAAGCTGAACTGCATCAAAAAAAGGTTATGCTGTCAATTTGGTGGGATTACAAAGGTGTTGTGTAGTTTGAGCTGCTTTGAAGGAATGAAATGATCAATTCAGATGTTTACTGTCAACAGCTAATGAAACTGGAGGAAGCAATCAAAGAAAAATGACTAGAATTGGTAAATCGTAGAGGAATCGTGTTCAACCATGACAACATTAGACCACACACATCTTTGCTAACTTATGAAAAAGTACTGGAGCTTGGTTGGGAAGTGATGTCACATCCACCATATAGTCCTGACTTTGCACCATCAAATTACTATTTATTTTGAAGTTTGCAAAATTCTTTGATG
>NC_043010.1:34466133-34496133 GCF_006345805.1 Octopus sinensis
ACTACTTTTACTGAAGTCAAGCCAGCAGATGAAAGGTAAAGATACATTCATTAATTTCAGTAATCATCATCATCATCATCATCATCATCATCATTTAATGTCTGCTTTCCATTCTGGCTTGGGTTGGATGGTTTGACAGGAGCTGGCCAGGCAGGAGACTGCACCAGGCTTCAGTGTCTGCTTTGACATGGTTTTTACAGCTGGATGCCCTTCCAACCACACTACAGAGTGGACTGAGAGCTTTTTATGTAACACCAGCACTAGCAGAGCCACCAAGTAAGTAACTTGCAAGACAACTATCCTTTGAGAGGGGAGGGGCATTGGAGGAGGTGACCTTGTGAGAACAACAAACAATAACAACAACACACACATTAAGTAGAACTGATGGTGGTGGTGGTGGTGGTCACAGTAGTTTTCTTGCTGTTGTTGTTTACAGGAGAGGGAGAACTATGGAGTGGGTTTGCTTAGTCAACCAGCTGACTAGACACATCAATCAATCAATAAATTTTGGAAAATAAATATTAAATGAGCAGAGATCATGTAACTGATCTCCACAGAAACAAAACAGTTTAAGAAATGTAATTAATTGCATAAAATGAAAGAAAAATTACAAACAAAACATGCACACATACACACTCATACATGCATACACAGAGAATGAACCAAATTAATAAGAACAAACAAGCAGAATCAAGAGGCATGCACATAGAGCAAACATAAATGTCTGAACTTCCAAAAAAAAAGAAGATCAGAAAAGGAGATTAATAGAAACAAAATTCTATATTGTTTTACTTTTAAATTATATTTTTCGTACATAGGCACAGAACCTCAAATTTAGGATAGGAGTATAGTCAAATATATTCAATATACCCCAACCAGGACTTAAGGGAAGCATTAAGGGCAAAGTTGATTTTAGCAGGGTTTGAATTCAGAACATTAGAAAATGTTACCAAATACCACTAGGTATTTTCTGTTCATTGCTTTGCCAATCCTAATGATAATGATAATGATGTGTAGCTAACATTTAAAAAAATGGTTATAGAGAAAGAAAAGAAAATATGTCAAAGGTAGTGGTGGTGGTGGGTTAAGGAAAAAACAGACAGAAGGGATAAAATGGGTTCACATAAGAAGGTTATTATTTATTGTTTTATTATTATTATTTTTTTTTCTGAGGTAAGGATCAAATAGAGGAATTTTAGGAGGTGTGTGGGGACCTACCTTGGCTGCAGCCCGTTTTGTGTAGGCTCTCAGCCACAAATTACACCAGGTCACCTGTGAAGGAAGGATTTGGGGAGAGCGAATGATAAAAAGATATATCAATCAGTAAAAAACAAAGGAAAGGAATGCACAAGAAAAAAATATATACAATAATAAAATAAAACAAATAAACAAGTTAAGACTATCTTCCAGGTTGTTTTAGCAACAGAAGTTCTTGTTGATTTGAATTTTAAATTATTTCAAAAATTTTGTAATTGTTTTCTTATTGGGTAACTTCAGAGTAGAATACCTTTAGATTTTTATGAGATTGTTAGAGAAATAGGAGAAAGATAAGATTAATGTTCATGGACTTCCTAGACTTTGCTCTCAAAAACTGCATGGTTTTCTCTCCAGGTTCAGAAAATATTTCAGCCCCTACCTCACCCAATAACTACAAGTCTCAGATTAGAATCACAAAGGAGTACCACTCTTGTATCTGGAAGGAAGCCGTTGCTACACACTTAGTCATCTTATATCACATTAAAAAGTGAGGTTATATGTTTGACGGAATGTCATGAAATCACTCTCAGACATGTTCCAACCAATGGTCCACAAATGTGCCATCTCCTTTCTTCATCTGTTCTAATTGCTATTACAATGGCCTCTGCTCTTTGTAGCAGGCTGGGCTTGTGCCACCTTCACTCAGGCACATCTGTCTCACTTATCTCTCCTCTTCTGATCACTGATATTCTGCTCACTCCTTTATTTCCTCTTCTAGGCCCCCAGCTAACCCCCATGTTCAGTCCTTTCTTCCCAGAACATCAACCCTTTAGAATTCCATTTCTGTACATGTCTTTCCTGTAATGTAATCAAGGACTTGTAATAGTTCAAGTGGAATGTGAATGGCAAAGATTATAAGCACAGACTGCACACCACCTTCCTTGAGACCAAGCTTAAAGAATACATTTAAAAAAAAAAAGGATAGATGACATTGATGTGAGTAATGTCCAAAGTGAACATCAGTAAGTCAGGCCTGTGTTTATAAGGGGAGAGGAAAGGGCAATGGAGGATATTTCTGAAGGGCTGTAGTTCTGTGTAGGAAAGACTGAACAAAGGATTAAACGGTTTAGGGTGGAGTCTGGAAGCTAAGATGCAGTAAGGATGACAGAAAGAAGAGAAGAAGCAATGGTTAGGATAAGTAAGTTTGGATGGTGGGTGGCAAGGATATACAGATAGCTAGTTTTGAGGAGCAGAGATTGTTGTAGTAACAGTAGAAGAGAGAGAAAAAGAAGAGATAGACAGATAAAGAGAAAGAGAAGGGAGAGAATGAGAGAGAGAAAGAGAGAGTTTATTAATCCCACCAAGAAATGAATATCATTACCATGTTTTATATTTTGATCTGCAAATTAAACAATAAAACAACTAATTGCTAAATTCAATACATAACGTTCATATTTGATCTCTGTTCACTTTTAATGAGCATTATCTAATTATATACTCACGCATATATTATTAACTAATTACACACACCTGTATATTACCTGACTGTGCACACAATTATCTAATTGTGTACACATGCGTGCAAGAACGTTTTGTTACAACTTTGTGTAGATAGTGAAGTGAAAAGAATCTCAACCAGTCAAACTATCTATTCATTGTCCTCTCTCTTTCTTCCTCCTCCTTCTCCTTCTCTCTCTCTCTCTCTCTCTCTCTCTATGTATGAAGATATGTGTGTGTGTATGTGTGTGTGTTGATGTCACAAGAATTTAGAAACCTAGAGAATGTGAAATAATTCTTTTTAGGAACAGTGAAACTTGAAGCCGACTAAGCTATAAATAATGATTTCAAACCTTGGCACAAGGCCAGCAATATTGGAGGAGGAGGGGATTAAATTGCTTACATTGACCCCCAGTGCTCAACTGGTTGGTACTTATTTTATTGACCCTGCAAAAATGAAAGACAGAGTTGGCCTCGGTGGAATTTGAACTCAGAATGTAAAGACAGATGAAATCCCACTGAGCACGATGTCTGGTGTGTTAAATATTCTGCCAGCTCACTGCCTTAAATAAAGCTATAAATAATAACAAGTAAATATTGGGTCAAAACCCTTTGAATAGAGAAAGTTGAAGGCTGCTGTGGGACTTGAACCTGCACCTCCTGTAAACATGTATTCACACACATACATACACATTTATACATGCATATATATGAATAAATGTTATATGCTGGTTTGTCTGTGTGTGTTTGTGTGTGCGTGTGTGTATATATATATATATATATATATGCATGTATATTTATTTATTTTATTTATTTTATCTAGTTTCAGCTCACGAGCTGTGGCCATGCTGGGGCACCACCATTATATGTATATATATGTTATATACATGTATATATATGTTATATATGTTTGTGTATATGTATATATATATGTTTATGATATCTACTAATCTATCTATCTATCTATCTATCTATCTATCTATCTATCTATCAATCTACCTCTCTCTTTATATATAATGCCTACAACCTACTAACTTATCTACCTATCCATCAACGTATTTGTCTAGCTAAATAATTAACTAAACTCAGGCTAGTTCACATTATACATCAGTATATTTATTAAATCTAAACAGAGATATTGATAAAGAGAATATAATGAGAAGTTAACACAAACTCCACCTACGGGACTTTTTTTATGTTCTTTAGACAAGTAACATGTGACTGCGTAGATTATTTTTTATATATATGATTATCTGTATGTATAAATAGCATGCAATTAATTTATGATTAATAGAATTCATTTTCACACACACACACACACACACCTTTATATATAATATGTAATAAATTTATAATTAAGATAGGATACTAGAGATAATTTTCTATTTTCTCATGATGACTAATTACTCTCAGAGCGACACTACTTGCTAATGGTACCTATTTACAGTTAAGTGGATTGAGCTTTTGAAAAGCAATGTGTTCTTAGCCATTGATGCAATATCTCAGATCTCTGCAGATTTTTTTTTTCTCTGTTTGTTCAACATCCTTTTAACTTGGCGAGGTAGACCACTCAAATATAAACAGAACCAACCCATTAAAAATATATAAAAAGAGGAAATAATTTTATCTTTTTTTTTAAATATTAATTCAGACAATATACTAGTTTCATTTGGATTTTTAAAAAAATATTGTTTTCTACTTTTACATTCAGTAGCAAATTCAAGAGTAACTATGATGCATTTAACAACAACAAATAATGCAACAAATTGACCAACAATATGATATTATTAAACATTAAAATCACTAATTTGAGACAGAAAAGAACAACAGGCTCATTGACAAGATTCAAACTGTGTATCTATCCCTTACTGGTTTGAATTCTGCCAGAGGGACCATTTGTCTATTTTTTTCTCAAATTGGTTCTTATAATGTCTAAAGCCATCCACATAAAAATCTTAATAATTAATTTAAAGTGATGATATATCGAATGTGGACTGAATATGCAATTGTGGAAAATTTGTCCTAATGTAATTCTTTCAATTGAAACAATGGGGAAGCAAGTTCAAACTGTGGGGGAGTATATTGTTACCCTCTATACTCAAATAAGTTGCAATTTTTTTTACTACAAAAAAAAAAAAAAAAAATTAAACGAAAGAAAACGTGAGTGTAGTGGGTGCTTTTTACGTGCCACCAGCACAGGGGCCAGAGGAAGCTGGCAACAGCTATGATCAGTTGGTACTTTTTACGTGCCACTGGCACAGAAGCTAGTCAAAGTGGCGCTGGCATCGGCCATGTTCGGATAGTGCTTTTTACATGACACCAGCACGGGTATCACAACTACAATTTCCATTATATATATATATATAAAATATATAAACAATGGGCAATAAAATGCTAGTTTAAGTGTGGTATACATAGTAACCAAGTAGAGTTCAGGGAGGTCAGAATCTTAAACTCCAAATTCTTCATGAGAGTGACGTAGTATGCATAATCTCCAGAAACAGACTGTTGCCATAAAGATTGTAAATTGTAACTACAGACTGTTTAAAGTTAAATTCTACCAAACCAGTATTGAGTGCACTCTATAATGTAATTAAAAGGATATGATCAATTATATAAAATAATTAGACTGTCTCAATAAATTCTAGAAATTAAAAAATACCTATACAATGACTATACTTATAAAGAGGTGTAGAGTTATGCATGTGTGTATTGTTGTTGAAGATTCGTGTGTGTGTGTGTGTGGTGTGTGTGAGAGAGAGAGAGAGAGAGAGAGAGAGAGAGAGGAGAGGGAGTGAGAGAGAGAGACAAGTTATTTAGTTAAAGTGGCTAGGAGCTATTTGAAATGCTACACTCTCAACAGGGATTGTCTCTCTTAATACATTCTCTCTTCTATAGACACAAAGATACACATGCGAACATGCATGTGTATGTGCATACTCGAGATAATAATGATAATAATAATGATAATAATAATAATAATAATAATAATAATAATGACAATGTGGCAAGAATGATCCAGTGGGAGCTCTGTGGAAATCACGGGCTACAAAGAGCTAGTTAACTACATTGTCTCCGGTACTCAATTGGTACTTATTTTATCAACTTCAAAAGGATGAAAGGCGAAGTTGACTTCAGTGGAATTTGAACTCAGTATGTAAAAAGCCAAAATAAATGTCGTTTTTGCCTGGTGTGGTAAGGATTCTGCTAAATCTGATCCCCAAAAGGATGAAAGGTAAAGTTGCCATCAACAGGATTTGAGTTCAGAATGTAAAGAGCTAGCAAGATTGAGTTTCTGTGGATGTTGACTGTAAAATTGAATTGATAAAGAAATCTCAGAAAAATATCAACATATGCTATATTGCTCATGGTTGTGCTGGATATTTTGGAAAGGTTTTGATTATGTATGTGTGTGTGTGTGTGTAAGCATGTGTACCATTTAGAACTCTTTACTAATATAACTTTTTATTTTATTAAAAGAAATCAAATTTTTCTTTGAAACCATTTACTTTTTTGTTGGGGGTTGAGTAGGAACTTGCTTTCCTCATGGAAGTCTTGACCATTTTGAATACCAAACCTGCTTGAATCTAAATCTGGTTTTAATGATACAAAACTGTCCTTTTTTGTAAAGTGATCATATATAAATTATAATTCAGAAAACTCTTCCACAATAATTTTGTCAGACATCTTCAGTTACATTATGGCCAAAATACTAGCTTACTAACATCAGATTTAATTATTTTATACAGTGTTCAAATATTTTCAAAATTGATTGAAATACTTAGTGTTATTTCATAAAAAATATGGTCAGTAAAAATTTAACAAGAAATAAAATATAAATAGAAACAAAAAGAAAATAATGGAAATAAATAAATAAAACAAAAGTAAAACTAAAATAAAACTAATTCTAAAAAGCATCCAGAAGATAACAACAAAAATATGCAAAAAACAATAACTAAATCTACAAATTCGGTGAGTGGCTGGTGGCTTGAAAAGATCTGTAAGGGTTACAGTAAAGTTTAGAAGCCATCTAGAATGTGACAAAGTTGGAAACAACAAACAAGCTATATGTGTATATTTGTAGCTATATCCATCTATATATGTATGTGTGTTTGTGTGTGTGTGAGCATGTGTATCATGACTGAGCGGTAGAGTGCCATCATCATCTCATCATGTCATCTTTTTTGATGAGTGCTGGGATTGGGTTTTCCCCTATCATGTGTGAAACTGATTGGTAAAATACTATATATATATATATATATATATATATATGATGACCTCTCCTGTTGATTTCAGCATGACAGTCTAGTTGTTCCGTCCAATAAATGACCCTCACATTGAATTAGTGTGTGAAGTGGTTGAGTATTCCTTAGGCATATATACCCTTAATTTAATTTCTAAGAAGAATCAATGTAACACAATGTAACAAGACTGGACATTTGAATTGCAGGTCCAATCATTCTGATGGGTTTCTACAGTTTCAGTCAACAAAATCTCACTCATAAGGCTATGGTAAAAGACACTTGCCCAAAATGACATGCAGAAGGAGTGAACCTGAGACATTATGACTGTGAAGCGAACTACTTAACAACTCAGCCATGCCTAAGTCTATGTATCTGTTTGTTTTAACCTCTATTTTTGCATGCCTTTCTTGCCCCTAAACCTACCTTACTTTACAAGTAAGAGATCTCATATTTCAAATGTTTTTCAAAGGTACGAAGCAAGCAGGTGACGTGTTGCGGATGGAAGTAACTACGACAACACTGCTTACAGTGAACCCAGAAGTAAACAAGCAGAAAAATACATGCATGCATATGCACACACACACATACACATGCCCATATGATGGGTGAGACTAAAGTAGAAGGCATTTGTCCAAGTGCCATGCATTAGAACTGAACCCAAAACCATATGGTTGGGAGGTAAACTTCTTGACCACATACTTGCATACCTGTACCTTATATAGATATATATTCTTTTTTTTACGACCAGGCTATCAGATGTTGCTACACATCGCTGGTCACAATGCACTTCACATTGTTTTAGCCTTCAAATGACACCACCCTACTGGCTAAGCGAGCAGGCCAACAGAAGAAAGAGTGAGAGAAAGTTGTGTTGAAAAAGTACAGCAGTCATCGCCACCACCCCTTGCGGAAGCCTCGTGGGGCTTTAGGTATTTTCACTAAACAAACACCACAATGCCTGGTGTGGGAATTGAAACTGCAATCCTATGACTGCGAGTCCACTGCGCCTCCACATATATATATATATACACACACACACACACACACACATATATATATATATATATTTATTATATAGAAGGAGCTTCTACAGGACTAGTACTGTTTCATTCAAGAGAAATCTTCAGGATCAACCCGGGACCTACATATATATATATATATATATATATATATATATATATATATTTTCTGTTCTGTTATTGGTGGAATCATCAATAAAGTACTCCATCCAGTGTGAGATAAAAATCATTTAATATACACAGTATTTATATCATCATCATCATCATCATCGTTTAACGTCCGTTCTCCATGCTAGCATGGGTTGGACGGTCCGACCGGGGATCTGGGAAGCCAGAAGGCTGCACCAGGCTCCAGTCTTATCTGGCAGTGTTTCAGATAAGACTGGAGCCTGGTGCAGCCTATATATATATATTATATATATATATATATATATATATACACATATATATCGCTTTATGAAGGATAATACTACACATAACAGCTAGACAAGTAACCCTTTCACAGAACGCAGCTTCGTGTATCATATTGCAATAGTTACTGCTACACATAGCTGACTGAAGACAAAATTCTCAGTGTTACCACCAACTATCCGACACCTTCAAAGAGTTGACAAAACTCAAATGAAAAATATACAAATAAAAATAAATGAAATAAAATAGAACAAAATAGAAATAAAATGAAAAGAAGAAAACAATAAAAAGAATCGAAATTAGGAAACAAAGAAAGGCAAACCCTGAAACCTTAATGATGGAACAAAATATTTTCTTGTTAGTTTTAAGAAAGTTAAATAATCTTCATGTTTTACCTGGGGTCCATCATAGTCTATGAGCTGGAGACAAGGCACCAAGCCATGAGAGGTAGGTTGATATCTGACAATTTCTCCGGATATGATCTTCGATTGGTTCATACACACCATATTTTCAAATGCGTTACATGCACTTCGAGTCCAGTCATGGTCATCTTGAGTTTGGAGATTTTTAATTTGGTTTCGGAGATTTTATGTTATTATTATTATTTTTGTTGTTGTTGTTGTTGTTGTTGAAAATATGAAAATAAAGAAAAGGGTAAGTCAAAATGATTGAGGAAAAAAAAAATGTAATGATACAAAACATGCAATGACTATAAAACTTTGACACCATCATAATCCTCATCACCATCATCACTGCCACCACTATCATCATCATCATCATCATCATCGTTATCATCATCACCATCATCACTGCCACCACTATCATCATCATCATCATCATCATCGTTATCATCATCATTGTTATCATCATCACTATCATAACTGCCACCACTATCACCATCATCATCATCGTTATCATCATCACCATCATCATTGCCACCACTACTATCATCATCATCATCATCATCATTATCATCATCACCACTGCCACCACTATCATCATCATCATCATCATCATTTAATGTCCATTTTCCATGTGGACAAGCAGGGGAGCTGTACCAGGCTCCATTGTCTGTTTTGGCAGGGTTTTTTTACAGTTGAACGCCCTTCCTAATGTCAACCACTTTATGGAGTGTACTGGGTGCTTTTTATGTGGCACCAGCACCAGCGTATTTTAAGTGGCATCATCACTGACAGGGTCACCTAGTACCTAACAAGACAAAAATCTCTTGACTGAGAGGGTGGGGGGAGTAGTATTAAGGGGTGGGGTGGTTTTGTGCCAGTTGAGAGATTAAAGGTATAGAGGATAAGAGACAGGTGTCTTGCTGTAGAATAGATACACGAGTACCACAGTTGCAAAAGAAAGGAGAGTTAGAAAGTAAGATAAAGGGAGCGGGTGAATCGGAGAGTAAAATAAAGAGATTGATAGTGAAGGAGATGTTGGCAAAGATGTGTCAGGACATGTCTGCATCTTTAAATGAAATTAACAGTCCTTGTGCATTATTGAATGGCTAACATGTGGCTTCTATGCTGCAACTGTTTTAGCTTCAACACATGATCACAGACCAAATCATTTGCCTGGTAAGTACACCTCCAAAATACTACTACTACTACTACTACTACTACTACTACTACTACTGCCACTGCCACTGCTGCTGCTGCTGCTGCGCCGCCACCACCACTACTACTAATGATAAAATTTGGTTTCAAATTTTCACACAAGGCCAGCAATTTTAGAAGGATGGGGTTAGTCAATTATGTCAACTCCAGTGCTCAACTGATACTTATTTTATCAATCCTGAAAGGATGAAAAGTAAAGCTGACTTCAGTAGTATTTGACATTCCAGTTATTTTGATGATGATGATGATGATTTATAACTTAGGCACAAGGTCACAAATCTTTGGAAAGTCAAAAATTGATCTTGGGGAAAATTTGAACTAAGAATATAACAAGCAATGATGGAAAACTGTTCAGCATTTTTGTAACTTTACCTATCATTTCTACCCTTTGGGCTAATAAATGGTTTCTGAATTAGACACAAAGCTAGGAACTTTGAGGGGAGGGAGTCTAGTCAATACTTTTGACCCCAGTATTGGTACTTTGTTTTATAGACTCTGGAGGGATAAAAGGTAAAGCTGATCTCAGTAGGATTTGAACCCAGGATGTAAAGAGCTGAAATGAATACCAAAAAGCATTGTTTCTAATGTTCTAATGATTCTTATAGCTCACTGCATCTTTGAGCTGATGAATAATATGAAATATAAGCAGACCTACCTTTAGGTTTTATATTAGCAAGGTAACACTCAACGGCTTGGTATGGAAGACTCAGATATTCCTCTCTGGAAATAAAGTAAATTATATTTGTTTACAGTTAAATTGTTTTGTTAAATTATCTTCCAAAAATCACATTAATATGTTGATAAATAAAAAAGTTAGAGTTGTTTAATGAAACCAGACTAAATTTATGATTATGTCAGAAATTAATTAAAACACATAAGGGGTGTATTTCGGTTAGAAATATAGTAACGAAAGGGTTAAAAAACAACAAACATGATGGATTGATAGTGATGGTAGAAGGCTGGAATTAAAAGCAATTCAGTGAATGCAAATTAATTTCTCTGTATTCTAAGTTTAAAATCATGCTGGTGTCATTTATTTCATTGGCTATGTCTTGTGTCATTGCTAACAAGTTTGTTGTCTTATATCAATGTCAATGTCCTTATAACTCTTGATTTTTGTGGGGTTTGGCTTGTCTGGCATCGCTGAAGAACTGCTCTTCATGTAAGGGTTTGTAGTACGTGTGACACTAGAGGACCTTCCCATTGCTTTATGCAGAGTCCCAGGAGAAACTTGAACTTAATGCAGCAAATTAACAAACCACTTGGCTATTTTACTGTAAAGCTGCAATCTAAAGTAGTAAAATTGTTCTTACCATTTTGAAGCCCCTATTTTGCAGCTAGGTGAACTGAACTTATTTTATAATCAAGTGACAATCATTACCAACGCCACACAACACACAAAGTGCTGTTGTGAAAATATGAATCACTGAGTCAAACTAAATGCCTTGCAGTAAATTGATCTCATTTCTCCTGTGTTCTGAATTCAAATCTTATTGGTGTCAACTCAGCTTTTCAGCTCAAGTCATTTTAATTGACTGTGTTTCATTCCATCCACAAAATAATTTGTTGTTATAAATCAGTAATGTTTTCAAAGAGTCCTGTCAATTGCTGAATAATAATGGGGGTACTGACAACCCTGTTTTCATCAGCTCCCAGATAAACATAGAAAGAAAAGAGATAACACCAGGCAGATGAAAAGAGAAAGACACACAGAGAGTGGTATATGTGAATAAACATGGAGAGGAAAAAGAGAGAGCTAGAGAGAGTGAGGTAAGGATATAGTTTGATTGACAGAGAGGAAGAGAGAGATAGGAAGATAGAAAGAGAGAGAGAGGCTTACCTTAAACGGCATACATTGTCTTTTGGCACTTCTTCATTGTAACCATAATCAACACAGAAGACTTTATAACTATTGTTTAGCACAGCGGTGACACGAGCCCGGTACCATTGTGACTGGTTAGAGAGGCATACAGCCACAACATCGTCAACAGCAACTTCATGACATTGGTACGTCTGTTAAACAGATAAATTACAAATATTATGATATTAGTTTCAAATTTTGGCACAAGGCCTGCAATTCCAGGGGAGGGGGTTAAGTCGATTACATTAACTCCAGTGTTCAACTGGTACTTATTTTGTTGATCCTAGAATGATGAAAGGCAAAGTTGACCACAGCAGAATTTGAACTCAGAATGTAAAGACAGACGAAATGCCACTAAACATTTTGTCCAGTGTGCTAATGATTCTGCCAGCTCACAGCCTTATATATTATAATTAATATTAACATAGAGTGTCAGACAAAATATTTCATTGTACTCTAAATGAATATGTACACACACACACACAGATGTATATGCCGAGTAGATAACAGAATTGGTAGAGCATCTGACAAAAATACTTTGGTTATATTTCTTCACCTCTGACTTAAAATTCTACTTAGATACACTTTGCCTGTCATCCTTCTTTGACTAATAAATTAAATAATAGGAGTGATACAATCAACTGATTCTTGGAAGGCAGTCTCCCTGCATAGCCACAGTCTTTTGACTTAAACCAGTAAAAGGAAAGGTACATGAAAATTGTCAAAAACTTACTTGAAAATGCCTTGAATCTGAGTAAAATTCATCAATATTTTTCTGTAGGTTCACTAATTTTGGTAAATTTTCGTTACGAATGTGGGCCCAGAAATGACCAGGGCTTGTCACAGACACAACCATCAGTTCCAGAAGATCTGTTGGAGCATCTTTGGTTAAATGAGACTGTGGAACTGTATGTTCTCCTGAATCTCTAGCAGCTGCATCTTGAAGATAGATAGATAATTGAGAGATAGAAACATAGATAGATAGATAGATAGATGGTAGATAGATATATAGATAGTTTGATAAGCAAATAGATAATTACAAAAATGTGACACAGGGGATGACAAAGGAACATATGGAAAAACAGGATAAATTAGACAATGGATGGATATATGTTCAATACCTCATCTGTTGTCAAGCAAATATCATCAGAATTTTGATGTCCAGGTAGATATGTTTCTTTATTAGCCACACAGGGCTGAACACAGACGGGACAAATTACAAAGTAGAGCTTTTATTTTTGGGGAGGAAAAAAAACAAAAAAGAAGTGGGGTAGGTTTTCGATCAAAAGGGATCGTAAAAAAGAAAGAAAAAAAAAACTATCAGTAGGGATCGTGTATCACAGAAATGTCATGATGTAAAGTGTAAAGGGGGAAACAGATAAGGTTTATCAGTGGAAAGAAAAGCCTACGAGAAAGACCACGGTAACCTCGGTCAATAATGTCACATGTTAACACATTTATTTGCAAGTAAGTAACTCTGTTTTAAATTTTTCCTGGTTCATAGGATCATGCTCAAGGTGGCTTCATCATTCATATGTGCCATCCTTGCTACATTCACCCATTTTTTTTTCAAACATTCACTAGACAAAACTTGCCTCTCTACTCTCACTTTCCTTTTCAAGTGATACTTGAAGAAGTTGATGAGAGATTGACCAGAGAGGAAAGTGTATGTCTCTAATCCTTTCAGATGCGCCCACCAGATACATTTTTTCGCCATAGCCACAAGTATGATGAAAATAGCTCTTCCTTCCCATTTGAAGGAAGGAGGCATGACGATATTGACGATAGACTCGGCTGATAAACTGACTCGTCCCACACATGAAAGCAGTCGTTCGATGTCTAGGTAGATAATAGACAAGAACATAGATATACAGTCAAATGAATGACAATTGGATAAAATGACAAATAGATAGTTAAATAGAAATTGGTAGACAGGCAAACAGATGACAACTGAATAGATAGATAAATGAATAAATAGATAGATAGATACTGAAATGCACAGACAGATAGAAAGAGATAAACAAATAAATATATGTATGCCAGCAAACAAATAATATATGTAATTTATATCGATAAATTACAGGCAGCAAGGTAGAAGACAGACAGATTGTTAATTACATATATTAATATATTGAGGGACAAACATAGTAATAGACAGTGGACAAACAAATAGATATGTATAAAGTGGCACGTAAAAAGCACCAACTGATCTTGGCTGTTGCCAGCCTTGCCTGGCACCTGTGCCGGTGGTATGTAAAAAGCACCCACTACACTCACGGAGTGGTTGGCATTAGGAAGGGCATCCAGCTGTAGAAACACTGCCAGATCAGACTGGAGCCTGGTGCAGCCTCCTAGCTTCCCAGACCCCGGTCGAACCATTCAACCCATGCTAGCATGGAAAACGGACGTTAAATGATGATAATTATGATGATGAGACTGTTAGTCAAACAGATAAAAATGCTGGCATATATATATTTGGACAGGTAGACAGACACTGATATGATGCAAAAAGTTAGCTAAAGACAAATTAATAGTAATAAAAATGTTTACATGACAACAATAAGAATAACAACAAATTTACATGAGCTCATGAGAGAGTTGCTACATAGTTGCTCAATCTGCTAGAAATAGCAACCAAATTTCCCTTAAATTACACTTTAATATCCAAGATGGGATTGCTATATAGAAAAGCTAGGTATACCCTGTTTGAATGAAAGGTAGGGTGGTCATGATTAGGCTATTATTGATTGTATTTCAGCTTAGTTATGACAGGTTAGGTCTAAAAAAAAAGAACAAGTCCTACATTGCAATTATTCACATTATCATCCCAACCACTAACTACTACAACACTACAGAACCACTGGTATACCACTACTGTGCCAGTATATGTTCCTATTTCAATCATTACCCTCACCCACAAAGAATGGCATGTCATACCTGTGAAGATGGTGAAGAATTTGTACGCATCTCTTCCCAGGCGCATTGAAGTAATTATTCAAGCTAAGGGAAGCCACATGAAATATTAACAATGTACAGTAACTTCTTGAAATGAACATTATGTAAAAAATTTTCATTATAGACATTTTTCTGTTTTAAAACACTGTATCTTAATTGGTTTATATGAGGTCACCGAAAACTTTTGCATGGCCATTTTTGGTGGTCGTCTCACATCTTCCCCTCATTCGGAATCCTACTACAAAATATAATGGTTGGGTATGGAAACGACTCCAACAGGACAAATGCTTCATCTGTAAAAAACACAATGTGAAACATCCACTTATAAGTTGGTAATTTGTAGAAATTTACAATAGTTTAAAGTGGCCAAAGACTTTTGCATGGCACTGTATTTAAAAATGGAAATGCAAATTGAATAATGTGGTGTTACTATGCTTCAACAGACTACTTGCCTTACACCGCCTATTGTCTAACTCTGTTCCCTATCACCGCGTGAATAATCTAATAACAATAACAGAGACTACTTACTTTTTGTGTGAGCCACTCTATGCATGTGGTGCGCTGCAGTGTCACTGCTACTACACTGTGACAAAGGTTCTTCATGGAATGTGAGGTTCTTGTCGACTACGTCGTTAATTAGTTTCTGAAATGAAAGGAAAGATAGGTGATGGTTTGAAAAAGGGAAGGAGAGAGAGAGAGAGAGAGAGAGAATTACAGAAAAATAGATAGACAGACTGGCCCTTCTATCTTTCACCCATCAAAACAAATATATGACAACAGGAGAGAGAATGAGCTGCACCAGCAATTGGCTGATGCTAATCAGCGAGCTGAGTAAAATGGAGCAATGTGAAGTGCCTTGCTCAAGAACACACTGTGCCACCTGAAAGCAAACCATATCTGCGCATGTGTGTGTGCATGTGCTTGTGTATATGTATGTGTGTGTGTATATATATATATGTAAATATGGATATAGATATGTGTGTGTGGTTAAGAAGTTTTCTTCTCAACCATATGGTTTTGGGTTCAATCCTCCAATGTGCAACCTTGGACAAGTGTCTTCTACTATAGCCTTGGGATGACCAAAGCTTTCTGACTGGATTTGGTAGACGGAAACTGAAAGAAGCCCATCAGATATATATACATATGTATATTTATTTACATCTAGTAGATCAATAGGGTTTTACCTTGCCATTATAATTCACCAGCAAACTTTATTCGTGTAGCTGTATTTTCATGTTATCTAGGTGGCTTTGTGTAAAATATTTGTTTGCTCTATTAAGATGTGATATTCCCTTGCAGCGCTTGGTTCACATTGCCTTTTTCAATTTACATAGGGCAGGCAATGTTGGGACTATCTGATATCAAAATGCTTCACACAGTTTTTCACTTTCCATACACATAAGAACAATGCTATGACATTTCTTTTTCTCTCTTTTCAAAAGGTGGACTTATGGTTGAAGAAACACACTTTAAAGCTACTTTTGTATATACCAATGTGGAAGTTTCTTTTTTCAATTTCAATTATTCATCTGGCTGTTTCCTACACTTGATAATTAATTACTTTGCTTAACTATTTTGCATAATGGATGGGCCTTCATAGTCCTACAATTACATTCAACTTCCAGGATGATATTCTGACTGAATCTTCAGAGCTTGCTCATTTTTTTATTTTGCAAGCAATTTTGGGCACAGTTATAGCTAATCTTGACATTATTCTTATCAAACAACTGAAGGTATTTGTAGCCAGCTGGGGATTGTTTTCTTATTGGGATAAAACATTTCTATCCACATTTGATTTCACATCTTTTGTTGAAGAGAGGCTTAAATCAGAGTCAACTTGGTTCAACTTGCACTTCACCACTTCCATCTCAAAAAACAAAAACAAAAAAACACACAAATGAACAAAAAACTGAAAACAACAAACAAGGTCACTTTGAATAATGTATTCCTAGATACACTATATTTCTCTGCATGTATCTGCTTAGCCTGATAGGAATAGCATCCACCTTTCTCATATTACTGTTTTAAAAGTGAACCCTACATAAGAGAAACAATCACAGCTGGAATGTGTTTGCTTATATATGTCTGATGGATCAGAGACAACAAAACAACACATAATGAAGATTTCACTTACCTTGGCATGTTCTATTTGTTCTCTTGAACCTTCTATAGAGACAAACTGCATATGTTTTGCATCTCTATTTTCTGTTGTGTCTATGAGAACTGTAGCACCACTCACTCGGTTAATATATCGTACAGTTTGATAATTGTTACCTGGAATAGATAAAGATTCGTTAAGGTAAGTGATGATAATTGAGTGCCTTCATGTGACACATAGACTCTGAAGAATTACAATGAAGAATATCTGCACTACTCTATCATACTTAAATACAACATTGTAATTAATATTGCCAGTACACACACACATACACACTCACACACATGCATGCATACATCATTACATACATACATTCATATATGCATGCATACATCTATGAAAATTTGATTTTTTATAAGTAGAATTGTGAAAAATATACAAGACTTCTCTAAAATGCAATGTGAAACTCATAATCTGTTTAGCTATCTGAATTCAAAAGGTGGAACTTAGTTTCTTTGACTGAAATCAAGTTTTCTTTAGAGTAAGATTTGAAAGAATTAATAAGACAGACAAAATGACAGACAAAAAGATAGACACACACACACACATGCACACAGTATTTACATAAATATGTATGCATACATGCATTCATAGATACACATATATATTCATTTGCAGAGACACACATATATATGTATTTGGACTCAAAAGACAAACTTACCAATAAGTGAAATAGTTGATGAACTTGGAATATACATGTCTTCTGAAGTGACTGTTGAAATATCAGAAATGATTTGCTGGATTCTGAGTTCAGCCTGCTGGGTTGCTTCTAAGCTTCCTCGTATACATAGTGTTTGATCTTCTGTTGAGGATGTGTCACCATCTTGTTTGAGATCTATTTGGACATTACAGCTATTTTGTAACTGAAACAAAGGAAACCAGAGTTGTTTTTTTTATACTTTTTAAACGAAACTGTATTAAATGAAATATTAAAAAAGTTATCTAATAATAATAATAATAATAATAATAAATGTCCTGACACAGTACCAGGCAGTGACTCTCATGGCTTCTGGTCTTAACTGATTGGAAGTGTTATGTACATTTTGTCTTAGTATAAAAAGATGGGCTACTGCAAATATTCTGTTCAATACCACAGATTTGCTTGTTAGTTGCTTGACTGTAACCAGTTGAGCATGTCCCTCGGTGGTTGATGATATGTGCATCTCTGATCACAAACAGAAGTAGTCGGGGAGCATCATAGTCATGTGTTGAGAGGAATTCTTTGAGGCTTGAATAATTCACTTCTGGAAACATGAGTGTTTCATTCAACATCCTTAAACAACCCTTATTCAGGGACTTTTTGAGCGAGATGGGCAACTCTGGGCCTCAACTGCAAGGTCATGCACTGTTTGTCTTGATATGAGATCACCATGTTGCACAGATTTAGTTGTGATGAATGTGCCTGGTGTACCCTTATCAGACGGGTAGTCATGATGCTATTTTGGGCTTCGTATATTTTATCCCAGTGTCACTTTGATGGCATGTGCTGCTTTCTCACACAATAATAAAAATAATGATATTTTATCTATCATTTCAAAGAAGATATATTTTTGATGATCACTAACATAAGACTGGCACTCTGTCAGTTACAATGACGAGTGCTGCAGTTGGTCAGATGAATGGAATAGCTCGCTCATGAAATTAACATGCAAATGGCTGAGCACTCCACAGGCATGTGTACCCTTGATGTAGTCCTCAAGGAGATTCAGCATGACACAATGCGAGAAGGCTGGCCCTTTGAATTACAAGTACTACTCATATTTGCCAGCTGAGTGGACCGGAGCAACGTGAAATGAGGTGTCTTGCTTGGAGACATAACATGCCACCAGACCTTACAGTCTTGATTCAAATACCCTAACCATTAAGCCACATACCTTCACAGTCACTAACATAATACGACCATTAGCACATTGACACTGATTTTACATTGATCAGAGGTTGCTGCTTGATCAGTTCTGTTGACTTTCAGAGCTATGAGCAGTCATCATTATCATTATTTAATGTTGACTTCTCATACTGGCATGGGTTATATGGTTTGACAGGACATGGTGAATCACAGAGCTAAGTTGAGCTCCAATGTCAGCTTTGATATGGTTTCATAGCTGGATGCTCTTCCTAATGTTCTTCAAGGGTGGATGCCCTTCTTAATGCTCTTCTTAATGCCCTTCTTAATCTTACAGTGTGTACTGGGTACTTTTATTATGCTACTGGAACAAGGGAGATCTGAATTTTCTTTCAGGAAAATAGCTGAATCCAGTAACGTAAGCCAATCAGACATTGGTCAGTTTTATAGTGTTATTACTGTTACCACTTAAACATTTTAAATAAGATAGTCAGAGGAAGAGGGACAGAGTCCACAACCTGACAAAGTCAACCACAAGCAAACTTCAAAGTCATTGTCAACCTTTTCTTTGTAAAATTAAATTTATGCTCATATTTTGGTCAGTTCATGGCTAGGTCATAGTAGGTCATGGTCAGGCAAGGTCAAGTCAAAATTAGGTAAAGGCAAAGTCAGATAAAGTTAAAGTTATTTAATGTCAAGTCAGGTAAAGTCAAAGTCAAGGCCAGGTCAAAGTCAAGGTCAGGTCAAAGTCAAGTTAGGGTCAGGTTATGGCATCAAGTTCAGTTAAAATGGTTAAATATATTGAAATATTCTAAGGCTTACTCGCTGTAAACTTGATCTGTTTGTGCCAATGATGGCTGATGTGGCATAAGAAGGAATTTGGACTTCTGTGACTGTCATGGAAGATTTTGATTTTGAGCTTTTAGAGTCTTCTTCTTCGTTATCTGAAAAAGCATAAAGGACAACATCTTAAGCACTGTAATGATAATTAGGGAACAATTTCTTTTTACTGTTTTGCTCATTTTATTCTATTTTAATTTTTTTATATAACATATGTGTGTGTGTGTGTGTGTGTCTTTGTCCCCCCACCACTTGACAATTGGTGTTGGTGTGTTTATGTTCCCATAACTTAGCAGTTTGGCAAAAGAGACTGACAGAATAAATAACAGGCTTAAAAAAAAAATAAGTACTGGAATCAGTTCATCTGATTAAAAGTTCTTCAAAGCAGTGCTCCAGCATGGCCACAATCTCATGACTGAAACAAGTAAAAGATAAAAGAATAACAGAAGAAAGAATCAAAAAGCAATCCAGAACGACCTGCTCAGAGAAGCTTGTATTTCAGATCTGTTACAAGTGTTGCAATGTGTTTCTTGGAATGACATATTTTTCTACATTGCTTCAGTCCATTTAGTTGTGGTGATGGAAATAGGTATTGGATTTTTTAAAAGGAAATGACAGCAGTCAAAAAATTTAAGCATCAAGGAATTTTATTCATTGGACCAGTGGTGTAGACATGTCCCCTCCGCCTCCTACCAGGGTCTTACTTTCATTTGATACAGTGGCTGCAGGCTGGAGGAGGGCTCTGTGGCAGGCTCTGCACCAGATGGCTGTATGTGATTAAGGAAGATCTCTAGATCTCCTTGGAGGATGAAGAGAGACTGACATCTGACCACCAGTGATGGAGGGCACTGGTGGACCTGGTCAGTTCTACACATAACGACATCTCTAGTATTGCTAACCTGGGATGACCTTAGCCCTATCAGGCAAGAGTGGAGAGAGAGAAAGAGGGAGAGAAAGAAAGAGAGAGAGAGAGAGAGAGAGAGAGAGAGGAGAGAGAGAGAGAGAGCAGTGTGTGGTTTAGATAAGAAAAACAAATATCAAAGGAGGATTTTTGTCTTTATATAATACATATGGGGTAAATAAGTTTGACAAAGACTATCTCTCTTTCACTAATCCATTGTTGTTTAACCCTAGGTTAGCCCTGACCAAAAAGGATTACCTACGGTCAAAATGATGACCATCTTATTTTTTACTCAACACATTGTGATCTAAGATCACACCATCCAAAGTGTCACTTTTTTCTTTTGAAGATGGTAGAGTGAAATTTCAAGCAAAATTTGGTTTCTGTTTGTAGCAGAATGAATGACCATAAAGAGGTATCCTTGATGTCTTGTCCTTCTCTACAGCAGATGTAGAGCTTCACACAACCACTGGTGTTCTGTGTTTTATTTAACTGTATATTATAGGTCTACATTATCCAATACATCCACATTTTTAAGACAGTAAAGCGTGATTGGAAGAAGAAATGGTTGCTTTTTCTACTGGTTCTAGTAACTGTATAAAGGCTCTCTTAAGATCACTACTGCTGATTCATATATATATATATATATATAAATATATATATATATATTATATATATATATATATATATATATATATATATATATTATATATATATATATATATATACATGCTGTATTAAATCTCTGAGCGAGATGTAAACAGTAGCAATACAGAATCGTAATATATTATTGCCAACCAAGTGTGGCATCCTATACAGAACTGCTACTGACGTTTATAGCCCCAGGAAGACATTGCTTCCAGCAGGCTAATGACACACATTCTGTGTCCATTAGTATACTAATCGGACACAGAATGTTGGCAAATATATATATATATTGGTTGGCAATTATATATATATATATATATATATATATATATGAATTTCATGTTATGAGAGAACTAATTCTAGCTATCAGAGAATGGTGTGAAGGCTGATTGTCAGATCACTTAAACTGTAATGTGCATAGACGTTTTCTCTCATTCTCCTCATTCTATGAATAGGGGCATTTTCACCCAAAATATCATATTATTGAATGCCCAATTCAGGATAACAGCATATAGGTACACTGCAACATAATTTCTTTTCCTCAACAGGCCCTGCCCTGTTTAACATTATCCTGAAAGAGATCAAAGAGGAAAAGGATCCCCTCAACTTTAAATGGAGTCTGGACAGATTTCTTCAGGTAACACCGGATAAGCCACCCATACCTGGATACAACTCACTAAACAAGAACTTACTACTAAATGGACCATAAACAAAACTTGACTTAAACAGGATTTAGATAATCCTATCAGGTGGTGCTATTAAGTTAGACATGGCCTGGACCAATCTTTGATCGAAACTTATCTAAATTTTATCCAAATTTTATATTAATCTGTCCCCAGCTGTGGCTTATTCAACCATTGTTCCCACTATATGCTTGCAGGAGAGAAATAGAGAGAGGAAATGTGTATGCATGTATGTGTTGTGACTATGTGTGTATCACAAATATAACATTGGTAACAGAAACATTGTGGATTTAACAGATAGAAATAGAAGACACACTTTAAAATATTTTAAAGGTGAGTTTATGAAGAAAGAAAATGCAGGGAAAAAAAGATAAAGAACAATAGTAGTAGCAGTAAGAAGAAGAAGAAGAAGAAGAAAAAACAACAACAACAACAGCAATAACAATATCAACATATATTCTATTATTTATGCTTGGTTTTTGAGAAATTTTTTTTTTTTTTTTCCACAACAAACCTGACAATAATTTTACGTGACATAAAAATAAAAATTCCAATGATTGACAGAGAAATAAATACTGACTGATGAGTGAGCGATAATAAGGTCATGCAGAAAACGAGCAGATAAATCTACGATAGTATGTATGCTGACTTAGCTATTGAATTCAAATCATTGTAACACATAGTAAATTTGTCCATCATACCATTTGGTAAATAGCATGACTATAATAATAATAATAATAATAATAATGATAATAATAATGATAATATTAATAGTGATGATGATGATGATGATGATAATAATTCTTTAAATTTTGGCACAAGGCCAGCAATTTTAGGGGTAGGGTTAGTTAATTATATCGACCCTAGTGCTCAAAAGGTACTTATTCTATTAACTCTAGAAGGATTAAAGTTGATTTCAATGAGATTTGAACTCAAAGCTCAAAGGGCTGTAACTAAATACCAGATGGCATTTTGACTGAAGTTCAATTTCTGCCAATAATAATAATAATAATAATAATAATAATAATAATAATGGAAATGATGATGATGATGAAGATGGTCATTTCCATGTCCATGAGAATGGTAGAAGTTGCATGTCAGAGAAATGCAGACCAAGGGAAGTGGAAACCAAGCAAGGGAGAGAGAGAGGGAACAAGCAAAATTTTTGTCTGAAACAAGCAGTATATCAAATGACTGATGATTGAAAACAAAAGGAGAGAGAAAGGGATAATATAGAAAGACATATATAAATATATATGCAAGAGGAGGAGGAGGAGGAAGAGAGATTTGTTACCTGCATGCTTACTCCATCACAAAAAAAAAAAAACATGCCATGCTGTCTCCATTACAATCAACCTTCTACTAAAATTGGGTAAAATTCATAACATTTTAAGAAATCATTTGAAAAAGAGAGAAAAAAATGTAAAACTTTTCTCTCTTGTATCGAAAAGATTTACAATATATATATAAGTGTGTGTGAGTGTATGTGACTGAAACAAAAAGAAATTGAGAGAAAGACGATTTTACAATCTCATTTTAATTTCTATTATTTTTATTATTTACTATATTTTATGTATTTAAGTTCAATTCTTCGTGTTTGTGCATGTGTGAGTATATGTATTTGTATATATATATATATATATATATGTGTGTGTGTGTGTGTG
This sequence comes from Octopus sinensis, assembly GCF_006345805.1. Lineage (NCBI taxonomy): Eukaryota > Metazoa > Mollusca > Cephalopoda > Octopoda > Octopodidae > Octopus > Octopus sinensis. Next base: position 34,489,674 of record NC_043010.1, read on the forward strand.
TGTGTGTATACACAAAGTCACATTCATACACACAAGTTATATATCTTAATCATGGATTACATAGTCCAGTGGTGCTCAACCATTTTTTTTACTTATGGATCATTTTGATTCCAATTTTATTTGGGTGGACCCGCATAACCGTTCATTATTTAAAAAGTCTTATTATATTTTTATAATTAATGTTATTAAGAATTGTATTTTAAAAAATGTTAAAATATTTAGGAGAGTATTGTAGTTCGCTTGAAGCATTATGTATTGTTTGTAAAGAATAAAAAGATTTGAATGGTACAACAATGTACTTATAGTGCAAAGTTGTACCATTCAAAACTTTTTATTTGTTAAAATATTTGGTGTAGTTTAGAAGTATATAGCCAATTTCCACTAAGAAATCTTTTATGGACTTCCAAGGGTCATATGGGCCCCAACTGAGAACCACTAAAATAGACCATAACTTAGGAAAGTACCACATTTAATAGCATGTAAGATGTACTTTTTACAAAAAATAGTCTCAAAAAAATCATTCTGGGTCCTCTGAAGTTTGGCCTATATTATATGTTTTAATGTTCCAAAAAACCATTTTTCTGAATATGCATTGTTGAAATTGGGTTGTGTCTAATATACCTGTATGTCTTTTATGCTGTCAAATATAGTATTCAATAAATTATAGTAGCAGAGTGCTTATATGTACATGATGCCTTTGTTGATGCAATTACAGCTCTATATTTGTTGTCTTTCTCCAACTGGGAAGGACGTTTACAGTTGTTTCAAATGAAATTTATTCACATGTGTCACTCAGTACATCATTCTCAACTAAATATATGCATACACAGAAGGAATATAAAAAGCAAAGATGGTTCCAGTAAGATTTGAATTCAGAAAGTAAAGCAACATAGCTAAATATCAAAATGCATTTTGTTTGCCTCTCTAGCAAGCCTGCAAATTCATTAATCACCTGATAATTATAACAGTAAGAATTCCTAACATAAACATAAAGTCACAAATAAAAGGAGAAGAGCTCATGTAATTAAATGAACCATAGTAATTAACTGGTACTTACATGTTGACCTTGGAAATATGAAAGGCAAAGTTTGCCTTGGTGGTATTTAGACTTAGAAAGTAGATGAATGGGCATTTTTTAATTCAGTGCTCTATAAATTATTCCATCCTTCTGATTATGGTGATGATGATGATGATGATAAAAATAATGATAATAAAACCTTCTTGCTAAAGGCACAATGCCTGAAATTTGAGGTGAGAGCACTAGTTGATTACATTGACCCCAGTGTTTCACTGGTATTTAATTTAATTTAATTAATTTAATTTATTCAAAGGATGAAAGGTAAAGTCAACCTTGCTGGGATTTGAACTCAGAATGTAAAGACAGATGATATGCTGCTAAGCATTTTGCCCAGCATGCTAACAGTTCTGCCAGTTCATCACTTAATAATAATGATAATAATATGAAAATTACAACTGTTGTTTCTAATTTAGGCACAAGGACAGCAGTTTTGAGGAGAAGAGGTTAGTTGTTACCATCAACCCCAGTACTTGACTGGTACTTTATTTTATTAACCCCCACAGGGATGAAAGGCAAACTAAACTTAGAGAGCAGGAAGAAATATTGGTTTCAAATATTGGCACAAAGCTGGCAGTTTTAGGGGAGGAGTAAGTCAATTACATCAACCCCAGTGCACAACTGGTATTTATTTTATTGATCCCAAAAGGATGAAAGGCAAAATCAAGATCAATGGAATTTGAACTCAGAACATAAAGATGGACAAAATACCAGTAAGCATTTTGGCCGTTTGCTAATGATACTGCCACCTTGCTACTTTAAAGTAGAAATATTCTTTTCTGCTTTAGGCACAAGACCCAAAATTTTGGGAAGGGGTGGGGGCAATAGATTAGATCGACCCCAGTGTGCAACTGGTACTCAATTTATTGACCCCAAAAGAATGAAAGGCAAAGTTGACCTCAGTGATTCTGCCAGTTCACCAATAATGATAATAAAAGATTCCTTACAATGAAGTGAAAACAAGTAGCAATCAGTTGGCTAAATTGACTCTCAGTCAATTTAGCCAACTGTTTCTCCACCTGATCCCACTCCGTTTATCTGAAGTTTTTGCATCGTATCTTAATTAGAAACCATCATCATCATCATCATCATCAACATAACCAGTAACATCATCACTACATGAAAGTGTTTCATCAACTTTTAACATGAGAAAACAACAGAATTTTGACCAAGACTGCAGAAGGAAGAGACATTTTGTTTAGGAAAATACAGGCACATCATAGTAACAGTTGCATGCCATGCTGAACAAATTTGGAAGTATTGTTAATTTTTTTTTTTTAGTACAACATCAGCAATAACAACAGAAACAACAACAACAACTACTCATGAGCAGCATCAGCAGCAAGATCATTAAACAGATTTAAACCAATGATTAATTAATTAATCAAACCAAAAACTAACCTGCAATCAATTTCTGACCAATGTTTAGTCTGTGGCTCAGAAATCTTGCTGACCTTTTCCCTCGACGGAGCAAATGTCGTCCCACTGGAACAAAGAATTGGCTGCAGGCAATGGACTACTATGTTTGCAAAGAAATTGGCGGAACAAACCGCTGAGTAAAGAAAACAAACAAACAAGCCAACAAACCAACCAGCCAACTGACCAAGCAACGAATTAACCAATCAAAATATAGCAAAACAATTTTGTTTAGTTTTAGAAAATAATTTTTGCTTTTGTTTTAATATAAGATGATGGTTAACCGTTTCATGTCTAGAATAACTGGACACTATAACACTATAATTAATTGTTACACTGTAGTTAATTAGCAAGTCTTTTAGGATCTTAAAGATTGATTGGACTTTTAATCTCATCTTTTAAGTATTTCAAACAGGTGTCATTTTCCCTAGTGGCTGCAGTTTTTACTAGGGAGATAATTATTTCTTCATAATATTTGGTGGGATTAGAAATCTGAATTTGAAATTAAGGAATTATTAAGTAAAAGATGCAAAATCTTCTAGTTGGTGATAATTTTGTATAATACTATTTCATCCTTTTTACACTAAATCAATGATTATCAGTAGTGTAAATGGTCACTTGTGGTAGTAAATTGACTGAGAAACAGAGAGAGAGAGGAGAGAGAGAGAGAGAGAGAGAGAGAGAGAGAGAGAGAGAGAGAGAGAGAGAGAGAGAGAGAGAGAATCCATATTTTACTTTGCATTGTGTATTTTGGAAAGTTCTGTAACAAATAGAACCATAACATAGCCTTTCTATTGATTAAAACCATGAAAGACAGAAGATATTTGCTACCAAACTCTTTGGATGAAAATGATGGAATCTATGATAAAAATATCTATTTAAAGCTGTTTTCCATTTATTTTAATTTTCAGTTTGAAAATTCATATTGATATAAGAAATAAAAGTTTTATTTCAATAAAAATTGGCAAAGCAATATTTTTTTATTGATTCAAGGTAAAATTTCAGTTTTTTGCTTGTTTATAAGAATATTTATAAGAATTTTGAATTTTTATTTTATTTTAAACTTTTAATTTCTAAAAATTTAATATTTTTTTCTTTGTCCTCATTTTTGATTTATATACATAAAAACAAAACTGTATTTTTAGATTTTAACAATTTGAAATTTCCCAGAATCCAACAACTAAAATCAAGAAGATCCAGGAGAACAAAAAAACTCCTGGTCACTGCTTCTATTAATTAATAATGACAAAAACACAAATGATGAGATTTGTTAGTCCAAGCAATTTTTACCATCCTACTGACAGCTCATCTCTGAAATATAGAAATCTTATGAACATCAGAAGAAACTAGAAAATCAGTTTGTCTCTATCCCTTATAAACCTTGTATTTATTAATGTTTCACCTATTACTGTATTTGATGGTTTATAAGGTGCCTAAACTTGTAAGACACACCTTTAATTTTGGTGGGCCCTTTCTCACACCACAAACTGTCAGTAATCTAAAACCCAATGCAGGCTAATTTCCTGGAACATATTTTTAAAAAAATACAAACAAAAAGCACCTTATAAGTCGTCAAATATAGTAGTTTTATAATACAAGTTGGGAACACAATTACAAATAGTCTTAGTAGCCATTATGTAGTGCTATCAGCAGCTGTTGTTGTGAAAGGGTTAAATCAAATACACCAGTAGCAGGGTTTACAGTTAGAAGTTGTGTAGTTATAGTAATGACATTACTCCTAGTGTAGAAGGGTCAACACACTGGCTGCAGGTTTCACAGTTAAATAAGTTATTATATGTAGCAATAGTAGTGGAGTGTCCATCAATCAGTAAGTTACGAGCTGTGATATGGTTAACTTCAGTTGCAGTTCATAAGCAAACTAGAGGCAGCAGTAGTAGTTGATGTAGTAACAGCTATCACGCAGTGTTACAAAGTGGTGTTCTAAGGTTTGCGAAAAAATTCAAGCCATACTGTCTTCTGTAGACCACATGAGAGATGCAGAACAGTTAGAAATGAACAGGAATTCAAAAGTAGTGATAACAGGGTGATTAACAAGTGAAAGAAATCACTCTGGAAATTAGGTTTAATGAAACAATTAAAAGTTATAATAAAATAAAGGATGAAATAAATTCAATGCAGTTGATTAGTTAAGATGCTGGACTAGTTACTAAGCCTAATCATGTATGTATTCAGAACACTATTACAATCACTGTTTATGTGTGTGTGTGTGTAAAGGAAGTGGGGGTGATGAGGTGATGACTTAAGAAACCACAGTCATGTGGGTACAATTATACTTAATGTATACTTAATGAAAATTACTTCTTCAGTATTAAGAACAATCATTATCTAATTCTGGTCATGAAAAGAAAAAAAAAAAAGGCTGGGGAGTCAACCGTTGCTGAAATTTAATTAATCAAACGTAATCAAAATTAATCAAATATGGAATAGTCCATTTATATATCTAAAAATCTGACTAATGTTTGATCTTTAGATTTATAAAACATTATCTTGTGAGGGAACCTGTATGTGGTCACATGATTTGCGTGCTATAATTAGCAGCCACATTTCCTTCATATTACACCTTACCTTCTTAGGAAAAGAAAGGTTACATTAAGTAACACAAGGATGGTCATGACTGGAATACCTTTGGTCATCGGTCTGCTAGATCAGGACTGACTTGGCTACTAAACTATAACAGTGTATTATTTTACATCCCCCTCTCACACATCAATATCATAATTGTCCTCATCACTAGGAACTAAGAATATTCTTTTCTACACTAGGCACAAGGCCCAAAATTTTTGGGGTTGGGGGCAGTCGATTAGATCAACCCCAGTATGCAAGTGGTAGTAAATTTATTGACCCCGAAAGGATGAAAGGCAAAGTTGACCTTGGCAGGATTTGAACTCATAACATAAAGACAGATGAAATACTGCTAAGCATTTCACCCAGCGTGCTAATGTTTCTGCCAGCTTGCCGCCTTAGGAACCAAGAATATTGCCCAACTAATGATTAATAGAGACAGAAGCAGTATCAATACCAAGAGGTAATCTTGATCTCCAACTTAACGTGGAGTATGTGTTAGATTATTAGAATCATCATCATCATCGTTTAACGTCCGCTTTCCATGCTAGCATGGGTTGGACGATTTGACTGAGGTCTGGCGAACCAGATGGCTGCACCAGACTTCAATCTGATCTGGCAGAGTTTCTACAGCTGGATGCCCTTCTTAATGCCAACCACTCTGAGAGTGTAGTGGGTGCTTTTACGTGCCACCGGCATGAGGGCCAGTCAGGCGGTACTGATAACGGCCATGCTCAAATGGGGCTTTTTATGTACCATCTGCACAGGAGCCAGTCCAGAAGCACTGGCAATGACCTCGCTAGAATCTCTCATAAGAACTTATAGTGCATAAAAGCACTTAAAATCATATCATTGATAGGCAGTATACTAGCATGATGAAATCATGTGACCTATCAGTTCTGGTGGTGATAGCAAATGATTCTCATCTGTCAACAATATGATTTCGAGTGCTTTTATGCATCATGAGTCCTTACGAGAGATTCTCTCATGGCAATTAATGCAGTATTCTGTGTTCTAACATGATCCTCCATGTTAAGCTGGAGATCAAGATTGGTTGTTCAACTAGTTTGTAGTCAGCCTAGATGTCTGACAACTCTCACTTGCAATGTTTCCTTTATGCTCTGGTGTCAATTGCTACGACTTCATAGTCGGATCAGTACAAAAATGAGAGAACACTGTACTGAGACTAGATAAACACAATTGTTAAGGAATTGTCTGTGCATTGTGTCTTTGAGAAAGAACACTTTATTTCTCATTGCTCCAGTCGACTCAGCCGACAAAAATGATTTGTACCTGTATTTTAAAGGACCAGACTTTTCACTCAGTGTCATACTGAATCACCTTGAGAACTATGTTAAGAGTAAGCATATTTGTAAAGTGCTCAGC
>NC_043010.1:34498633-34548633 GCF_006345805.1 Octopus sinensis
AAAAAAAAACGCACAAAAAAAGTTCAAGGTAGATGACATGTGGCAAAAGTGAGTGAGAGAGGTGATGACAATAAGTGGTCAAAAGATTAACATGTAGTAAGAGAGAATAGGGGAGAAGATGGCAACAAGTGGTAAAGGAGGGTAGGTAAAAAAAGGAGGTGATATATATATATATATATATATACATATCTTTTATGTTGGGGCACCACCTTGAAGGGTTTAGTTGGACAGCTCAATCCCAATACTTACTTTAAAGTCTGGTAATTGTTCTATTGGTCTCTTTGCTGAACTGCTAAGTTACAAGGGTGTTAAACAAACCAACACTGTTGTCAAGTGGTGGTGAGAGACAGTCACAACAGAAATACAAAGATACACACATACATTTATATACAACGGTCTTTGTTTTTTCAAGGCTTTGGTTCAAGACATTTGCCCAAGGTGCTGTACAGTGGGACTGAACCCAAAACCACATTGCAGGAAAGCAAGCTTCTTATCCACACAGCCATGACTGCATCTAACCATAGCTGCTCCGACACACACAGGATTCTTTTATTATTCTTTTACTTGTTTCAGTCATTTGACTGTGGCCATGCTGAAGCACTGTCTTTAGTCGGACAAATCAACCCCAGAACTTGTTCTTTGCAAGCCTAGTACTTATTCTATTGGTCTCTCTTGCTGAACCACTAAGTTATGGGGACGTAAACACACCAAAATTGGTTGTCAAGTGATGGTGTGGGGACAAATACAGACACACACACACACAAATATATATATATACATATATATACACATATACATATACATACATATATATATATATATATATATATATGAGAGGCTTCTTTCAGTTTCCGTCTACCAAATCCACTCACCAAGCTTTGGTTGGTCCGAGACTATAGAAGACACTTGCCCAAAGTGCCATGCAGCAGGACTGAACCCAGAACCATATGGTTGGGAAGCAGGCTTCTTACCACACAGCCACATCTGGATCAGTCCTGACCAAACAGACATTTGATCAAAGACTTCCAGCCATGACCATCCTGTTTTTTTTTCTTTTTAGCTAAAGTGGCCTAGTGGTTAGAGTGTAGCACTCATGACTTTATGAGCATGGTTTCCATTTCCAGACCAGATGATGCATTGTATTCTTCAAAATGCTTTGCTTTATGTTGTTCCAGTCTGCTTAGGTGTAAATAAGTCCCAGCAACATCTGAGACGTTAACCTTACAATGGACTGGTGTCCCATTTAGTGGGGAGTGTTGTAATCTCAGTAACTGATATACAGGGAGCCCTAACCTTTTAAGTTTTAGGACTCAGGACAGACCCAAGCCTAAGCTAGATTATCCTTTCATTTTTAAGATGATAGAAAGATATGAGGGAGATTTGGCTGGTATTTCTAGCAGGTAGAATGACCACATAGGGGCTTTTAAGATATCTGAAGAGGAGGAGATGATAAAAGAAGTGGTAGAAGTGGGTATGAGAGAAGATGATAATATCTGATAAAAAAACTGAGGTAAGATATGACAAGTGATAAGAAAGATTGATGGAGAAGAAATGGTTAAAAATAAAAAGTGATGGAGGAAGTGGTGATGCAAGTGGTAGAAAGGATGGAAGGAGGAGGTGACACAAAGTGGTAAAAGGAGGTGAGGGAGGAGGAGATAGAAGTAGTAAAAGGTGAGGGGGGAAATGGTAGAAATGGTAAAAGGGGATAAGTGGGAGGATGTGACATAAAGTGATAAAAGGGTGAGGGTGGAGATGACAGAAATGGTAAAAGTGGTCGAGGGAGGAGGAGATGACAAGAAGTGGTAGAAAGAGAGGGGAAGAAGATAGCAGTGGGAGGAGGTGACAAATAATGGTAAAGAGAGTGAGGGAAAGATAACAGAAACTGTAAAAATGGTCAAGGGGGAGGCAATGAGTGGAGGAAGAAATGGTAGAAAAGAAAAATCACTTACCATCTGTGTGCCGGAGTAACAAATAAAGCAAGACAAATGTGGTTGGAAGGGCAACAAAAAGAGCGAGTTTTCCTGTGATTGTTATGTCAAACATGGTTGTTGGTTATTGCGTCGTTGAATGCTGGTAATATATATATACTTTGTTGTCAGCAGTCAGGGGGAGATAAATTTTCACTGGCTGCTGTTAGACTTCTTACTTATTTAATTTCTTCTCTTGTTTTATATTTAACGCTCGAAATGACCTGAAAATTTTGCACAGGTGCAAAAGAAAAAAGAAGAAAAAAAGAACCATTGTTAATTAATGCTAATTAACGAGTTAAAATATTGATGGTAGGTGCAGCAGTAGCAGGAGCACAGTAGTGAAAATAAAAAAAAATAATATCCCTTTCTACTTAAGGCACAAGACCTGAAATTTTGTGGGTACATCAACCCCAGTGTTTCACTGGTACTTAATTTATCGACTTTGAAAGGATGAAAAGCAAAGTCAACCTCAGTGGAATTTGAACGCAGAATGTGCAGACAGATGAAATACTGTTAAGCATTTTGCCTGGCATGCTAACACTTATGCCAGCTCACCACTGTGATAATAATAATAATAATGAAATAATATAATAATAATAATAATAATAATAATAATAATAATAGATAATAATAATAATAACAACAATGATGATGATGATGATGACAATGACAATTTCAAACTAGTGATTTTGAGGGAGTGTCAATTACATTGACCCCCAGTGGTCAACTGGTACTTCTTTTATAAACCCTGAATATAATGCCCTGGCAGCCAACAACTGGTGCAGTAATCCTAGCAGAGTTTAATGCAAATAATGAAGTCTAAATAAGATGAAAATTAGAAGAACAAATGAATTTCATTTTAAATAAATGAAGCTTTATTTCTTTAAGTTTGGAACTGAAATCCCATCAGAGTAGAATATTGAATTTTACTTTTATCTTTTCATGCATCATTTATCATCCTAATTTTTAACATACTTTCCCGTGCTTACAAAGGTCAAACAAAATTTGTTGAGGTGGATTTTTGATCGCTGGATGTCCTTCCAATTGCCAATTCACACCTGTTTCCAAGTAAGGTAATATTTCCTCATGTTTTTCCCAATATTTTCTCAGACATGTTTCCATAGAAGTTTGGAAACCAAGATCACCATTTGCATGATGGTAACACTCATTTACAACAAACATGCAGCAACAAGGCACAGTAACACACACTCACATATGCATGCACATACATACATACATACATACATACATACATACATATATATATGTGCGTAATTTTTGGAATAATGGGTAATTTTTGGAATAATGGGTATATGTCAATAATAGGTATATTTAATTCGGTATATGCGAAGGGTATATCTGAAGGCGCAATAATTGGTATATGTGAAGGTGCATGGCTCAGTGGTTAGAGTGTCAAGCTCACAATCATGAGGTTGTGATTTCAAATCCCGGACCAGGCTGTGTTGTATTCTTGAGCAAGACACTTTATTTCACATTGCTCCAGTTCACTCAGAAATGAGTTGCGATGTCACAGGTGCCAAGATGTATTAGCTTTTGCCTTTCCCGTGGATAACACTGGTGGTGTGGAGAGGGGAGGCCAGTATGCATAGGTGACTGCTGGTCTTCCATAAACAACCTTGCCCGGACTTGTGCAATCCCATGGTCAGTCATGACTGAAGCGGGGTCTCAGCAAGGGTATATGTCAATTAGGGTGTTGATGTGTTGAGTAAAACACTAGCACAGTTTGGGCTACCTGGTGTTATCTGCAGTTAGGGTATATTTCCGTTGGATCTACTTCAGGAATTCTGCAGTATTAGTTAAGATAATAATCATTTAAGGAAACAGAAGATGGATTTGCTATTAGTCTTTATTCTGTACAATGATTGTTTCTACCCATCCTGTGATTGTCCTTTATGGGTGGGATGTTGTACATCCTATTGTGTTACATCAATGTTTGCAGTCTGGGTTACATCAGATATGTGCATACATAAAGTGGTGTCCACTAGAAATATTGAATTCAGGCAGCCATGTTGGTATTTGCATGCTTTACTACTAAATAGAGCAAGTCACCTGGAATTTGCATTACTGGTCTGGAACCCCTATCTTGCCCAGGATATTAATTGTCTTGAAACCGCTCAGCGACGTGCAACCAAGAGAATACCCTCCATCAGGCATTTGCCATATTCTGAACACCTTACTTCCCTGGGCATGGATACATTGAAACTCCAACGTCGGGCAGCTGACTTGGCAGACACCCATAAAATTATTAACCATCTTACAAACAATAACTCTGAGCACCTTTTCAAACTCCACCTGTCTAACACCCGTGGACATGTTTACAAAGTCAGAAAATCTATTAAATCCACTGTCAAGACTTTGTCCAGCCTGTGGCTGTAGTAGAAGATGCTTGCCCAAGGTGCCAGAAAATAGGACTGAACACAGAACCATGCGGTTGGGAAGCACACTTCTTACAATACAGCCACACTTACACCTATGTCAGAAAAAATTAATATTAATATTATTGTCCATGGTTCAATTGTTTCACACATGAAATGATATTAATGTTGTATTTGTGTAAGAAATCCCATTATGGTGACTAAACACACACACATGCACAGACACAGCACACACGGACACAGAGACACACACACAGATAAATTATTGGACTGGATTGGATTGCCTATGTTCAGTTCATTGCAGGACAAAAGCCTCAACGTGTTCTCTCCACTAACTACAGTTTGATGTAGAGGCTGTGAATTTGCACTTGAGATCAAACTGGTTTGATGAGCCTACTCTGCCACACTGGCTTGACATGGATTGGCAGATGGGGAGCAGCTCGTTTTGCTCCTACCTAGGAGTAAAGTTGATTACATTGACCCCTATGTTCAACAGGAACTTATTTTGTCAACTCCAAAATGATAAAAGACAAAGATGACCTCGGTGGAATTTGAACTCAGAATGTAAGGATGGACAAAAATACCACCAACGATTCTGCTAACTCACTACCTCTACAAATTATAACAGATACAATACTGCACAGATGTTTGTAGAAATATTTGTAAGTCTTTAAGACAATCATCTGATCGATATTGAACTTAGAACTCATTAAATAAAATATCATGTGTTTAAAGAAAAATGGCATTGTAGGTTATATATTTACATCACTTTCTTTGAAGTTCAATAAGAAAACGTTCACCGTTTATTGATTTATGCTCTTGCTACTTAAAAATAGTATACTACGATGATTGCTGTTATTGCTATTATTTTTGGTTGTTTCTGCTTTTCTTTGTATTTTGTCGATTGTTCTTGTTAAAAGACAGCCACTAAAAACACTGCTCGTAATGTTGGTGTTTTATTATCAATCTTGTATGAGAGACAGTTTCAGCTAATCAATGCCAAGTGTACAGATTGATTTTCCAAACACACACACACTGTGTGCGCATGCATGCACACACACACACTGACATATGTACACACACACACACATATACAACATACATGTACACAACCACATGCACACACAAACGTACACACACATGTAAAACACACATGTACACACATGCACTCACACAAATGTACACATCCACACGTGCATGTACATATGCACACACACACATGTACACACACATGTACACATGTACACACACATGTACATCACTCACGCACACACACATGTACACACACACGTGTACACACACACGCACACGTGTACACACACACATATACACACACATGTACACACACACATATACTCATACACACAGAAGCATGCACACACACACATACACACAAATCCAAACAAACAAAAAAGACACAAGTTGTTGGAGAAGTTACATATTTTTCGCATTTTACTGAAAAACCTACTTAACTCATGAATCTAAAATAGCTGAATTCAGCATTACCATTATCCAAAGCATTATCATCACCATCAACATTATCACGATCATTATCATAATCATTATCCACATCAACATCATCTTCATCACCATTACTATCACAATCTGATTTACAACTAAGAAAAATAAAAAGTAACACACTTTTCAGATACACACACACACACACACACACACACACACACACATATATATATATATATATATGTGAGTATGCAAACATAAGCATGCATGCATAAACACACATGCACACACACATACACTCACACACACACGTACACACAAATATACATATAAGACTACATCATTGCTGCTGTAGAAATTCCAATGAAAGGATCATGTTTTTTAGGCTAAAAACCGGTTCTTATTCCATTGACAAGAAATTTGAAAAGTAGAACCAGGAAATCATACAACACACCTCCCCTCATATATATATGTGTGGTGTGTGTGTGTGTGTGTGTGTGCAAGTGCATGCGTGTGTGTGTGTGCGTGTGTGCAAGTGCATGCGTGTGTGTAAGTGCATGTGTGTGTGGTGTGTGTGTGTGCATTAGAGCTAACACACTATGTCAAAGAAAGCATTTTAGATGTTACATATACTAACTGAGGAGGTACATTTACAAAGTTACATACACAATTTAAAAAAAAAGAAGTTTTTTTTGATACAACATGCTAATACAACACTTGTATTTTTTTCATATCAGCCCCAAATGCATCAATAAACACATTTCACATTCCTAATATACACATATGTCACGATAATTTGGCGTACCTTTAACATACATATCTGTTACACACAAATATTGAATCTCAGAACTCTAATTAATAATATATTGAGAGTTATGCCCCTTGAATTATGCCTATGACACAAGTGAAATCACCATATGAAAGTATCACATTTGAAAAACATGTCTGATGAATGAAAATGTGTGTTCTCTGTTTTCTGTGAGAGCGTTATCTTTCTGGTTGACATGAAACTTGACTTACATAGCTGTATTTCATAAGTATTGACTATACACACACACTCACACACACACACACAAACACATATATATACACATACACACGTATATATACACATACACACACACACACATCATTTGTATATCCTACATAAAGTGGATATACAGTTAGAACATCATAGTATTGTGGCATCTCATATAGGAAAAGTACTGAAGTATCAATAGCAGCAGTGGAACTGCTAGATCATGTGGTTTCTGCATACATGTGCATCATCAGTTGTAGGTATCCACTATCACCACATGCTAGCCAAATTTTGCCTCTACTGATATTTAGAAAAACAGTGATTAATCAGTTACTGTTATCACAAATATGTGTGTGTGTGTCTGTATGTTGTCTACACCACCTGCCTTCGTCTTATGTTTTTTTTGTGAATTCTCCCCATATATATATATATGTGTGTGTGTGTGTATGCAGGGTGCAAAGGGTAAATCATCACTATTTTATATTTTTAATTTCGCGTATGTGCATTGTTTGTTTTTGATTTTGTCAACTACACAGTATAGTAGGGTCAGTTGGGTACCGTCTGTGAGAAAAACAGCACCATGATGTAATTCATTATGCCAGAAATTTGGAAACGAGATGCTGTACTGCTTGGCATTTGTGTCAGAAGCTCCAATACGAACATTTAAGAGTGTTTGGGTATCAGTCTGAGAATAGTGCAATCTGAGGACTGAGAGTGATAAAAATTAAACATTCAGTCAACATCATGGTGTTTGGAGCAATCACTAGTGACAGTGATGTTATGCTTCCATTCATCTTCCCACATGGTCTCTGACTCAACATAGAGGCCTATATCAAGTGCCTGGAGGAGGTAGTGCTGTCCTGAGTTGAGGGTGGCTACTGGAAGACCCTATGTCTGGCAACAGGACTCTGCACCATATCATACAAGCAGGAGAACCCTGTTATGGCTGTCAGACAATTTCTGCAACCACATTACCCCTAACATCTGGATGAGAGACCAACAAAACTCCTTATAGCACCAAGAGTGATACTGAGTAGTAGAAAAATGAGGCTATTGAATGTGGAGGATATGCAAAGGCTAGACAGAAATGAGACGAGCATGTTCTGATGGATGTGTGATGTTAGTTTAAATGAATTAATTAGATCATAAGCTGAGAGTGAAATCTTGGTGCAAGAATTTTATACCAGTTGTAGTGCACACTAACATGAAGTTCAGTCCTTGTTGCAGTGTGGTGGCTGGTGGCTTGTGTGCTTCAATAACCCTGAGAGCTATGACAGTAGAACACAAGCTTGTGACAGGGTCTCACATATTGGATAGATCAAAATACAGGCCAGACTAATATGAATCACACTTCTTCCCAGAAGTAAAAGTGGATTTGCATAGAGCCAACACCTCGGATTACACACATGCACACACACAAAAAAAAAAAAAACATCTAGAAACATCAATGATGATTCAAAACCAACAAGACCTTGGAGAAAATGGCCTTCCCTCAAAAAAAAAAAAAAATATGATGCAGTGCAGCAAAATAGGAAAAGAAGCTGCAAAGCTGCAGAGCTGAAAAAGCAGGCGTCCGATTGGAGAGAAGCAGAAAAGACAGTCTTGAGTTAAGAACAGTGGAGGAAAAGTCAGCAATAATCTATGGTCCATAGGGAATGAAGGGTTTAAGTTGAGAGAGTAGAATGCAAGAGAGAAAACTGATGGTACGGATAAATAGAGGATGCCTGTAGAAGATGGCAGCTGGAGGTTAACAAGGTCCAAGTGTAAGGAGTCAACAGAAGGGGTTGATTGAGGAAGACATAGGAAGATGCAGTGGGGGATGATTTCAGGATGCTAAACTTCATAAAGATGACAAGGACCTCAATATGTGATGAGACACTGTGCTGGAAAATACCTGTCCAATCTAAGCAAGAATGGAAAAATGATGCTGATGATGATGATGATGATGACGATCATGATGACGATGACAATGATGATGATGATGGTGGTGGGATACAATAAATATGCTTATGATGTGTAAATATTGTACGTGCCTATATAGATTTTATATATACATTAGGTGTACGTGCTTCTCTATCATGTCAAAGCAAAGTAAGAACATAATTCAGGTGGGTGGTTTGGCAGGAAAGAAAGAAGCGGTGGTGGTGGGGGGAAAGAAATTTATTATAGCAAGGAGAAAAATAAAAATAGAAAAAGAACAAGGAAACAAACAAAGCTAAAAGAAAATTGCAATGATTTCTCACATGCTGTTGTATATTAACCCCAAAAGAATTATGGTGTGCTTGTATCTACCTACATACATGCAATTATATATATATATATATATATATATATATAATATATATATATATATATATATATATATATATATATATATATATATATACATATATATATACATATATATATATATATATATTATATATATATATATATATATATATATATATACATATATATATATATATATATATATCATATATATATATATATTATATATATATACATATATATATACATATATATATATATATAATATATATATATATATAATATATATATATATATATATATATATATAAGCATGTAGTAAAGCTTTGTTCAGTGTGCAAGGGGGAGAGGGAGGGAATGAAGGTGGGGGAGAGAGTGATTTCTCTCAAGTCTAAGATAACTAAACAGCTACGACACAGTGGTTTTATTGGTATGCAGATCTTTCTGGAAGGGCGTAGCACTTTCTAACCACCCTGATTTGATGCAGTGCCAACACGTAGTCACCTGACTGACGAGCTTTTGGCTACTCACCAACAAAGGCTTAAAAATAATAATAATGATAATACCAGTAGCGATTGCAGTAGTGGTACTAGTAGTAATAGTAGCAGTTGTCTAATGGGGGTTCCTTCATATTCATATCGAAAATTATGGAAAATCATTTTGTGTAAAAGCCCTTTCAATAACAAAGACTGGCTGATAACAATAACCAGTTGATAATATTTAGCAGAAAATGAGTCTAATAGGTAGAACATTTTTAATTAAGAGATTTGTAATCACTAATTTTGATAACAATAACTGTTTAATAATATCATCACCAATTATAGTGAGGGGCTTTCTGTGTATGTATGTGTACATACACACATATATACACCAATGCTGTCAGCCCCACCAACTGACTTAACAGCAGATTCTGCACTTCCATTACCAGCACTTTTGATTGCACCAATGCCATCATCACGCAACTGCAATCTATCATATCACTGTAGCTAGTATGCTTTAGTTTCTTCTCTATAGCAATAAGTTTGCAGTAGTGGTTGTATATTTTTTTTATGTGGATGTCCAAGTTTTTATTTTGTGTAAGTGATAGTGTATGCACATGTGTGTGATTGTGTGTGTGTGTGCATGTGTGTGTGTGTGGTGGTGGTGGTGGTGGTGGTGGTGTGTGTGTGTGTGTGTGTGTGGTGTATGTGTGTGTGTATGTGTGTGTGGCAATTGAGCTGTTGTTGCATAAGTGGTTGTTTTATTCTGTTTGGCTTAAATCATTTCTTGAAGGCAAATTTATTTTGGTGTCTGCAACATGAAATGAGTTCAGTTTTCATGTTTAGTGAGACTGAGGTTTCAGTGATTATGCTGAATTTTTCTGTAGTGCATAGGGGGCAGGTTCCGCGCACAGTCTATAATACTTGCCTATATGCATCAGCATCTGAACGTGGTCGATGCCAGTGGCACCTGACTGGCTTCTGTGCAGGTGGCATGTAAAAAGCACTCACTACACTCTCAGAATGGTTGGCGTTAGGAAGGGAATCCAGCAGTAGAAACATTGCCAGATCAGATTGGAGCCTGGTGAGGCCTCCTGGCTTGCCAGTCCCAGTCAAACCATCCAATCCATACCAGCATGGAAAATGGACATTAAACAATGATAATGATGATGATGATGATGATGATGATGATGATATATATATATATAATATATATATATATTATATATATATATATATATATATATAATTAAGAGAAATAACCTCTATTTAGTAATTCAGTTGAATTACTTAATAGAGGTTATTTCTCTTAATTATACACATATATTATATATTGTGAAATTTGATTTAGAATTTCTAAATTGAATTTTTGCCTGTAAGTTTGGAATTATATTCCCCACTATTATTATTGATAATATTTTACTATATATATATATATATATATATATATATATATAAATGTGTGTTTCTTATTTAATTATTTATATCTAATTTCAAAAAGAAGGAATCATTTGCAAGCTCAGGTACCAAGTTTTCTCAGTTGGATTTAGATGGTGACAACTCAGTCAATTGACAAATTAAAATTAAGAAAAGTAAACATTTAAAAAAATTATTATCTTATAGCCTGGCTTCATTTAAAACATGCTAATTTTCGATGCCTAACTGTTTAAGATATTGCATGTTTACTTAAGGATTTTCTCATCACTACTTTGGGAAGGACAGCGAACTGTGCCTCACCAAGGAGGTCTAATAAGATTAAAACATTAAAACTTTTGCACTTGTTGAAGTGATTAAAATAATATTAGTCTTTGAGCTGATGTCTTTTCTTCAGCAAATAATAAATTCTAATTAGATTTTTAGTACTTAGTATATTAAATTGACTAACCTATTGATAATATAACTAATTTTGCAATAGTTATATATGTTACCTATTTGAATTTTATAAGTTCATACCTAAAAAAACACAATGTTGAAAAATTCTCTCAGCAAAGTCACATGTTAAACTTGCATAGTTTTACTGTTCCACTTACAAATTGAACCTGTAGAAAACATGTAAAGTGGTCTTATTTCAAAATCTCAAGCCTTGAAGATTACGTTTTGAACATGAAGTAACATAACCAATTGCATCAATAATGATGGACAGAAATGAAAATTCATAAACAGAACAGAGAAGTAGCTTTTATGAAATATTATTTAAATGTCCTTTTCTTAAATAATCTTGTATAAGACCTTCTTATCTCCTGTACAGATAATTTCCACAACACTGCTTGTGAATATGGTGGCTGTCTGATCTGGGGAATGTTGTGCTTGGCCAAAAACTGCTGAATGGGCAGGTGTTGTCATGGCAATATTGCCACTCACTGGATACATGTAATTCTGTTTGATAACTGCATACTACAGACTTTACTTCCAAGCACTGTTATAAACAACGGAAGTGAATAAGAACATTATAACTTTATGTGTATGTGCAACAGAGTCCAAGGGCAATCTGTGCCAAGTGGCTTCACACTGCATACTCCTCTAGCTCCATTAGTATAGCAAAAGTCCTAATACTTTTTCATAAGACTTCATGTATGTGTATGTATGTATAGGGTCCTTGTGTCTACCCTATGTGTAAGTTTTGTAGTATTTAATGCATTTTTCATTTATATGTACACACACACACACGAGGATTACTTAACACATTTGGTTGGAGTCACATGCATTTAATAGCAGTTTGACTCTGCTCTGCATTACTTAGAGTTTCTTGGGCATAGAACACATTCTCCTTGTCAGATGTTTGGATAAGGTGCATGTGTCCTATGCCCATGAAAGTAGTGCACTTTAATGAAAGTGATGTAAAGTAATATGGAGCTGAGCCAAACAGTATAAATGATACATATATATATATATATATAGTATACAGGATGGCCCAGAAGCAACTGGATCGTATTGAATTTATTGAATATTGCTAATTGTTTGTCATCCATCTTTGACAACACAATGATGGCCAAATCATATCTAAAATTGTTGAATGAAAAGTTGTGGCCTATAATGTCTCAATATGAAGATCCCGTTGATTTGAACTTTCAGCAGGATGGTGGCCCTGCTCATTATGGTCTACCTGTTCGAAACTATCTTGATGAACATTTTCCAGGCAGATAGATAGGCTGTTGTGGACCTGTGGAATGGCCTGCAAGCTCCCCAGACCTCAGTCCACCGGCCTTCATTCTCTGGGGAGTACTCAAAAATCAGGTCTTCAAAACTAAGCCAAAAAATTTCAGTGATTTGAAACAGAATATCAAAAATGCATGGCAAGATATTACACCGGAATTGTGCAAAAAATGTAACTGATTCAACTACTAAACGATGTTGTAACTGTGTTGTAAATAATGGTTTATGTTTTGAACATTTGCTGTAAACTCGAGTAATAGAAATTTCTTTTTCATTTATTTGTAACTTTTAACAATGATTAGGGTTCAGTTACTTCTGGGGCACCATGTATACATATATATAAATATATATATATATATAGTACGTTTATATATTTGTTGTGCAAGATTTTTTCTGTGAAGTCGTGTGTTGAAACAGATATTGTTATATTTCAGAATGGTCATTTTGCCAGTTTAGCCAATAAAAACACAAGCACTATATATTTGGTGTTACTTTGCTTCAGTGTTATTTATTTTATATTAATCTTAATCTTATTTCGGCCAGAGTTCTTTCGTCACACTCCTGTGACTGCATCAGTGGTCCTTTGTTTTCTTCTTTCTTATTTGTGTCTTACTAACCGTCAGCTGACGGTTAGTAAGGAGAGACACAAATAAGAAAGAAGAAAACAAAGGACTACTGATGCAGTCACAGGAGTGTGACGAAAGAACTCTGGCCGAAATAAGATTAAGATTAATATAAAATAAATAACACTGAAGCAAAGTAACACCAAATATATAGTGCTTGTGTTTTTATTGGCTAAACTGGCAAAATGACTATTCCGAAATATAACAATATATATATATAAATATATATATATATATATATATATATATATATGAATGACCCCCTTCGGTCAGACAATGACCATGGGTTTGCACCTAGAGAGTTACCCTCTGAGGCACAAGTCTGGGCAAGATTGTTTTTATGGAAGACCAGCAGTCGCCCATGCATACTGGCCTCCCCTCTCCACGTCACCGATGTTGTCCAAGGGAAAGGCAAGGGCCGATACAGCTTGGCACCTGTGACGTCGCAACTCGTTTCTACAGCTGAGTGAACTGGAGCAACGTGAAATAAAGTGTCTTGCTCAAGAACACAACACGCAGCCCGGTCCAGGATTCGAGCTCACAACCTCACGATCATAAGCTCGATGCTTGTAACCGCTGAGCCACGCGCCTTATATATATATATAGTTAATCCAAACATGAACAAAGAGAAAACACAACAATGCGAGGACGTGGAACAAGTATAGTGTTATTGGACACTCAGGAAAGGAAAGAAAGAAGGAGGATTTAACGTTTTGTGCGGAGCTCTTTGTCAGAAACGTAGAAAAAGGAAATGTCTAATGAAGGGAAGACGGAGAAAGAAAATCGCCAATGATACACACGTGGTCTCTCTCTCTCTCACTATATATATATATATATAAGTGGGTGAACAAGGGAAATTAGTATTCAGCACATTGATATGAGTTACATATGTGTGTGTGTGCATGGTCTTCAAATCACAACATCGTGCCATCTTGACAAAGTGAGATTACACTGGACAAGTGTAGATATAGAAAAAAGATGCAGTAGGTAGAGTCAAAATGCCATCCACCAAGGCCTAAACAATCACTATCTCTGAAATAGCCTAGTCCACCTATTTCTAAATAAATACAATATGAGGAACAATTAGGAGGAAACAAGGTTTTGCAGCAAACAAGAGAACCAGGGGTGGTTGTTCCACAGAGGTTACTTGCCTTATAAAATATATAGACAAAATCTTTAATGCTATCTTTATAGTATCAGTCTAGGCTATGGAACTACCCTTCACCATACACACAGATCTGTCTATCTGTATGTCTGATTGTCTATCTATCTATCTATCTATCTATCTATCTATCTATCTATCTATCTATCTATCTATCTATCTATATATCTATCTATCTACCTACCTACATACCTACCTACCTACCTACCTACCTAACTATCTATCTATCTATCTATCTATCTATCTATCTATCTATCTATCTATCTGTGCATGCGTGTATATGTGTATGTATATGCATGTATATGTATGTATGCATGTGAAGAGACACTAACACACAAACACACACACACACACACATCAAATAAGGGAGTAGAGAGTGGGAGAGAGAGACTCATACTATATTTTTTTGAGACAAACAAGACAAATGTCAAAAAAAAAGAGCAAGATGAAGAAATATTTACCAAAAGCATTCTTTTAGATAACACTAAAGAAGTAAAAATACCAACAGTTTCTTTACTTACTACACAAACACATACAAAAATCACTCAGATACATACATCAAAATTAGGTGCTAGGTGTGATAAACAAATGGTAAGATTCTCATGAAATGGAAGTGTCTGGGACATAATATCAATTCTCTACTACAATATATTTTCAGTTACTTTGCTAATATCCCTGGGGTGAAAAAACAACCTCACAAAGTCATTTCTTTGAGAGTTTTTCCATTTCTTATCTTCTTCTGTAATTAACTATGGTTTCATACTTACGTAAAAAATGTGTTGCATACATACCATACATATATATATATATATATATATATATAGATGTGTGTGTGTGTGTGTGTGTGTGTGTATATACATGCTTATATACATATAAAGATATGTATATGTATCTTTGTATCTATAACCATCAGTCACGCACCATGCATAAATACTCAGGGGAAGCAGAAAGCATTAATAACATAAACTGTTGACAATGAGCCTTATCACTTTGAAACAATGCACAGCAGATTCCTTGTGTTTACTTAAAACATTCGTTGCTTACCTTCAGAAAACAAAAATTATGAGAAACAACAGGTTCAACATTTTATCAAACAACCACTCAACCATTTTTTTTCCTGCTATATCTTGTGGTTCAAAATGTTTTGATAATTATATTTTGTGTCACTGCACTGTTGAAAATGTTTCTGATCAGGTGTTCTTTTACCATTTTCAATAACGTTTGACTTCATAATACTTCTCAGACAGATTCTTTCGTGATTCATTATTCCATATTTGTAAGTGGATAAATTTTGAAATAGAATATATCTCTAGAAACTAGGTCAACTATTAGAGCCAGACAATGGGACTAATGAATATATCCAATCAATGCCTTAAGTATTAAAATATGAAAGTATTCAAATTATAAAAATACTTTCCAGATGTGCTGATTGTTTGTGTCTGTCCATACACATATCTAATCTGTAGCAAAGAATAGGAATTAGTCTTCTATTCTGTTACCATATGTAATGCATATGATGCTTCAGTCATGGCACATTGTTTAATATAGTCATATTGATATATATATATATATATATATATAGGCGCAGGAGTGGCTGTGTGGTAAGTAGCTTGTTTACCAACCACAAGGTTCCGGGTTCAGTCCCACCGCGTGGCACCTTGGGCAAGTGTCTCCTGCTATAGCCTCGGGCCGACCAAAGCCTTGTTAGTGGATTTGGTAGACGGAAACTAAAAGAAGCCCGTCGTATATATGTATATATAGATATATGCATGTGTGTGTTTGTGTATCTGTGTTTGTCTCCCTAGCATTGCTTGACAACCGATGCTGGTGTGTTTATGTCCCCGTTGCTTAGCGGTTCGGCAAAAGAGACCGATAGAATAAGTACTGGGCTTACAAAAGAATAAGTCCCGGGGTTGAGTTGCTCGATTAAAGGCGGTGCTCCAGCATGGCCACAGTCAAATGACTGAAACAAGTAAAAGAGTAAAAGAGTAAAAGAGTATATATATATATATATATATATATGAGCACAGCCGGACGGCCTTCTGTGCTTACTTTGGATCGTAGGGCAACCTGCTGTGCTTGAGGAGACCTATTGAGTCAAGTACATCAACATCAAAATAAAAATCAAATGTAAATTGTAGTTGTGATACCCATGCCGGTGGCACATAAAAAGCACCATCTGAACGTGGCTAATGCCAGCGCCGCCTTGACTGGCTTCCGTGCTGGTGGCACGTAAAAACACCAACTGATCGTAGTCTTTTCCAGCCTCCCCTGGCTCCTGTGCCAATGGTACATAAAAAGCACACACTACACTCATGGAGTGGTTGGTGTTAGGAAGGGCATCCAGCTGTAGAAACACTGCCAGATCAGACTGGAGCCTGGTGCAGCCATCTGGTTCGCCAGTCCTCAGTCAAATCGTCCAACCCATGCTAGCATGGAAAGTGGACATTAAACGATAATGATGATGATGATTTATATTTATGCGCAGGAGTGGCTGTGTGGTATGTAGCTTGCTTACCAACCACATGGTTCAAGATTCAGTCCCACTGCGTGGCACCTTGGGCAAGTGTCTTCTACTATAGCCTTGGGCTAACCAAAGCCTAGTGAGTGGATTTGGTAGATGGAAACTGAAAGAAGCCCGTCGTATATATGTATATATATAAATGTGTGTGTGTGTGTGTGTCTGTGTTTATCCCCCCAACATCGCTTGACAACTGATGCTGGTGTGCTTACGTCCCCATAACTTAGGTGTTCAGCAAAAGAGACCGATAGAATAAGTACTAGACTTACAAAGAATAAGTCCTGGGGTCGATTTGCTTGACTAAAGGTGGTGCTCCAGCATGGCCACAGTCAAATGACTGAAACAAGTAAAAGAGTAAAAGAGTATGTGTGTGTGGATGGAGGGGGGTGATGGCATTATCAGTTTTTCTGGTTGACAAAATGTCTTTGAAGTTGTGTGGAATAAGTGATCTCTTATCTAAAAATAAAGGTAAGAGTTAATGTCGGGAAGGGCATCTGGTAGTGAAACAATGCCTGAAATTACATATTCAGCCAGCCCATGTAAGCAGACCTTAGATGTCAATCCAATCTCCACTTGTAAATGGATGGACTCTCCGGAACTTTAGCTGTCTGAATCAACTAGTGCCTGATGACACTTAATCAGCAGTATAAATCATCTGTCTCCCTCTCTCTCTTTCACTCTCCCTCTCTCTCTCTCCATGTTTCCTGGAGATTCCCCCTTTCACATCAAACACCAGGTCCCACTCGCACTAATACCATATGTTGCAAGCAGTGGTCATATTTGTTCATGTCCATCTCACACCAGAACGACCTCCACACATGCAAAAATACACAAATACACACACACACACACGCACACACACACACGCACACACACACATACAATGTCTCCATCACATACACTTTACACTGTCTGTTCCATCACATGCAAAAATCAATAGTTTCTTGTATTTTCTCTTTCACAGACACAGACTGTTGACATTAGTTGTTGGTGGTATTGACGGCAGTTGTAATAGTAGTGGTGATAGTTTGGTGGTGGTGATGGCGGCAGTGATGATAGATGAAGTGGTGGTGGTAGTGGTGGTAGTGGTGGTAGTAGTAGTAGTAGTAGTAGTAGTAGTAGTAGTAGTAACAGTAGTAGTAGTAGTAGTAGTAGTAGTAGTAACAGTAGTAGTAGTGATGGTGTGTTTGTGGAGTTGGTGGTGGTTGTGGGCGGAATGACAAAGGTGGTGGTGTGTGAGGTGTGAGGTGTATAGATGTCAGTTGTAGGATGCTGATGTTGGAGATAGTGGTATGATAGTGGTGGTGGCTGTAGTGATTGTAGTAGTAGTAGTGGTGATGGTGGTGGTGGTGGTAGTAGTAGTAGTAGAAGTAGTAGTAGTAGTAGTAGTAGTAGTAGTAGTAGTAGTAGTTGTAGTAGTAGTAGTAGTAGTTGTAGCTGTTGCTGTTAAGCCCCCACTGGTCAGTCCTCACTGAGCAGACCTATGATCAAAAGTGTTCCAGCCATGACTGTCCAGCCATTTGTTTTCATCAGTATCGAGTATTTCTTACTCCATTACCAGATGTAATCTTAAAAATATATTTTTTTATAAGATGGTCGAACATGATTTAAAGAAAATGTGACTGTTATTCCTTGTAGGTCAAGTGACCTAGCAGCAGTAGCAGTAGTAATAGTGACAGCAGTAGCAGTAGTAATAGTGACAGCAGCAGCAGCAGCAGCAGTAGTAGTAGTAGTTGTAGTAGTTGTTGTAGTAGTAGTAGTAGTAGTAGTAGTAGTTGATGATGATGATGATGGTATGGCCTGGATTGGGGGTCTATGAAGGTGGGTGATGGCTGGGTGGAGAAAAGTTGGAAGAGGAGAGCAGGGGGTGAGGGAGAGAAAGAGGAAAGATCCAGTCATCATGGTGGACTGTGTTATTAGTAGAGAGTGAGGCGGCAGACGTGGAGATGTGGGGGAGGTAATGTGTGGTATGATGGATTAACTTGATGCGTGGTGGTGGTACTGGCAGGAGAGGAGTAGACACATAGAATCAGCTGAATGTCATTTGTGAATTTGTCTGGTGTGTGTGTGTGTGTGTGGGTGTGTGTGTGTGTGTGAGTGTGTGTGTGCGTGTGTGTGAGTGTGTTTGTGTGTAGATGGTTTTATATATATATGGTTGTGTGTATATTTATGAGTGCATTTCAGAAGAAATGCATGCATGCATGTATGTATGTATGTATGTATGTATGTATGTATGTACATATGCATATTTGTCTGTCTGTCTGTATGTATGTATGTGTGTGTACATGAATGTGCATATTTCTTAAGTTTATGCGTATGTCTGAGTGAAAAAGTTTGTGTGTGTGTGTGTTTGTGTGTATGTGTGTGTCTATGTGTGTAGAGACAGTTATATATATATATATATGAATGCATGAATATATATGTATGTATCCAATGGAAATGTTTGTATGTATGCAAGTATGTATGTATGTAAGTGTACATGTACATTTATGTCTGTGTGTTTGTCTGGATAGATGAAAAATGTTTGTGTGCGTATGTGTATGTTTGTGTGTATGTGTGTGTGTGTGTATGTGTTTGCGTGTGCGTGTCATTAAGAAAGCGTCTATATGTAATAAATAACATTATTATATATGACAATATAATACTAATATTACATTCGTCATACGTCTACTGTGACCTGGTCACTGACATTCGATAGATTAGTCATGATCAGCTTCCAGCAGAAACAGTGGAATAGTATGTCAACTGACCAGGTCAGATTTTGGTAATAAACAAGGGAGTGTCTGAGTCAGCAATTCTCAATTGCAGCTCCTAGGGCCACACGCAGCCTGCAAGCATCTGGCTGGTGACCCTGCGATGGTCTTCCCTCAATAAATATATTCTTTTATTCTTTTACTTGTTTCAGTCACTTCACTGCAGCCATTCTGGAGCATCACCTTTAGTCGAGCAAATCGACCCCAGGACTTATTTTTTGTAAGCCTAGTACTTATTCTATTGGTCTCTTTTGCCGAACTGCTAAGTTATGGGGACGTAAACACACCAGCATTGGTTGTCAAGTGATGGTGGGGGGGACAAACACAAACACAAACAAATACATATATATATACATATGTCAACATATACGACGGGCTTCTTTCAGCTTCCGTCTACCAAATCCACCCACAAGGCTTTGGTCGGCCCGAAGCTATAGTAGAAGACACTTGCCCAAGGTGCCACATAGTGGGACTGAACCTGGAACCATGTGGTTGGTAAGCAAGCTACTTACCACAGAGTCACTTCTGTGTATGATAAATTTTTCTTTAATTGATTTGTATTTTACTTTTTTTGGCATAAACCCTGATAAAAATTCAAGTTTTGAAACTGACCTGAATATTAGAAAGTTTGAGAACTTCTAATCTTATGGTTGCTTGACCTGTTAGAAATTGCAGCCAAATTTCCCTCAAATTATACCTAGCTCTTTTAATAAAATAAGGGAGGGTACTTTAGATTATGTAGTCCTATAATTGTTATTGTTGTCACTGTCACCATCATGACTCCCCATTGCTGTTACCTCCACATTCCCCTCCATCACCATTTTACATCTGCTTTTCCATACTGGCATGGGTTGTATGAGTTTTCTGAGGCAGTATTTAAGGGTTGCATGCTCATAAATAACGCCTCCCTTTTAGTTACCTTATACTACATGCAGGACATGCTTAACCTAAATCCTGGAATGCACACAATAAACAGTCCTGGACAGAGTTTACTGAGAAAACCGCCCCCCAAAAAACCCCCCAAACAAAACAGGATAACATGACTGCTTGAACACCTTTGATCACAGGTCTACTTGATCAGGACTGACCCAGGGCTAAACAACAAGAGCAACAATAACAAGGGATTGAAGAATAGGAGAATATTTTGTTGAAGGAGATGGTGTGGAACACCCCATGCTAACCACCATTCTTTGATTCTAAAGAAAATCCCAGCTTTGGGGCATAGTTTCTTATAATCTTGGGTAGCCCCTGTTCAGCCCCTGTTCCTTAGAAAGAAAACAGAGTACTAATTACAGGTAGGCTTAGAAAGTCAAATATTCTATTTATGTTCTCTTCTACCTTTCATCCTCTTTCCCGCCTTCTTACCCTAACTTTCTCTCTGTTTCTTTTTTCTTCTCTCTCTTTTTTACTCATACCCTCTACCTTTTTTCTCTCCTCCTCTTCCTACTCCCCTTTCTCTGACATTCTTCATCTTGCTCTGTTCTGATACATAGACATAAACACATAGACATACATGTACAGATACACACACACACACACACACCCTTTCACATATACACATACACAATCCAATACAGACTCACACACACACATGCGTGCACCAGGCATGTCAAACGTATACACCAAGAAGTGGGAACCTCTATGTGACTGCTTGATCTGCAAGAAATAGCAGCAAAATCTCCCTCAAATTACATCCTACTCTCTTTGGTAATGAAAGAACACAATGCATAATATAGTCTGGAATATTTTTGATCATATGTCTTCTCAATCAAGGCTGACCTGGGGCATAAGGCCCGAAATTTTTGGGGAGGAGCCAGTCGATTAGATTGACCCCAGTTTGCAACCGGTACTTAATTTATTGATCTCGAAAGGATGAAACGTAAAGTTGGCTTCGGCGGAATTTGAACTTAAAATGTAAAACAGACGAAACACAGCTTAGCAGTTCGTGCTAACGTTTCTACCAGCTCACTGCCTTACAAGTATTCATATATAAAATGCATGCACAGACACAAACTGAGATAATTACTTATTTTTCACACACACACACACACACACACACACACACACACACACACACACACATACACACACACATACCACACACATGCACAGGCTTCCTATGCACAGTCAAGGAAGTCTGTGCATAGTCATTTGGAATCCAAGAAATAGCAGTCAACTCTCCCACAAATAACATCTTAGCATCTTAAAAAATGAAATCATTGGTCCTGGATTTCCTGTACATATGAAGAATATGGGGTAAGCACAGTGAGAATACCTTTAATTATAATTCTACTTAATCAAGTTTGATTGATTTGGGGCTCAACAACAAAAAAACAACAACAACAATAGTATACAAGCACATAATTAAAACAAGCATGCACAAATAGGTGTAGGAGTGGCTGTGTGGTAAGTAGCTTGCTTATGAACCATATGGTTCCGGGTTCAGTCCCACTGCGTGGCACCTTGGGCATGTGTCTTCTACTATAGCCTCGGGCTGACCAAAGTCTTGTGAGTGGATTTGGTAGATGAAAACTGAAAGAAGCCCGTCGTATATATGTATATATATATATATGTATGTGTATATGTATATATTTGTGTGTCTATGTTTGTCCCCCCCTCCACAACATCGCTTGACAACCGATGCTGGTGTGTTTATGTCCCCGTAACTTAGAGATTCAGCAAAAGAGACCGATAGAATAAGTACTAGGCTTACAAAGAATAAATCCTGGGGGTCGATTTGCTTGACTAAAGGCGGTACTCCAGCATGGCCACAGTCAAATGACTGAAACAAGTAAAAGAGTAAAGAGAAAATGCCACTTGACAAACACAGACATACACACACATACAAACACACACAAACACATGACTTGTGAATACACCCACAGTTGCAGAGATGCACACATATGTGCAAAGAGGCAGGATACATGTGCAACAGATACAAGCATAATGCATAACATACTCACTTATATATACACAAACACACACATGTGCACACACTCACACATACACACGCAGACAGACACACACACACACACATCCATGCCAAGAGATTATCAATTATACTCCAGTCAATTCCTTCACCCACACTATTTGCTGTTGCTGGTCTGGTAGCCATAGCAACTGTTGTTTGAATTGTTATTTATTAAAAGAGGAAAAAAACTCAAAAAGAGAGAAAGATAGATAGATAGAGAGAGAGAGAGAGAGAGAGAGAGAGAGAGAGAGAGAAGAGAGAGAGAGAGAGAGAGAGAGAGAGCATCGGCTAGGATCGAAAGTTCTATAGCCATTCAGTAGTCTGTTCCTTGAGTAAATATAACTAACACCCCATCTCCACAACAAAATCAACTTGTTTCACCCAGCGCTGAAGGCCCCTCATATATGCTTTTCTTTCTAAATCACTGACTTTCAAAGGTTCAATGTGAATACAATAACTGTTTTACCTATATACAACAGGGCCTGAACAAGCTATGAGCACAACTCCTTCCTTAGGATAGTTAATAAACCACACTTACACTCGCATATGTACCCCACCCATTCTTTTAATTAACTTTAAATTACAGATGCAGAATATATGTATATATAACTTTTGTAGAAACAGCTGTTAAGCACAAAGACTCTCTACATGGCTGCTTAACTTGCTAAAAGTAGTAATTAAATCTTTTAAAAATCATATCCATTGTCTTAGAAAAGGACACAGAGTATAATGTGATCCTGATTTACCATCACACAGGAAAAAACAGAATAGGTATAATTAGAATACCTTTGATAAGGGCTGACCTGGAGTTAAATAGCAGTAACAATAACAAATTTTAAATTCATGCAATGGTCAAGCCAATGGAGTCCCTATGTGATTTCTTTGCTCTACTAGAAATAACAGCCACATCTTGTGTCTTAAAAAAGAACGGTTATATTAGATAAAGTCGTTCTAAATGTTCTATACCTGGAAAAAAAAAAGCTGGTCACCCAGTGCATTCTGTAAAGTGGGGGTTGAGAAGACCTTTTTAAACTTGTAACAGACATAGCATCCTTTGTAGTGTTGGTGGACCCCAGGACACTCTGTAAAGTGGTTGGCAAATGAAGTTGAGAAGATCCTTTAGTCTTGTAAAGGACATGACTATCTCTCTAATATAGGTGCCATCCAGGACACTCTTTAAGGTGGTTGGTGAGTGAGCATAGACAGGGATGAGTGGACAAGGAAACCCTTTAGTCTTGATGAGGACATAGTAATCACTCTAGTGTTGGTGTCACAATAAAATGTATGCATTATAAACTATGTGGAGGCATAATGGCCCAGTGGTTAGGGCAGCGGACTCATGGTCAGAGAATCACGGTTTCAATTCTCAGACCGGGCATTGTGTTATTGAGCAAAAACACCTAAAAGCTCCATGAGGCTCCGGCAGGGGGTGGTGACAACCCCTGTTGTACTCTTTCGCTACAACTTTCTCTCACTCTCTCTTCCTGTTTCTTGAGTAACACTGTGATGGACAGGTGTCTTGTCCAGCTGGGGGGAACACATATGCCACAGAAACTGGGAAACCGGGCCCATGAGCCTGGCTAGGCTTGAAAAGGGTGATGTTTATCATTATTATTAACTATGGATGTACAAGATGTGTAGCAGGATCACAGGTAAGCTGATAGGTAAGGTAGGCTTCATATGTATCAAATGCACTGAAGTAGTTAACAGTAAGAGTATATGTGAAATTCCATCCAATGCTCTGAAGGCTCTCTAAAAGTAGTTGACAGCTTGTCTTACTTAGGCAACCTAATTAACAGTATAGTTGCCAGAATAAGAACAGGGCATAACAATTCAGGTAGCTATGCTGGCAACAAAGGTTAGATTGTATGAAGCAGATATACATGAAGTGTGATGCTGTGTAATAGTAAAATATGGGTCTTCAATGTGAAGGATTTATGAAATTCAGAAAGTAATGAAACAAGCACTTTTCTGCCGGATGTGTAGTGTTTGTGTCCATGAACAATGGAGCACAAATAAGCTAAGAGAAAAGGTGGATATTTGAGAAGTCGGATGTTGTATGTAACAGAGAAAATTAAACTGGTGTAGTCATGTGATGTGTAAGGAGAAAGCTGGTTGTAAAAAGAAGTGCCAAGCGTTCTTGGCAGATGAAAGCTGCAGAGGAAAAAGGAGGCTTAAGAACATATGGGACAAAATGAAGAAGAAGTTTAACCTCGTACAAAGATGACAAATAACTGAGATGAAGCACTGAGCTAGAGATGACCCACCTAGTACTTGCAAGCAAAGAAAACACAGAAATAATGATGGTGGTGGTGATGGAGACTGGGATGTGTTTCTACATATGAGTCACTCCCAGCCATTATATTCACATTATGTCTCCATATACTATTTTTTTCCTCTTTTTTCTTCATTACTTTCTCATCTATAACTCACTCTCCTTCTTATCAATGTACCTCCCTGCTATCACACCATCCGTTTCCTGTCCTGCCATCTGTGTAATGCAGGATGATATCACATTGGATATGTTTATACTGAATCCTCCTCTACCATCATCCCTTCTTTATTGCAAACCATCACACATTCTCTTTCATTACTCCATCCCTTATCATTTGTTACTGACATCCATGACATATACTCTCTTACCATCATCTCTTACCTTCACTGTTATCTATTACTGTCTCTGACATTATTCTTCCTCAACTCCTCATCATTGACATCAATCATACTTCCTCACTTCCTCTTCTGTCAGCCTGTGTCTTTCTTATCAACCTCTTTTCTCATCACATCACTTATGCTATTTATATTCAATCTCCTTACCAATAATCCTCATGCAGCAACCTATCACACTTTCTCTTCTTTAATACTCTTCTCTGTCACCCTTTTGCTCCAATTACTCTGGTTCTCCTCCATTACTTTCATCTCTATAACTCCCTTGCTATGGCTCTCTTTCATCATTCTCTCTTTTATCTGATAAAGAAGAGACAAGACAACCTTCTGGTGCTGGTGAATGACTGGATGGAGACGCACAGGGTAGAGAGGATTCATTAGACTCAGAAGGGACAAGACAACTCTTTAGTGCTGGTCCACAATAAAGTATAAATACACTGCAAAGTTGCTGGTGATAAGAAGTTGCTGGTGATAGGAAACATGCTGTAACGGAATGTATGAATGAGAGATGGTCTTAGGGGGAAGCAACTTTGAATAAAATTTGACCTGGTTTGTGACTTCTAATCCAATTTATGCTAACATATAAAACCAGACATTAATTGATGATGATGATGATAAATAAATAAATAAATAAATATATATATATTGATAGAAATGGTAAGACAACAAAAGAATGAAAGAGACGTCGATATTATGCAAATAGAGAAATTTATCTGTAAATTACAGATATATATAACTATATATATATACATAGCACTTAGAGCTTACACTTAGGCTGTGCAAGCACAGGCATAGCTGTGTAGGTACAAAGATGGATGCATGGTAATAAACTAGCTTCCCAACCATATGGTTTCAGATTTAGTCCTGCTGTGTGGCACTTTGGCCAAATGTTTTCCACTGTAACCTCAGAGTGACCAAAGTCTTGTGAGTGGATTCGGGAGACAAAAACTGACAGGAGCCTGGTGTGTGTGTGTGTGTGTGTGTGTGTGTGTGTGTGTTGTGTGTGTGTGTGTGTGTGTGTGTGTGTGTATGTGTGTGTGCATGTGCATGCGTACTTGTGTTTGTCCCCTCACACCTTGTGACAACCAGTGTTAGTTTGTCTATGCCCCTGTAATGTAGCAGTCTGGCAAAAGTGGCTGACAAAATAAGTGCTAGACTTTAAAAAAATAAGTATTGGGGTTGATTTGTCTAATTGTCCTATTGAAACCCTTCAAGGGAGTGCCCCAGTCCAATGATTGAGACAAGTAAAAGATATATATATATATATAAATATATATATATAATATATATATATATCATCATCATCATCATCATCATCATTTGATGTTGGCCTTCCATGCTGGCATGATACGTGGGGTTGCTGAAAAATTCCTAGCTTTAATAGTATTGTAAAAGGCCTGGTTGGAGGCCCAACCTTCCAACTTCTTTTGCAGGGATTAGAAAATCCGAAGGACTGCTGCAATAAGTGTGTGAATCTGAGAAAGGAATATGTTGAAAAAAATCATAATTAACAACTGATCCTCCTGTATTTTTTTTAACCCAAAGCCAAGAAATGTTCACCCCCCCTTGCGTGTGTGTGTGTATATATATATATATATATATATCTTTTACTCTTATATGTATATATACATATGTATATGTATATATACATATACATATACATATACATATACATATATATATATATAATATATATATATACATATATATATATACACACACATATATACATATACACCTATATATATATATATATATATATATATATATATATATATATATACACATGCATATACACACAAACCTGCAAAATATAAAACACTACATTTACTGTATTAATTTATAACCAAATATATTCTTCTTCCCTGAGTCTAAGATAGACTGCAGAGACGATGAGCACTGCACCTTCCTCTTTCTTAGATTAATTTATATATAACGGAAGCACATAAAATGTTAATGCACAAGGGAGATATCCAAGAACAGTTGCAGTATTGCACTGCTGCTGCAACCACTTGCTGCAAGAGATATCATTTCATTGCAGGATGTGCATGTGTATGTGTGTGTGTGTGTGTGTGTGTGTATTTTTATTTGCATGAATTCCAGTTCTGGCAATGGAAGCTTCCAGAGGTAATAACAGCTGTGATTTAGCATAATTCTTTTTTTATTCTGATCAGATACATTTGAAAAGAACGAGAGTATAGATGGTTTAGTGGATATGGTAAAATACAACAAGCCAAGAAGTCAGGAGTTTACATTCTGTTATTGGTACTGTATTAGTGGCTGAAAAATTTAGTTCTGACATGGTCCAATCCAATATGTTACTAAATAGGTTTCATAGAGTAGAAAACAACTCATTTTCTATGTAGTCTAACACTGACAAGTATTAGTTTAGTTTGCAATGCTCAGTTCATTGAGTACTTCATGGTTTAGTTGTGGCTTAAGCACTCTTCTTTCTCTGCATTAATAACCTGTTTGACACAAATTCTAGCAACATACTCTTCTGTAGATAATACTATCTTTGACACTTCTTTAACACTTTTGATATCAACCCAACTGTAAGCATGCCTAGTTTTATGATACAGGTTTCCTGTTTTAAGGGGTTATAAGTTGAATAAAATCTTACATCAAACTTTCATGTTAATTTATGCTTCAGACACCAGCATAATACGAGTCAGGCTATTTTGATGAATTCTTCAGCTGTGTGGTTAAGAAGCTTGCTTTGCAACCATGTGGTTTTGAGTTCAGTTCTACAGCATGGCACCTTGGGCAAGTATCTTTTACTACAGCCCCAGACTGACCAATGCCTCATGAATGAATTTGGTATATATATATCTTTTACTCTTTACTTGTCTCAGTCATTTGACTGTGGCCATGCTGGAGCACTGCCTTTAGTTGAGCAAATCGACCCTGGGACTTACTCTTTGTAAGCCCAGTACTTATACTATCGGTCACTTTTGCTGAATCGTTAAGTGATGGGGACATAAACACACCACCATCGGTTGTCAAGCAATACTAGGGGGACAAACACACACACACAAACATACACACACATATATATATATACATATATACGACGGGCTTCTTTGAGTTTCCGTCTACCAAATTCACTCACAAGGCAAATCCATTCACAAGGCAAATCCACTCACAAGGCTTTGGTTGGCCCGGGCTATTGTAGAAGACACTTGCCCAAGATGCCACGCAGTGGGTTTGAACCCAGAACCATGTGGTTGGTAAGCAAGCTACTTACCACACAGCCGTTCCTGTGCCTATATATATATATTATGTGTGTGTGTGCGTGTGTGCATGTGCGTTTTTTTCTTTGTACCTCACACCATTGCTTGACAACCAGTGTTGGTTTGTCTATGTCCTCATAACTCTGTGGCCCACCAAAAGGGACTGATAGAATAAGTACCAACCTTAAAAAAGCTTAAGTACTAAGGTTGATTTGTTCAACTTAACCCTTTAAGGTAGTATGTTATCTGATATGTTCTTTTTTTTTTAGGCAGTAGGTTGCGATTTAACATGTTAACTACTACATGTAGCACAGGAGGTTCACACCAAACTTCACACAATTGCCATATGCACCACTGGTGATACATTTCCACGAGTTGAGAAAATATTTTACTCTGTATATTTGACATGGTTTTGAGGATATTCAAATAACATGAGTGCTAAATATTAAAGTTTTATGAAATATTGTAAAAATGCAAAAGAATTACATCTTGTAATTAAACAATATGTAGTGTGATCAGAAAAACATGGTATTACTGGTAAGTTCCAGTTACAGGCCATTAACTGTTAACATGTTAAGGGAGATTTAGTTGCTATTTCTTGCAGATTGGAAGACCACACAAAAACTCACTCATTAATCTAGTTTTGGTAAAGCATGCTTTGGTGGTGTTCTGCTGGGCAGTAGAGTCACCAGCTGTGGTTAAGAAGGAGCAATTATTATAGGAACAATAACAATTACAGGGGACTTCTATGCAGTTTGCTAGAAACAGCAACCAAATCTCCTTGAAGTCACACCTTACTATATAGAAAAAAAGAGGAGCTGCGGTACACGAAGAAAAGCAGGATGGTCTCAGTTGGAGTGCCTGTAATCTATGTGATTGATCAAGGCTGACAATAACGACAAATACACCACTATCACTGCCTCCTCTTCCTCATCATCACTGTCATTTATTGAACTTCTTCATTGCTGTCATCTCATCAGCACCATCATCATCATCATCATTATCATAATCATGATCACTGTCATCAAAATTACTATATTTAATCATAATCATAATCTAATCATGTTTCACCATAATTACACCACCACTGCTCTTCTTCTTCTTCTCCTGCTCCTTATCATCATCATCATCGATGTTATTATTACCAACCACACCAGTTATCATTACCATTAAAATCGATAATCTTGTTTTATCAATTCTACCACCACCACCACCACCACCACCACCACCACTACTACCACCGCTGCTGCCATCACTGTCATCGGTGGACAGATAAAAATTAATCTGTTAAAAGAGATTACACTGTTACTCCATTTTTACATTTTTACAGACAGAGAGATAAACAGACAATCAGACATAGATTGATAGATGGATATACAGACAGAATACAACCACTATTACGGTGTAAAGGGGACACTTTAGACCTGGCAGACAACTTCTCTAGTGCTGGTGGTGCAATAAAACATGCCCGGTCCCTACTGAAAATGGTTAATGATATGACTGGCATCCAGCCAGAAAAATCATGCCAAAAAGAGGAAAACAGAAATGAAAGTGATGTTGACCCTACGAGCTGCAGTGAAGACAACCTGGGCAGAACAGAACTCCAAATAAAAGCTAAAACAACAGAGCTGATACTCTAGATCAGAGATGGCAACTTTTCTTCAACAGAGGGCCGCATCGTACCATTTCCAAGTGGGAGAGGACCACATGATAAAACACATATTCATGAAATATTACTTAACCCTTTTACACTGAATTTTTGCAGTTCTTAATTTTATTTGTCTTAGTATGAAATTTTATTTGTTTTAGTATGAAATTAGTAACCTAGAAACTCATCAAGGGCCACACAGCAATATGTTGAGGGCCTCATGCAGCCCACAAGCCACAGGTTGCCCGTGCATGCTCTAGATGCTTTGAGTTGCTGAAGCATGGAACAAACTGCCAGCATCAGTTGTTAGTTGTCGGAGCACTGCATCCTTCAAAACTTCCATGCTTTCTGAGATTCGCCAACACTACACCTGATTTTCTCCCCTCCATACACACACAAGCCTGTATCTGACTCATACATTATCGCTTTCCAGACATTTGTACATTACTGCATATACTTTATACGCACTGTCTGACAAGTTGTGGTGCACCTGAGCACTGTATACAATAATTTCATTATTATTATTTTTTAGATGGTGCAGACAGCTACTCTAGTCTCCTTATCCAGTCTCTCTTTTAAAAGGGTTGGTGATAAAGGAAACAGCAGTTTTAAGACAGAAAGATAAAACAGAATTCATGAACTCCACAACCCACAAATAAAGGCAATGTGTATAGGAGAGCAGCAACTCCTTATAAAAACTGATACAGAGTAGGGAGATTGGCCTTTTCTATAAAAAATCTCTTTTGTGTTGGTGGGATAATAAAATGCACCCAGTTCATATTGAAAGCGGTGGTAATAGTAAGGGCATCTGTGGAATTCTGGTTTAAGCACCCCATATAACCCCTCAAACTTTTTTTACTTTTTGAAATTTTCAGAAAATTTTAATGAATTTGTGTAGTACATATGGGAATTCATACCATTATGCAAAAATTAAATTTAAAAAAAATTTGTATGTGTGATTCAAGGGTGATTTAGCTGTTATTTTTAGCACATCACACAGTCACCTGATACCTTCATCATTTCTTTGTCACTCTGAATGTAATGATATTTTCCAGAAAGACATTTTCCCATAAAGACATTTTAGGGAATGATGATGCACCCAAGGTTGGTCCATTGTGGGGGATATAAGCAAAAAATTTGGCCTGTCCATATTTCAAATTGATTTTTTAAAAAAATTTGAAAAGGAGTTGAACCTTTAGGATTTATGATGGGGTAGGGGTTAGACAATTTTTTAAAATTTCAATTTTCGTACTTGTATAAATTCCCATTTGTAGAACACAAATTCTCAAAAAATTTCTGAAAATTCCCCAAAATAATCAAGTTATGGAGGGGGTTATATGAAATGCTTAAACCAGAATTCCACTGTTGGCATCAACTGCAAAAAGAAAAAAAATAAAGAGAGAGAAAAAAACATGCAAAATATAACAACAAGAAACTGAGAAGAGGAATCCTCAAGTTGCTGAAAACTAGTTCGGGTGGCATGATAAAAATGCACCTCGTCCATATTTTTAAGTGGTTGGTGACAGGATGGACATTTATCTGTAAAAAAGAAAGCTATGTTACCTCTCAAAAAGGAAGGAGTGAATGGTAGAGACGTTGACCTCGGCAAGTTGTGAAGGCAACCTATCTAGGAGAACAAAAACTCTGAATAAAAACTCATACAAGTTAGAGGGGATCTTTAGTTCTGCTGCAGTTAACATCTCTGGTACCAGTGACATGATAGAATACAAATGGTCCATGGTGTGATGAGGTTGGTGAAAGAATGAATATGGCTGTGTGATTAAGAAGCTAGCTTTGCAACCATGTGGTTTTGGGCTCAATCCCAATGTTTGGTACCTTGGGCAAGTATCTTTTACTACAGCCCTGGGCTGACCAATACCTTGTGAGAGAATTTGATAAACAGAAACTGTGTGGATACTTGTGTATACATATATATAAATGCGTGATATATTTGTGTTTTTTCCCACCACTGCTGTTGTTGTTGTTAAGCAACAAGACGGGTAAGGGTGATTAGGTGATGGTCTAGGGCTTAGGGGCAGGAGACCCCAGACCTTGGAAAAAAAAACTTTGGTCGTCTTGTTGTAGTCGAGGGCTCTTCATTGATGCCTGGCACCACTGGGAGGTGGCCCTCGAATGTCGCTGGAAATAGAAATCTCCAGGTCCAAATTCTTGGATGGCCCCACCACTGCTTGACAACAGGTATTGTCCCCCCCCCCATAATGTAGTAATTTGGCAAAAAAGACTGATAGAAAAAAACGAGTTCTTGTGCCTTAAGTAGACAGAATTATCTATTCCAATAAAATACAGCGTAAAACTGCAGAATCACAATATGGCATCATCCACAT
Source organism: Octopus sinensis (assembly GCF_006345805.1). Taxonomy (NCBI): domain Eukaryota; kingdom Metazoa; phylum Mollusca; class Cephalopoda; order Octopoda; family Octopodidae; genus Octopus; species Octopus sinensis. Next base: position 34,531,305 of record NC_043010.1, read on the forward strand.
TAAGTGTCGCATAGTATACACATTATGGTCAACTGCAAAATCATACTAATATTGCACCATCTGTCTTATACATCAATGTTAACAAAATAAGGCACCCGTCTCTCTCTTTATTTTCATCTATTCTTTCTTCATTTGAGAGAATGGCTTTCACATGTGTGTGAACAAAATGACCTTGTTGTATAGCAACCTCATGATTGTAAGTTATCTTGATTCTTTTTATAATAGAAACCAGATCTGTAGAATGATCTTGAAAAGAGGCTGTTGGTATGGGCAATGGAATGCACCAACCAATAACATTCCTTCCCCCAAACACACACACACACATGCACATACTAACACTCACACATACACTGGTATGTATATATGGCATGTGGCACATGCATGTGGGAAAACTCAATAGGAGACAAAGACATCTTGGTCCAGGATGTTTATGGTTATGAATAAACATACACTCACTGAACAGTGTTTATTTTCTAATTAAAAACCAGTGCAACAAGTATGCTAATGCATACAAGTCATTGCACCATCAACATTATGTCACTCCATTGCATCATCTATACTACATGGCCATGCCAGCACATTGTGCACAACTGCACAATTACATTAATACACCACACACGTTACATGTCCATGCAACGCTGCACAATCGCACCAATGCACTGTCTGTATTACTTGTCCATACTAACATTTCATGCACAACTACACCATCATACTATTCATTGCACCATCTACATGTCAGCTGCATACTAATACATCATGTGCAACAGAACACAATTGCACATCTAAAGTCTATACTAACAAGAAGGTTTCATATTTCTCTCTCTCTCTTTCTCTCTCTACACACACACACACAAACATCTTTTATCTTTTACATGTTTCAGTCATTTGACTGCAGTCAAGACCCTACGACTTATTATTTTTTGAAGCCTAGTACTTATTCTATAGGTCTCTTTTGCTGAGCCACTAAGGGAACGTAAACACATCAACACCAGTTGTTAAGTAGTGGTGAAGGACAAACATAGACATAGAGACGCACATATATAGATATATACATACATACAGATATATATATATATATATATATATATATATATATATATATATATATATATATATATATATATATATATCTATATATATATGGCACATAAAAAGCACCCACTACACTCACGGAGTGGTTGGCGTTAAGAAGGGCATCCAGCTGTAGAAACACTGCTAGATCAGACTGAAGTCTGGTGAAGCCTCCTGGCTTCCCAGACCCCGGTCAAACCGTCCAACCCATGCTAGCATGGAAAACGGACGTTAAACGATGATGATGATATATATATATATATATACACATACACACACACATATATATATATATATGTATTATAATTATTAGGGAAGATTAATTCTGAGTCCACAGGAATGAGACATTCAAATTAAAGTTACTAAAGTGAATTTCTCTCTATATTTTATTCATATATATAAATGTAGTTTTAGAGACAGAACCACCCTCAATGTTGATTGAGTTGAGGGTGGTTCTGTCTCTAAAACTACTTATATATATATATATATATATATATATATATATAATTTTCCTTCATGTGAGTGAGTGCTTTCACATGTTGAACAAGATGACCTTGCTGTATGTTGACCTCATGAATATAAGTTATCTTGATTCTTTTCGTAATATAATATAAAAGCCGGAGCTGTAAAATGATCTTGAGAAAATTCTGTTCAGTGTGCCTGGCGGGATGCACTGATTAATAACACCAGCATGCATATCTTCTCCCCTGACACATGCAAACAAGCACATACTAACTTGTACACACACATACACACCACATATCCACATGCTCAAATACTGCCCTCAACCTGTTTGTATATACATACGTGTGTGTATAAATATATATATATATATATATATATATATATATATATATATATATACATATACATACATACATATATATATACACATATATATAGACACATATATATATACATATATATATATACATATATATATAATATATATAATATATATATATATATATATATATATATATATATATATATATATATACATATACATATATACATATACCTATATATATATACACATATATATATGTATATATATATATATATATATATATATATATATATATATATATATATATATATATGTTGTCCCTTTTTTGTATCACCTAACTGTCTGGATGTTTTGTGTTCTTGTTTCATTTTGTATTTTTTATATATATGTATATATATATTTACACACACACACACACACACACACACATATATATATATACATGTATGTATGTGTATATCACTCTCTCACTCACTTTCTCTTTCTCTCTCTCTCTCTCTCTATATATATATATATATATATATATAATGACTAATAGATTGTTGGAAAATCTCCATGTAAAACAAACTTATCAGACGAACAACTGTGTTTTCGACACATTATAAACTAATGGAAAAGTAACTGGTCTTCAAAGAACTGGTTATATATATATATATTATACATGTAAAGGTTGCAGCATTTAATGTCCAGCTTCCATGCTGGCACACACATGCACACACACAATGATAATAATAATAATAATAATGATAATAATAATAATAATAATAACAATAGTTTCTAACACAGACATAAGGCCTGTAATTGAGGGTAGGGAAAGAGTCAATTACATCAACCTCAGTATTGGACTAATACTTTATTTTTATTGACATTGGAAGGAAAAGAAGCTAAGTCAAACCTAGATGGACTCAGAGTATGTCACTACAATGGGACCTCAATTTACAAATTTAATTCATTCCTGGAGGCCGTTCATCATCTGGAAAGTTCATAAACCAAAAGTGATTTTCCTATAGGAAATCCAAAAGAAGACGCAGCGGATTCAAGCTGGGTTGCATGCTGAGCAAAAACTTGACAGTAACAGACACTCTCTTGCTGATGTTCCCAGTTTGTTACCAACCATTGTTGCCTGCTTGTGTGTTCATTACGTAAGACACCATTCATCACCTGAGATGTTTTATGTTTGAAAGATTGTTTCTAAACTGATTTGTTTGTGGTGACAGACATTCATAAACCAATGTTCCACTGTATATGCTATTTTAATTAAGCATTCTATGCACAGGAGTGGCTGTGTGGTAAGTAGCTTGCTTACCAACCACATGGTTCCGGGTTCAGTCCCACTGTGTGGCACCTTGGCAAGTGTCTTCCACTATAGTCTCGGGCCGACCAAAGCCTTGTGAGTGGATTTGGTAGATGGAAACTGAAAGAAGCCCGTTGTATATATGTATATGTATATATATGTGTGTGTGTTTGTCTGTGTCTGTTCCCCAATATCATTTGACAACCGATGCTGGTGTGTTTACATCCCTGTAACTTAGCGGTTCGGCAAAAGAGACTGATAGAATAAGTACTAGGCTTACACACACACATACACATCATTATCAACACTTTGTAGTGCCCAGTCTCCATGCTGGTATGAGTTGAACTATATATATATATATATATATATATATATATATATAGATGTATGTGTGTGTGTGTGTGCACTATATACTGGGTTCAATATAATTGACTATTCCCTTCCCTCATATTTCTGACCTGTTCAAACTGAATGTGTTTTGAAAAAGATTTATAATGTTTGGTTGGTACGAAAACCACTATCACAAATCTTGACAATCCTGATTTGGATGGTACCTGTTATATGGATTTAGGAAGTCCATATGGCAAGCACCGATGTTATGGAATCCACCATTAAAAAAAGAAGAAAAACTTACTAAAAGTTTTTGATCAAAGACAGTTGGAGATATGATAAAATGTATCCAGTCCAAGTTATAAAGTGATTTACATTAACCCATTAGCATTTAAAATGATTATATCCCGCTCAAATATCCTACCTATTTCATGTTTAAATTGGCCAGATCTGACCTCTCACACCAGACTTACAATTTCATTCTAAAAATAAGCACTCACATCATTGACATCTTGGTGCTATGATATAATGCATGATTAATTGAAAACTTTGTGAATAAATAAGCATTACAATAGACAGAGTGATTCAAATGCTAAATGGTTAAAGAAAGAAAGGACAGGGATGATGTAGGATTGTTAAGGAGTCTCTAGTGGCAGCAAAATAATAAAGTTGACCCAGTCCATGTCTTAAAGTAGTTAGTGATAGGTTAGCGATACAGCATCCAGCCATAAAAATCAAGAAAACATGACATACACAACTAGAGAACATGTTGGGCAGCAAGATGATTGGCGGTGCCAAGTGGTGAGACATTGTGAGACCAGTCCGATTCATGCCAGCACAGAGAAATGGATATAAAAGAATGATGATGATGTTGATGATGATGATGATGATGATGATGGTATTGAAGGTGTAATGGTGATGTGATGATGATGATAATGATGAAGATGCTAATATATACAAATGCATAAATGTACTTACACACACCATCATTGTAGATAGGCAGAATTGTGAAAGCGTTTGGCAAAATGCATTGTGGTAGTTCACTATGATCATTTATGTTCTGAGATCAAATCCTCATGAAATCAACTTTGCCTTTCGTCCTGAGTGGTGGTGGTGGGGAAGTCAGTTTAATATTCCTATGAAACAATCTTAATATGAAAAGAATTACAATAGAAGACTAAGATATTATACTTATTTTTACATCTTTCCTCTCAAGGGTTTCTAATATAAAAGTAGTTTATGTATTCATAATTAGTTTCACCATGAGTCACCTTGGGTGTAAAAAACATAAAGTCCTCAGCTGCTGACCTTAGGACTCCACACTAAGTCCTTGACCAACATACTTTCCTTAGTAACATTTACAAGAGTATGACATCATCCATGTATACGCCCAACACAATACATAAAAGCATGTCACTTCACTTTCTTCATATATATATATATATATATATATTATATATATATATATTATATATACATATATATACATATATATATATACATATATATATACATATATATATATACATATTATATACATATATATATATATATATATATATATATATATATATATATATATATATATATGTATATATATATATATATATATATATATATATATATATATATACCTCTCTTTCTCCCTGTCCCTCTCTTTCTCATGCAGGCACACATCAACACAATCAATGTTTACTGTGTATATTTGCTTTCTCTAACTTCTCAATCTCACTTTCAATTTCACAATTGCACACAACACACATTCTGCTGCTTTCTGTTTTGCTACCAGTGCTCTCCTCACCCACAGTCATATTTAATTATGATGTAGTATTACGAATTGACCAAATAATTAAAGCAATTGACATTCATGAGACAATGAAAGAGCCTCAATATAGTTAGCCAACCTGCTAGAACTAACAGTCAAAGCTTTCTCATATCAAACCTTACTATCTTTAAAAAGATGGCATAATGTTGTACAAAGTGTACTCTTTACTCTTTTGCTCTTTTACTTGTTTCAGTCATTTGAATGTGGCCATGCTGGAGCACCACCTTTAGTCGAGCAAATTGACCCCAGGACTTATTCTCTGTAAGCCTAGTACTTTTTCTATCAGTCTCTTTTGCTGAACCGCTAAGTTACGGGGACGTAAACACACCAGCATCGGTTGTCAAGTGATGTTGGGGGAACAAACACAGACAAACACACACACATATATATACATATATACGACGGGCTTCTTTCAGTTTCCATCTACCAAATCCACTCACAAGGCTTTGGTTGGCCCAAGGCTATAGTAGAAGACACTTACCCAAGGTGCCACGCAGTGGGACTGAACCCGGAACCATGTGGTTGGTAAGCAAGCTACTTACCACACAGCCACTCCTATGCCTATTCTTTTATTCTTTCACAATTTTTAACCATTGAGCCATGGCTATAGTGGGTCATTGCACCTTCAAAGGTTTTCTCAATGATATCAACACCAATACTTATTTTAATCTAGAGCTTAATTCATAGATCTCTATTTATGAAGCAGTAATGGGATATAAAGGTACACAGTGTACGCATATTACCAGTTTTAAAAATATGCATAAATATAAACACACATACATACACAGACATATAATATTTGAGAGAAATACACAGGGACTGTAATTTAAGTTTCACTAGCAACACTTCATTAGACTGACCATCTGTGTGTGTGTATGTGTGTGTGTGTGTGTATGTATAAAAGAATTGTTTGTTGTTTGTTTGTTCCTTCTTGAGTCACGCCTGGCTCATAGGTCCGGTTTCCCCGTTTCCTTGGTGTATAGGTTCCCCACCTGGATGGGATGCCGGTCCGTCGCAGGTGAGTTGTAAGATGCAGGAGGAAAGAGTGAGAGAAAGTTGTGGCGAAAGAGTCAACAGAAGTTAGAATTACCTTCTGCCGGAGTCGCGTGGAGCTTAGGTGTTTCGCTCAGTCTGAGATTCGAACCCATGATCCCTCAACTGTGAGTCCACTACTCTGACCACTAGGCCATGTGCCTCCATGTATAAAAGAATAGTTACAGCTAAAACATTTTGATCACAGGTGCAAGCATGGCTGTGTGGTAAGAAGCTTGCTTCCCAACCACATGGTCCAGAGTTCAGTCTCACTGCATGGTACCTTGGGCAAGTGTCTTGTACTATAGCCTTGAGCCAACCAAAGCCTTGTTAGTGGGTTTGGTAGATGGAAACTGAAAGAAGCCTGCCATACATAAGTGTGTGTGTGTGTGAGTTTGTGTTTGTCCCCACCATCACTTGAGAACTGGAGTTGGCGTGTTTACATCTCATAACTTAGTGCTTCAACAAATAAGACTGAAAGAATAAGTACCAGACCAATAGAATAAGTACTGGTGGTTGATTCCTTTGACTAAAAATTCTTCATAGTAGTGCCCAGGATGGCTGCAGTCTAATGATTGAAACGAGTAAAAAATAGGCCTACTGAATGAGGACCAACTTGGTTCTAATCAGCCACAACAATTTGTGCAGCCTATCTTCTTGCAATTGGACATTGCACTTCATTTTCATCCTCATCATCATCTCTAATATGTTTGCCATGCTAGCATGGATTGGAACTATTTATGTTATACTAGCAGTATCGCCCGGCGTTACTCGGGTTTGTAAGAGAAATAACTATATAAGCATTTTTAGAGATGTAAAGTATAATAGCCATCTCAATATGGCTAACCACAAAGTGGGGGTGTTACTGTAGCTTTATATGTTCTGAGATTTAATAATAAATTTTTAGAGAGTTACTTCCCTTATATATGCCAAAAATGCATTAAAAATGGGAAAAATTGATGGTAAATTTTATTTTTAAATCGTAGGCTCATCGTAGACGCGTGCTAATACCCAGAAGGGCTCGATATGAATCACGACTATAAGATACCCGGTTTTGGTTAAACTGCACCGCAAAATGTGGGAGTAGTTAGGAATCTAAATCATAGGAGACAGACAGCACACAACCTCTTTTATATATAAAGACTAGCAGTATTGCCCGGCGTTGCTCGGGTTTGTAAGGGAAATAACTATATAAGCATTTTTAGAGATGTAAAGTATACTAGCCATCTCAATATGGCTAACCACAAAGGGGGGGTGTTACTGTAGCTTTTTACATTCTGAGATTTAATAATAAATTTTTAGAGAGTTACTTCCCTTATATATGCCAAAAATGCATTAAAAATGGGAAAAATTGACGGTAAATCTTTTTTTAAATCGTAGACTCATTGTAGATGTGCGCTTACCTCACTTTTATATATAGAGATTTTAGAATATTTTCTGTCACAGCAAGTCTTTTGTGTTTACTGCAATATTCCATAAATATTCAATGCTTGCTTTCTGCATTGCATCATGGAATTTTTTCTAGATTACCCTGACAGGACATCTGCTTTTACAACAATTTCATTGACATGATAAATAATATAGGTCTCCCTCAGGTTTGACAATAAGTGTTCTTATGGCTTGGTCAGTGGAACAGCCTCTTTATTGAATTAGCATGCAAGCAAATGAATATTCCACAGACATGTGTACCCTTCATGTAATTATCAAAGTGAATCAGAGTGACAATATATAACAAGGCTGGCCCTTTGAATTAGAAGGACAAGTTATCTGACAGCAGGGTCATCATTGCAGCATTTTAGTCCCCAGGGTAAATCAAGTCTCATCATATTTATTTAATGACAAGCCACAGCATATATAGATTAGAAACCGATCCCTAGACCCTTGAAGCTGCAGGGTAAATCAATACAATGGGCTCTACAGTATTTATTTATTGACTGCAAGCCACAACATACATAGATCATAATTGGACCTTTAGACCTGTGAGGCCCCTGAGCAATTGCTCAGTGAACCCATGCCTTCAGATGGCCCTGTCTGACAGGATTCCTCACAGTTTCAGTCTAATTTCACCGACAAGGTATGGGTTGACCAGAGTCTAATGTGAACTTCAGACTGTATCTATATGACATTATGCCTTCCAAGTGCATTTGAAATTGAAGGCATTCACCTTCCTCTACCTTGAGAGTATGTGTAGATACCTTGTCACCATCATGTTTTCTCTTTTTCTGGCTTGGGTAGCTATGAGTCTCCTTTACAGCAAGGCACCTGTTCCTCTCATAGATTTTAACCTCTTATTACCTATCATAAAGGGGTCTTGCCTTGTGAGTTACCTGGCAATTTCACTAGAGCTGGTGCCACAAAACAAAAGCACCCAGTACTCAGTACAATCTATAAAGTGGTTGGCACTAAAAAGGGCATCTAATCATAGAATTTGCGCCAAAGTAGATATTGGAGCTTGGCACAGTCCTTTGGTTTGTTGGTTCCTGTTGAATTGTCCAACCCATGCCAGCATGGAAAATGGACATTCAATGACGATGATGGTGATAATATTGATGATGATGATCCTATACTGTATGCTTCCATAAAATTTCCATCTGCTCAATTTCATTTGCAAGGTTTACATTGACCTAAAACTATAGTAAAAGACATTTGTGTAAGATTCTATGCAGTGGTATTGAACCTAAGACCTCATGATTCTTAACCATTTGACTATGCCCGATGCATTTCATTGCTATACATATCCTTGCATACATAACATCACACAGATGTCTTCCATCTCAACTGTCAGCCTCTTATCATCAGAGAGCGTTTCTAGTCATGCTCTAATAATACTACACTTGTAAACAAAATACTTAACACTGCCTTCATAAATAGAAACCCAGCAAATGAAAGAACCTCCACGTGGTCAGCCAACATGCTAGAAACAACACCTGAATTTCCTTTAATGCTTATCTTATCATCTTGAATTAGGAAAGAAAATATGAAATAATGTTGTTTAAAATACTTTTAAAATGATGGAATGGTTAGAGTCTGGAATACATTGATCATCGGTCTGCACAGTCAGGGTTGACCTAGGGTTAAATAACAACAACAACAATGCAAACAGAGCCTTTGTGGGAGCCCTTAAGAGAAATTGCAGCTTAATCCTCCAGTGGCTGTGTGGTAAATAGCTTGCTTACCAACCACATAGTTCCGGGTTCAGTCCCACTGCGTGGCACCTTGGGCAAGTGTCTTCTACTATAGCCTTGGGCTGACCAAAGCCTTGTGAGTGGACTTGGTAGACAGAAACTGAAAGAAGCCCATCGTATATATGTATATGTATATATATATATGTGTGTGTGTTTGTGTGTCTGTGTTTGTCCTCCCAACATTGCTTGACAACCGATGCTGGTGTGTTTACATCCCTGTAACTTAGAGGTTCAGCAAAAAAGACTGATAGAAAAAGTACTAGGCTTACAAAGAATAAGTCCTGGGGTCGATTTGCTTGACTAAAGGCGGTGCTCCAGCATGGCCATAGTCAAATGACTGAAGCAAGTAAAAGAGTAAAGAGTAAAGAGTTACCAACATAAACAAGGAATGACACATTGGACAATGTTGTCCTAGATATATTTTGTCTGAAAATAGGAATGGAATGGTCATGGCTAGAATGCTATTGATCATAAACTTGTTTCTTCAGAGCTAACCTGGGACTAGACAATAATGTCCCAAATGAAGAAGTCTCTAAGCAGTTACTCAACCTGCTAGAAATGGCAGTCAGATCCTCCCGACTCACACTTTATTGTCTTAGAAAAGGAAGAATAAATTGGCCATTGTAGAACTAGACATAAAAAAAGACTGGGATGCCTTTGATCATAGGCATGTTCTGTCAGAGCTGACCAGGGGCTAAACACCACCACCACCACCAACAGCAACAAGCTATACAGAACACAAATTTTCCCTTAATATTCATTTCTACTCTAGGTACAAGGCCTGAAATTTTTTTTGTGGGTGGGGGGCAGTCAATTAGATTGACCCCAGTATGCAATTGGTACTTAATTTATCAACCCCGAAAGGATGAAAGGCAACGTCGACCTCGGTGGAATTTGAACTCAGAACGTAAAGACAGAAGAAACACCGCTAGGCATTTTGCCTGGCGTGCTAATGTTTCCACCAGCTCGCCACCTTAATTTTCCCTTAATATTAGCACAGTCAACATATAATAGCAATGAAACAAAAGCACTCAGAAATATCCCACATTGCTGCTTGAGTAGCTAAAAATAACAGTAAAGTTTCCCCTTCAAGCAACACCTTATCTTTAAAAAGGTAAAACACATTGAATTAATGTACTTCTAGATATATAGATTGAAAATATAAAGAGTGGTGGTCATAGCTAGACTGCATCAATCACATGTCTACTTAATCAGAGCTAACCTGGGGTTAAACAACAACAACAGCAAATTACCACAAATGAAATACCACCTGGACATGTGAAGGTATTGTTGGTTATCATGGCAAAATCTAAGGCAGCACATACAAAGTCATTTGATCTGCTAGAAATAGAAGCCATATCACCCTTTTATATCACTTGATAACTAAAAACAAAATGGAAGGCACATTGCATAATGTAATTTTAGACAAATTAAAAATCTGAATAAAGATAAAATGGTAAAGACTGGAATGTTTTAAATCATAGTCTGCTCGATCGGGTAGGACTGACCTGGGGTGTGGATGGGAGAAGCAAACACACAAACACATATGCAGCAGATGAATTTCATATACTGGGTGATTGAGGATAAACATAAATACAAGCAAAACAAACCCTTTGTTGCGTCAGTTTGACTAGATCTCAGGTATTTTAAAATCAACATTCACACTTCTTTACAAAACAAATATTTTGTAAATCTACCCAGACACTAGTAATATGGTTTCATAATAGCATTTTACATTTACTAAGATATTCAATCAATGATATGACCACTAAACATGATATATACTTTAATGACAAACTGACCGTTCGTACACAGTCTAGTGATTACAGCCCACTAGCAGATGTTTTACTGTTACCAAACACTCCACCCTCTGCATGTCCACTACCATATGTTTTATGGTCACCAAATACTTCAATCACTGTATGCCCACTACCATGTGTTTTACAGTTACTAAATACACCAACCATTATATGTCCACTACCATGTTTTATAATCACCAAACATTACAGACACTCCATGTCCACTGACATATGTTTTACAGTCACCAAACATTCAAGCCATAAAATGTCCATGACAATCTGTTACAATCACCAAACCCTTCAGCCACTCCATGACCACTGCCATATTTTACAGTCACCAAAGTTTCCAGACACTCCATGTCCACTACCATATGTTTTATAGTCACCAAACACTTCATCCATAAAATGTGCACTACCATATGTTTTATGGTCACCAAACCTCCAGCTGCTCCATGTCCACTACCATATGTTTTACAGTCACCAAGCAGTCCAGACACTCCACGCCCACTAACATATGTTTTGCAGTCATCAGACACTCTGGTCATTCTATAACTAATAACCATATGTTTTACAGTTACCAAGCACTCCAACCATAAAATGTCCATGTCCATCTGTTACAATCACCAAACACTCCTGCCACTCCATATCCATTGATATATATTTTATGGTCATCAAAAACTCTAGACACTTCTTGTCCACTGCCATATGTTTTACAGTCATCAAAAACTGTAGCTATTCCATGTCCACTACCATATGTTTTACAACCATTGAAGATTCCAGCCAATATATGACCACTACCATATGTTTTATTGTCACCTAACACTCCAGCCACTCTATTTCCATAACCATATGTTTTACAGTCACCAAAGATTCCAGCCACTCTATGTCCACTACCATATGTTTTATGATCACCAAACACTCCATGTCCACATGGTCACCAAATACTCCAGCCACTTCATTTCCATTATCCTATGTATTATAGTTACCAAAGACTTCAGCCACTCCATGTCCAATACCATCTTTTACAGCCACAGACACTCCGTCCATCACAAGTCTGGGTTATATGATATATAAATCCGACATAAATATCAAATAATATCAATGTTCTTTTTGATGTTCCATATAGTTTAAGATAAATCATTTATCAATGTCTTGGCTTAGCAGTTCACTGGAGACCTCCTGCCCACATATTACTCAAGACTGATTGATGTAGACTCCACCTACTGTAATAATTACATTATTTATGTGACATAACATTATCTGCATAGGTGTATATGAATACAAGCATATGTAAGTGTGTGCGTATTGCTAACGTGCTAGTGTGGGCATGGTTGTGTGATATATTGACAAACGCTTGTTTTGTGCTATCCATGTATACATATATATATCTGTGCTGTGATTGTTGTTGTTATTAAGCCCCAGATGAACATTGATGAAGCAAACATATGATCAAAGAAGTTGAAGTTGCAGCCATGACCACAATGCTCTTTTTGAGATATCTAGGACTACGTTATTTCATGCATTCTTCCTTTTCTAAGGTGGTGTGGTCTTAATTGAGAAAGATTTGGCTGTAATTTCTAGATGGTCAAACAATCATACAAAGACTCCTTATGGGACTGGGTGTGCATGCATGCAGTCATGCGTATGTGGTAATGAGATACAGTTCAAATTTATAGAAAAGCAAAGACAAGACAGGTATAGGAACAACAAGCAAGTGTATTAGTTTGACACTTGGGAAAAATGGGAAAGTCTTTTACGTTTTGAACCTATGCTCTTCAACAGAAAGGAATAAGAGAAAATAAACAGAGAGAGAATAAAAAAAATGTGTTGAGTTCAGTGGTCCAACATGGTGAAAGCATATATCAGAAAAGAAGCACACTCTAAAGAATAAAGCAGTAATTTACATTAGTTACATTTGATGGATATTTGTCTTCATCTTGTTTGTTGTTAACACAATGCTTCGGCTGTTATACCCTCCAGCCTCCATCAGGTGTCTTGGGGAAATTTCGAACCTGAGTTCTCATTCCTAAGGTTCAATACTTTTTATATTGATTATGTCCTTGAATTGAGCCCCACTCTATGTTTTATGAGTCCAAGTTGGAGCCTCTATATGATGACTCAACCTACAAGAAGTCTCTCTCAAACCACAACCCTAATGTCTAACAAATATACACATTGGTTATGTGGTCCTGAATTGATTACACTTGATCATAGGTCTGGGTAGGATCTGGGTTTAAACAACTTATGATTGTGCATATGCAAGCAGACTTGTGTCATCATCATCATCATCATCGTTTAACGTCCGTTTTCCATGCTAGCATGGGTTGGACGGTTCGACCGGGGTCTGGGAAGCCAGAAGGCTGCACCAGGCTCCAGTCTGATCTGGCAGTGGTTCTACAGCTGGATGCCCTTCCTAACGCCAACCACTCTGTGAGTGTAGTGGGTGCTTTTTACGTGCCACTGGCACAGGTGCCAGGGGAGGCTGGCAACGACCATGATCAGTTGGTGCTTTTTACATGCCAGATAAAAAATAGCAGGCATATATATATAATTTTTGTTTGAAGTTTTGCAGTAAGAAATTATCATTATTAAGCATTGATATATTCAAACTACTATCCTTATCTTAATGTAATATTCACAATATTTCAGCTGTTGTATACCCTCTGACTTCCTTCATGCTTATAACAGTGAGCAACATCTTTCAGAAAATCTACCTTGTGAGCATAGTCTCAACTTCCAAGAACATGTGTATGTATGTGTGTGTATTTATGTATGTATAAGGTTTAAGGCTTTACATTAGAGCAGGAATGGGCAACCTTTTTCAAAAAGCTGGCTGCACAAGACATGGCTCGTTAGCAGGTGGACCACACTACTAAAACAATATTCAAGCTAATATTTCATAAGGCATGACATTTAGAAAGTCCTGCAGGTTGCAGGTTGTCCTTGACTATATTAGAGGCATGTTGCAAAAAAATTCAAAAGAATTGTTATTCTATACAATATCAGGCTGGTATTCAGAAGCAGGTCTATTCTTTGGGAACATCTTTCACAAACAACGCCTCCATCAGAAGAGATCATAACTAAGAGCTGTATGTATTTCCTGCCCCTGCCGCCGTGCAGTCATAGAAATGAATACAAAACTAGGATCAGCTACTCTTTAAGATAAAACCAAAGGAACATTGTATAGCTGTAATTTGTACTCTTTTATTCTTTTACTTGTTTAAATCATGTGACTGTGGCCATGCTGGAGCACCGACTTTAGTCGAGAAAATCGACCCTAGGACTTATTCTTTGTAAACCTAGTACTTATTCTATCAGTCTCTTTTGCTGAATGTAAACACACCAGCATCGGTTGTCAAGCAATGTTGAGTGGGGGGGTGACAAACACAGATACACAAACATATACATGCTCATACATATATATATATACATATATACGACGGGCTTCTTTCAGTTTCCATCTACTAAATCCACTCACAAGGCTTTGGTCAGCCCGAGGCCATAGTAGAAGACACTTGCCCAAGGTGCCATGCAGTGGGACTGAACCCAGAACTATGTGGTTCGTAAGCAAGCTACTCACCACACAGCCACTCCTATGCCTAGGGAGACAAAAATCAAGCGTGGTTGATTTAAGAAGGGAAAAGGTAAATCATCAACATTTGTGGAATGAAGTCAAGATAATGGATAAGGAAAAACACTGTAAAATGACTAAAAGAATCAATGCATATGCTAGGCTTTGATAACCTCTTTAGTTGGCCTAACATGGAAATGAACACTATACAGGAGCCTTTCATTAAGAAAGAAAACATTAAACTAACGACCATAAAAAAAAGTTGGGTTTCAAAGCCCCAAATTTCCATGATCTAATTGTCCAATGGAGGCATATGGCTTAGTGGTTAGGGTGTTGAACTCATAATCAAAAGAATATGGTTTCTATTCCTGGACTGGGTGATGTATTGTGTTCTTGAGTAAAACACTTCATTTCACATTGCTCCAGTCCAGTAAGCTGGTAAAAATAAGTAATCCTGCAATGGACTGGTGTCCTGTCCAGGGAGGAATATACACACTATGTTGCTTATGGAGCAATGTGGATTAACCAATTGTCCAATGGGACAATGGGATTGTGATTAGAAGTATTAATAAAGTGTCATATGTTAAGTGCCATAATTTACATGGTGGGCATAAATTCAGTCCATATTGGTCATTCTATACATACTCTGGATGAAGTGCATTAAGTAAGTAACATTACATGTGGGGGAATAATTAATATGAGAATATCCCTGGGATGAGCAAAAGAAGGAGAACGATTTGCTCCCTGTGGTTTTAATAGAAGGTTCTATTTGAAATTCTGAAGATATTATTGAATACAATGGGCACTAGTAGAAGGCTAAAATATTGCAACAATAACATCCAAAATAAAGATATTAGTATATATATCAGTGTATAAAAATAAATTATACACATGCACACACACATATGCATATATGCATATTACACATATACATATAGTTCAAGCCATCAAGGTTGTCCCAGTGTGGTAACTTAACTTGGTAGAAATAGCAACTAAATCCTCCCCTCAAATCATTGTTTATCAACAATAATGTAATCCTAGACATGGAATGCATAAAAGAATAGTATAATTATGACGGGAAAGTCTTTGGTCATAAGGTCTGCTTACTCAAGTCTGACCTGGGTTAAACAACAATAACAAAATACATGTGAATGGTTGTGTGGACAAGCTATAAAACTGCCAACCAAGTATTTATGAGTTCATACTTTGTTAGTGTTTCAATATGTTTTTGGGAAAGAACATCCCTTCTATGTGTTCAGTGATGTGTTTAACTGGCATCAGTGAGTATCTGTTTATGTAGTCACTTGACTTTTAGGATAGTGATTCTAGAATGTTGTTTGATCTGATAACTATGACAGCTAAATGTCTTTCATCAAAGATCAGACATTTTTTAATATATAGGACATGTAAGCAACCAAAGGAAATTTCTTATGTTAAATAGCCAAAAACTTTCTCTTCAATCTCTTCTATATCCCTAACATTTTTCAAATGATGACTACACAAGCAATCAAAAGAGCTTTTATGTTATTTGATCAGCCCAATATAACAGCTAGTATTCCCTTAAGAAACTCATACTATTTTAAAAATAAAGATCACTCAAGACAGAGAGGGAGCTTTCTTTGTTGCCATCTGACCTACTCAATTTAGCAACAGGAGTTAGTTCAACAAATTTTTCTGTCTTTAAACTGGGGACATGCATGTTTTTTAAAAATATCTAAATCATCAGACAACACCCTTCATGATAAACACATAAAGGTAAAACAGTCACAACTTTAATGCTAACCAGCTTCACAAATCAATTTGAGTCAGAGATTGGTGTGTCTAGTGTTACGCAATCAATGGAGTACTTTTGTGGTATCAAGAGGCTGCACAAAGACGACCTGGTAGTAGTAGAAGGGTGAGAGCCACTCAGCAAATATTGAGAATGTCAAATACAATTGAAACTATTATCCTAGTCAGTAACTTAGTGCAGGGAATTCTGTTCTCATTCACTTAATATTTCAAAGCCCTAATGGCTAATCCCATTGTCATGTGACTCACAATCATTAACCAATGAAACATGCTGTATGTTACAACTTGCCCAAAAGGCATTTGTGTTAGTAGATACTACTACTACTACTACTACTACTACTACTACTGCTGCTGCTGCTGCTGCTGCGCTGCTGCTGCTGCTGCTGCTGCTGCTGCTACTACTGTTACTGCTGCTGCTGCTAATGATAATGATGATGGTTCTATAGCCTTCAACTTTTTTAATTTAAGGTACTTTTTAATCTAATATTTTACATGCTAGTACTTGTAGCTTTATCTGCTTCGAGTACCACAATTATAAACAATTAATATATGTACATACACACACACGCACACACACACACACACACACATGCACAGAGAGAGAGAGAGAGAGAGAGAGAGAGAGAGAGAGAGAGAGAGAG
>NC_043010.1:34556133-34576133 GCF_006345805.1 Octopus sinensis
AGCCTGGTTTTTGTGGTAGTGATTATGTCGGTATTGGAAATGATGATTGTAGTTTGGATAAGCAGAAGGAAAGATGGAAGGAAGACAGGAAGAGAAAAAGGAGAGGAAAAGGAGGGTGGTGGAGTGTGGGTTGTATGGAGGAGGGGTTTGAGGAGTGGTGGGAAGAGATGCTGCAATGCAGTAAGAGACTGACATTAAGCTTGAATGGTGTTGGTGGTGTCGGTGGTGGTGGTATTGATGTTGGTGGTGTTGTTGGTGGTGTTGATGGTTGTAGTGATTAGGGCTGTGCTTATGGTTATGGTGGTGGAGGTGGTGGTGTTGGTGGTGGTGGTGTTGGTGGTGATGTCCCACCTACTGCTGTAGTGAGACGACAACTATTGCCATTGGTTTGCCACACATACTGTGCAACACGCCGTGCACTATACCGAACCGCACCGAAGATCAATCTGCACATATGATTGCTGTCTTTTGTCCTTTATATATAGATGTGTTGTAACAACAACGAGAACAACAGCAGCAGTAGCAGTAGCTGAAACAGCAGCAGCAGCAGCAGATATTGCAGCAGCAGCAGCAATTGCAAGTATAAAAGCAGCAGTTGCAACAACCAATGCAGCAGTAACAGAAAAAAAGTAACTGCACCTGCAGCAACAGCAAAATACAGGAACAAATATGAAGGTAACAGCAGCAATTAACAGTAATTAGCAGCAGCAATTAGCAATGACAATGAAGAACACAGCTGGCAGCAGCAGCAGCTGTATTTCTAGTGAAATCCTTAGTCACGTCATCAGCAGCAATAACAACAACAGCAGCAATGACAGCAGCAACAGCAGCGTCAGCATCTGGTTGTAGCAGTAGTCATAGCAATAACCATAGCAGCATCAGCTGTTGCAGCGACATCAGCAACAAGTGAAGCAACAATAGTAGAAAGAACAACAACAGTCACAGAAGGAGCTTGTATGTTATCACTAGATCTGCCCCTGTTGTTGTTGTTGTTGTTGTTGTTGTTTAATCTCAGCAGAGACCTATGATCAAAAGTGCTGCTGCTTGGCCACCCAATCTTTATTAGACAGTGTATCTAGGTCTACTTATTTAATGTGTCCTTTTAAAATGGCTGTAATTTGTGATTTGAGGAAGATTTGACTGCTATTTCTTTAGAAACTGTTATAAACCTGAAGAAAGCCAGAAGCTACACAATGGCTGAAATATTGTGAATTCTAGTTTGAAAATATACCAGTGTTCAATAATGATAATTCTTTAAAAAGTAGATGATTCACAAGGTCCCAATGTCTCAGAAATAGTGGTGGTAAGCCAGTGGTTCCCAATCATTTTTTGTCTCAGGACCCCTTTGATTCCTATTTTTCTAAGGGTTGGGACTCTTATATTCATTTGATGTCTAAAAATGCTTATTATGATTAAACATTATTAGGAATTGTATTTTAAAAAATGTTTAAATATTTTGTGTATTGTAGAAGTATAACCAGTTAATTGCACATGAATTTTACCAACACACCTATATATGGACCCCCAAGGTGGTCAGATGGACCCCTGTTGAGAATCACTGTGATAAGCACATGAACTGGGGAAGGACCATTATATAGTCACAAAACATATTTCCTCCAATAAGCTCTAATGTTCTGTAATTGAATAGGAACCCCATCAACTAGTGAAGAAGCTTGTATATTGTCTCTTGCCTGTTCAGTGTAGTCAGTATAACTCTCCATAGAACCTTTGAAATATGGAACTATTTGAACAAAAACATCCCAACTTAATTACTGAAAAGCCCTATAATGCCTTTGAAATAAGAGTCACATGAACCCATGGAAAAGCTTGCACAAGGTCTCTGAAATGGTGGTTCTCAAATAGTGTGTTTTAACACATAGTAGGTTTTTAAAAATATAATTACAGGTTTCAGAAAATCCATACTAACATTTGAGTCTTGAAAAATAGTGTAATTATATATTTTTAATATAGTGTTGTTATAAATTTACTAAAGTAAAAAGTGAAAGGAACTGGAAAAAAGAAAATGAATAAAAGAAAAAGGAAGTTAGTAAATAAATAATCAGCTATACATTGTGCCAAGGGAAGCTTGTGTTCCCCTGTGAAAATTATTGAGATACTCTAAAAATACTCACAACCTCACTGTGGGTGACTGCAGAGCTGAGTTGCCGGTACAGTTAGAAAACCTCCTGAGTATTATCTGATACCTCATGAGGCAAGAAGTTAACAAAGTCAAAATTCTTGTCAACCATCCAGCATCTCTTTCCATCAATGTCTGAGAAGATACAAGCTGAAAATTGTAATTTATCAACAAATCACCTCATTCAGCTACAAATGCAGTAATCCCCATTTTTACCGCAGTATGAAGGACCTGAGATGAGATAGATGAGATTTTAATAGTGCTGTCCTATATGAAGTATTGTTCGTTAGCCCAAATCCACTGGGCCTCTTTCCATCATCCATCAATGAACCCAATGGTTCTGAAGTCAGGGAAATGTTTACTCCTGCTAGGGCTCATTTAATGATTAGGTTTATCTCATTGTGGTGACTAGTGTGGTCAACATTTAATCGACATGATATTTCATGAAGAGTGCTAGGATCATGGGACTTACCACAACACCTCATTCTCTCACATACACCAACTCCATGTTTGAGGATGATGCAGAAGTAGAGCTCAGCCAAGCTTAGGAAGGCACCAATGTTTGCCACAAACAAAGTATCAACTCAATCTTCTGAAAATTTGGCACTCAAATAACATTGGTGACACCCTGAGTGTTGATAAATGTGTTATTGATAATTTTATTAAACACAAGTGTGATGAATAAAGAAAGGTAAGCAATTTATTGTTTTCTTAAAATTTTTTCTTTTTGACTTCTAGTGCACCCCAAGGTTAAGAAAAAATCGACGACTACAACAGTAGACTGTTCATAGTAGTAACTAGTAACTGAAGTCTGTCTCTTCATTATCATCATCATCATCATCATTATTTAACATTCTCCTTCCATGCTGGCATGGGTTGGACAGCTTGATAAAAGCCAGCAAGTCATAAGACTGCACCAAGCTCTACCGCATGGTCCTCTATGGCTGGATGCCATGGGCCGTGTGAAACATTTGGAATTTTCTTCAGAGCACAATGTATAGCCTTAAAATTGGAAGGATATGTTAGATGTTGTGGTCTTAGACATAGTATGCCTGAAAATAAGTCGGGCATAGTTACAGCTGGAACACTTTTGATAATAGGTCTGCTCAACTTGTGCTGATACAGTATGTTGCAAATTTGTTGGTGATTGGTTCATGATAATGTAAGTAGCTAGAAATTTTGTGTTCCTTTTATGGAGCGAAAAATGTTACAGTCAAAAAGATATCTGTGGTTATATGTGAGAGAGAGAGGGAGGGAGAGAGAGAGAAGGATTGAGAGAGAGAGAAGCTTGAGAATATATTGTTCTTTGAATTACAATTTTGATTATTTTACACATAATATAAAATATATCATTGTTGTTTATAGCCAGGTCATACCTAATTGGTTAGATCAGATGTAAATATCCCATATTTTTTTTACATCTATGTTTATCATTGCCATCATCATCATCGTCGCCTTCACCTTCATCACCATCATCATCATCATCGCCATTGATATATATATATATATATATATATATATATATATATATATATATATATATATATATATATCATCATCATCATCATCATCATTTAATGTCTGTTTTCCATGCTGGCATGGGTTGGACAATTTGACTGATAACTGGTAAGCCGGGGGTGTACCAGTTATCAGTCAAATTGTCATATATATATATATATATATATATCATCATCATCATCATCATCATTTAACGTCCGCTTTCCATGCTAGCATGGGTTGGACGGTTCAACTGGGGTCTGGGGAGCCCGAAAGCTGCACCAGTCCAGTCAGATCTGGCAGTGTTTCTACAGCTGGATGCCCTTCCTAACGCCAACCACTCCGAGAGTGTAGTGGGTGATTTTATGTGCCACCGACACAGGTGCCAGACGAGGCTGACAAACGGCCACGCTCGGATGGTGTTTTTATGTGCCACCGACACAGGTGCCAGACGAGGCTGGCAGACGGCCACGCTCGGATGGTGTTTTTATGTGCCACCGACACAGGTGCCAGACGAGGCTGGCAGACGGCCACGCTCGGATGGTGTTTTTATGTGCCACCGACACAGGTGCCAGACGAGGCTGGCAGACGGCCACGCTCGGATGGTGTTTTTATGTGCCACCGACACAGGTGCCAGATGAGGCTGGCAAACGGCCATGATCGGATGGTGCTTGTTACGTGCCCACAGCACGGAGGCCAGTCGATGCGGTACTGGCTACGGCCACGTTCGGATGGTTTTCTTATGTGCCACGTGCCACCGGCACTGGTACCACAAAGATACAAATTCCATTGATGTTCATCTATTTTGATTTGTTTTGATTTGATTTTGATTTTCACTTGCCTCAACAGGTCTTCACAAGTGTCACAAGAAGGAAGGTATGCACAGGTGGACTGACTACGTCCCAGGTAGGGGCCATGGGCTATGGCCTGACTAGTCTTGCCGGGTCTTCGGATGGTGTTTTTATGTGCCACCGACACAGGTGCTAGATGAGGCTGGCAAACGGCCACGATCGGATGGTGTTTGTCATGTGCCCACCGCACTGACTACGGCACTGATGGATTTCTTGTGTGCCACAGGCACTGGTACCACAAGATACAAATTCCATTGATGTTCATCTATTTTGTCTATTTTGATTTGATTGATATATATATATATATATATACACACACACACATACTTTGTGTATTTTATATGTATAATTTTGTTTGTTTTTGGTCTTACAGTGAAAACCACACACAGGCCACACAGGTGTGTGTTGACCACATAAAAGTGACATAGTGCTTGCTGATGATACAAACCGTAGGAAATCTTATGCTCATCAAACTAAAGTCACAGAATTATAATAATGTCTCAAAGGTCAAACTCCACTGACCACTCAAATGCTTAAGAACAAATAAACCCAAAGGTCATGGATACCGAATGATAGCTACCCAGATTAACATGAAGATTTTTTTCTCCAAGGTTTACCAACACCTTAAATATTATATCTTATGAGATTTAAGCTGACTCCATACACATCATATAGACAATGTAAAGGTCATACTGAATCTATGAAGGTCACGGTGACCTCAAGGATGTTGCTTTTTGAGATCAAGGCGATGATAATAATGAATATTAATGGGATTTATAGTGAGTCTATGAAGGTAATACTGACTCTGTAAAGGTCATACTGATCTCATGAAGGTCAACCTGACTACATAAATATATTGTCTCCATGAAGGCAGTCCATCATACATACATCAAACTCTCAATGTGAAGGTCATAGTAATTCCATAAATCCAATAAACATGTACATGTGAAAATGAGTCTCATTTTTTTTTTGCTATGGAAGCTGTATGAAAGCCATACTGGTCCCATGACTTTAGGAAACATTTTTTCATGCTAAGAGTTATTGAAGCATGGAACAAACTGCTGGCATCAGTTGTTAGTTGTCGGAGCACTGCATCCTTCAAAACTTCCATGCTTCCTGAGATTCGCCAACACTACACCTGATTTTCTCCCCCCCATACACACGCAAGCATGTCTCTGACTCATACACTGTTTACTTTCCAGACATTTGTACATTACTGCATATGTTTTATACGCACTTTTGACAAGTTGTGGTGCACCTGAGCACTGTATACAATAATTTCATTATTATTATTATAATTATTATTATTATTATTATTATTATTGAGTGAGAGAGCAGTGCATGCCATCAAAATGACACTGGAGTAAAATATAGGAAGCCCAGTATACCCATCATGACTACCCGTCTGATAAGGGTACACTAGGCACATGCACCACAACCATATGTGCGCGACATGGTGATCTCATATCAAGATAAGCAGCAGATGACCTTGCAGGTGGGGCCCACTTAGAATTTTCTTCAGGTCGAGTAACCTATCCTGCTCAAAAGGTCCCTGAATAAGGGTTGTTTAAGGATGTTGAATGAAACACCCATGTTTCCAGAGGTGAATTATTCAAACCCCAAAGAATCCCTCTCAACACATGGCTATGATGCTCCCCCACTACTTCTGCTCGTGATCAGAGATGCACATATCGTCAGCCACTAAGGGACATGTTCAACTGGTTAAGTTCAAACAACTGACAAGCAAATCTGTGGTATTGAGCAGAATATTTGCTGTAGCCCATCTTTTATACCAAGACAAAACAATGTACATGATAACACTTCTAATCAGTTAAGATCAGAAGCCATGAAAGCCACTGTCTGGTATTGCATCAGGGCATTTATTATTATTATTATTATTATTATTATATTATTATTATTATTATTATTATTATTATATAGCAGTTACAGTGGCCACTGGTTTTACTTTGACTTTCATATAGTCTGTATGATTTCTGTAGTGCGTGATATACAACCTTACTTGACTCACATAAAACACATTCACTTACTATTCCATGATTGTATTGTTAACAGTAGAAGGGCATCTATCCAGAAATAAAAGCAACTGATCTGACCACAAACCATCCCACCCATGCAAGAATAGATACTAAGTTGTGGCTCCACCATGCACAAATACACATGTGTAGTATACACATGCTTACACACATGAGCACACCACAATCTATACACAATTACTATAACATGGAACCTATGATAAATAAATGGACAATAAGAATGCTACTACATAGTTGCTGAACTTGCTAGATATAGCAGTCAAATCTCCTTAAAAGTACATTCTATTGTCCTAAAAAATTAAGGGCACATTGGATATTGTTGTCTTAGATATGCATTACTCTCAGAAAGGATGAGAGTCATATCTGGAAAGCTTTTGTCCATAGCTCTACTCAACCAAGACTGACCTGAAGTTATACAACAACAACAGTGATGGAGATAACAATAACAAGAACAGTATGATCAACAAAAATATGGCAAGAAGTTCATGTAAATATCTAAATTAGAATTTAAAAAGAAATGGATGAAAATCATCAGACAAGTAAAAATGTCAATAATATTGACAACAATAAAATACAGTATTTACATTATTTACATTTGATGGATATTTGTCCTTATCTTGTTTGTTGTTAACACAATGTTTTGGCTGATATACTCTCCAGCCTTCATCAGGTGCTTTGGGGAAATTTTGAACCTGGGTTCTCATTCCTAAGGTATTTTTTGATGTTATTATTATTATTATTATTATTATTATTATATTATTATTATTATTATTATTCAGGTCACTGCCTGGAATTGAACTCAGAATCTTGGGGTTAAGAGCACGAGCTCCTAACCCCAAGATTCCGAGTTTGATTTCAGGCAGTGACTTGAATGATAATAATAATAATGATAATAACATCGAAAAATACCTTAGGAATGAGAACCCACGTTCGAAATTTCCCCAAGACACCCGATGAATGCTGGAGAGTATATCAGCCGAAACAAGATGAGGACAAATATCTGTCAAATGTAAATAATGTAAATAATGTACATAATTCCTCATCTCTTACATATAGAACTGTATTACTCATTTTAATTCCAGCTGAGTAGACAGAAACAATGTGAAATGAAGCATTTTGCTTAAGAACACAACAAGCTACCTGGCCCAGGAATTGAAACCACAATGATCTTTTGCTCATAAGTCTGACACCTTGACTACGAGGCCACATGCCTCTCAGAAATAGTAGGCAGTGAAATGGATGGATGGAGGAAAGGGAGAAGAAAATTAACAGTGTTATAGTAATAATTTCATTAATCCAATGTTTCCGAAGTTGACTTCACCTTTCATTTTTTCAGGGTTGATAAATTAAGCACCAATGAAACGCTAGGGGTTTATGCAAGCAACTAGTACCCTCCCCAAATTTTCAGGCCTTGTGCCTTTAGTAGAAAGGATTATTCCAATGTTTACCAATTACAGAAATCAACAGGAGATGCTAAAAGTGAAAGTGTTTTCATTTCTTGGAAACTGAAGTAAAACTGTTTGAATTAGAGAGCTGGTGAAAAAAAGAGCAAATGCGTTTCTTTAAAATCGATAAAAATACTTGGAAACAAATAAAAGGAAGGTAAAAAGCAATGTTTGTGTGTGTGAGTCTGTGTCTGTGAATGTGTGTGTGCGTGTGTATGTGCAGTGTGTGGTATGTGTGTTTGTGTGTGGTATTTGTGTTTGTGTGTGTGCATGACTATGCATGCATGCATATGTGTAGGTGTGTGTGTGTGAGAGAGAGAGAGAAATGTGTGTGCATATGAGTGAGAGAGAGAGAGAGAGAAGTGTGTGTGTGCATATGAGTGAGAGAGAGAGAGAGAGAAAAGTGTGTGCACGTAGAGGGAGAGAGAAAATGTGTCTGTGGGAGAGAGGAGAATGTGAGAAAGAGAAATTGTTTAGGAGAGTGAGAAAGAGAGAGCGAGAGAAAGAAACTCTGTGTGTGCGTGTGTGTGTGTGTGTAAAAGGAAAGAGATATCAAGGATGACAGGAAAAAAATTAACACACAATATTAGGGAGAAAAGAGGGTTAATATCTAAAAGCAGGTCAAAAATAAGAAAAATAATATATAATAACCAACCATGGAATGAAGAAAGAGTAGATATCCCAGAAAAGTTGGTAGACATTGTGTTGCATGAACAGAGTATATGTTGTAGACTAAGCCAGATTGTAGACACACCAGCAGCAAGATAAGCACAAAATGCTCAAAGTTACAGACTTAGACAATCATAAAAGACACTTAAGGAAATCATATGGAGAGGGAGAGAGAGAAGAGGAGGAGAGAGAGAAGTGAAAAGTTTAAAGACAGCTATTAATGAAGGAAGTGAGAGAACCAGTGCAGATGCAAGACAGAGGAAAGCAACTTCAGTATAAAACGGAACTGAAGAAGAAAGAGAAAGAGCAGAAGAACTTATGTAAAGAATGGCAGTACACTTTGCTAATGAGATGCAAGAGAAAAGATATCAAAGAATTAAGGACCTAAAACAAAATGTGGCGGCAACGTTAGAAAATGTAACAAAAGAGCAGAAGGAGGAATGGTAAGCAAATGAAAGATTAAGAGCTGTTGAGAGAATACAAAATAAAATGGAAGGTAATAGATATATCTGGAGATGTCACGATGCTGAGAATATGAGGCTAGCATGACATGGCTGTCAGCATTCAGCATGAGATTATAAGCAATGAAGATGGTTTAGATATAAATATCATTGAAATACCACAAAAAGTGGGGTCAAATTGAGATATCTTATTGACCAGCAGTCTCCAACCTTCTTTTGCAGCACGGACTAGTTTCATGAAAGACAGTTTTTCTATGGACAGCGGGGATCATGTGCATAATGAAACACATTAAGGTGCATAATATATAATTTAATTGGCTTGGCTCTCCATCAGTTATGATGATGAGTGTTCCTGTTGATTTGATGTGACTAGTGGAAAAACCTGCTCATGAAATTAACATGCAAGTGGCTGAGCACTCTACAGACAAGTACTCTAAGCATAACTACAGGCAGATTCAGCATGACACAGAGTATGACAAGGCTGGTTCTTTGAATTACAGGTATAACTCATTTTTGCCAGCTGAGTGGACTGGAGCAACATTAAATAGAATATCTTTCTCAAGGACACAATGTGCCATTGGAAGTTGAAATCATGACCTCACAAATAACCTAACAACTAAGCCATGCACCTTCATGTTTAATAAAGTAATTATTACAAATGTCATATATATTACAAATATAATGCAAAAACTCCCTGCAGTCGATATAATACTCTTACTCTTTTCTCTTTTACTTGTTTCAGTCATTTGACTGTGGCTATGCTGGAGCACCGCCTTTAGTCAAGCAAATCGACCCCAGGATTTATTCTTTGTAAGCCTAGTACTTATTCTATCGGTCTCTTTTGCTGAACTGATAAGTTACGGGGATGTAAACACACCAGCATCGGTTGTCAAGTGATGTTGGGGGGACAAACAACCAAACATACACACACAAACACACACATATATATATATACATATATACGACAGGCTTCTTTCAGTTTCCGTCTACCAAATCCACTCACAAGGCTTTGGTCGGCCCAAGGCTATAGTAGAAGATACTTGCCCAAGGTGCCATGAAGTGGGACTGAACCTGGAACCATGTGGTTTGTAAGCAAACTACTTGCTACACAGCCACTCTTATGCCTATATAATGGAAATAAAATTTCCAAATTTATTCTTTCTGCATGGCCTGGTACCCAATGGTTCATGACCTGGTACTGATCTGCAGCTCAGTAATTGAGGACACTGTTACAGACTATATATAGGAATTTGTTGACCCTGATAAATAACAAGAATTGCATCAAATGTGTTTGTAAGAAAGTGAAGTTTACTTCACAAGCAAAGATATTCTGCAACTGAATAATGAAGTTCTGAATCTTTTCCCAGGTGAAAGTACAGAGTACAAGAGTGCAGAGTGGTTCATCCCAAACTTCACACACCTGACATATGCACCACCAGTCGTACAGTTTCATAATTTGAGAAAATATTTAATTCTGTATCTTTGACATGGTTTTGAGGATATTTCAATATCATGAGTGCTGAATGATAAAGTTTAACTATGAAATATTGTTAAAAATGCAAAAAAAAATATGTTTCCTTGTAATTAAACATTGAGAGCAATAGCATATGTGACATCACTGGTAAGTTCCAGTGACTAGTCATCGCAGTTAACATTTTAACCTTCAGAGTTTTCCTATCAACTTACTCTTTTGGGATTATTGCTTCATGAATTAAAACTGAAAGTTGGTTCCATCATGATTCTCATGAATAACTTCAGAAAAGTCTCTTAAAGAAAAGTCCACTGAATGGCACTAGATATATTGTCTGAGGTTCAGCAATCCACTGCATCATTGCAAATATAATTGCTGTTGTTCTTCATTCATTATATTCACCCTTTCATGTATTACCCATCTCTAATCAGCCCTCGTCCTTCACACACACTTATGCAACCACTAACAGTCTACTCTCTGTCCTCACTCACTTCTATGCACCTATTAAACTAAGGCTTCACCCTGACATCACCATCGCTATTTTATCTCCCTTTCCAGCTCCACCTCAGTTACTTCCTTCCTTTCTCTTCTGTAATGTGTGTGGCCATGTATCTTCTCTACAGCAAAAAACCTGTTCAGTTCTGACTCCTTCTTTCATACTTTAACCTTTCACCTCCTAGCATAGAGCCACCTCCCTCTCTTCTTTAGCTCTACTTAGTTGGAAGGGCTCTTAGACTTGCAAACTGCATGAAAATCTCACTAGTTCTTGTGCCATGAACAAAGTGTCCAGTACATTCTGTAAAGTAGTTGGCATTTGGAAAGGTAACAAGCTGTAGAAACCACACCAAAGCGGGCATTGGAGCATGATGCAACCCTTGGAACCTGCCGGATTCTGTCAAGCCATCCAACCTACACCAGCATGGTAGAGAGATGTTAAAAAAGGATGACGGTGATGATGATGGTGATGACGACGACAGAGATGATGAATGGATTTAGCCTAACTAGTGCAACTCAATTCTTTACAAAGGGAATTCTCCATCTGTTATGATCATTAGCAAGTCTTCTGGTCAGTCATCCAATGCAGTTAGAGTATGTTTGCCAAGGCTTGTATTTTAGTAATTACCAACTGTATGTGTGGTTTTTAAGTAGAACTAAAAATAGTAGGAACTTAAAGTTACTAATTAATTAATATAGAATGTCAACATGTTTTATACCTCTTAGAATGAGTTAAAAACAAGTTGCTCTCAGAGAGAACTTTCAAATTAAATGCATGTTTAATTCGTACCTGTTAAGGTTCACTTATAGTATTCTGCGACTTATATTCAGAGAATGTTGTAAATATTCAGGGAATTTTTAAATTTGTAATCATATTATTAGTATGTTGTAATTATTATTGTAAATCATGGCCTGTGTCATATTGTGAGATGATGTAACCATTGCAGTAAATTTCATCCTATATTACATCGTCATCATCATCATCGTTGTCGTTGTCATCGTCGTCATCATCATCACCATCATCATTGTCGTCGTCATCATCATCATCATCATCATCATCATCATCATCATCATCATCACCATTATCATCATCATCATTGCTGTCTCACTGCCACTGCCACCACCACTACTACCACTTTTATCATCACTTTTGTCATTGTTTTAACATTCACATTTTTCCATGCTTGCATGGGTCAGATGGAATTCATTGAGGCAGATTTTCAGTGACTGAATGCCCTTTCCTCTCAACAACCCTCACTTGTTTCCAAGCAAGATAATATCTTACCATGGCTGGACATGTTTTCAAGGAATATTGAAAATGACGGCCACTACTTAGCATGATGGTGACATTTGTTCTGCATCTACCATGCAATATCAAGACAAAGAAACACAAACACACACACTTATGAACTCATACAAACAATATAATGAACTTCTTTCAGTTTCCATCCACTAAATCCACTTACAGAACTTTGGCTGGTCTGAGGCTATAGTAGAAGACACTTGCTCAAAGTGCCACACAGTAGGACTGAACCCAGAACCATGTAATGATATGCATAAGATCTGGTCATCAAATCTAAGTAGAGATTTCAAACTTAAAATCTTCAAAGCCACAGTCAAACCAATTCTACTATATGGCTCAGAAACCTGGATGTTATCAAAGAAGCTTGAGAGGCTGTTGGATGGAACTTACACTCGCCTCCTTATGCGATCTCAAAATCTCTCGTGCAAACAGCATCCAACCAAAGTACAAATATATGGGAAATTACCACCTGTATCATCTCTTGTGAAAGGTAGAAGAGTCCAGTTTGCTGGACATTGTTGTAGAGCTGAAAACGAGGTAATTTCTACTCTTCTCCTCTGGAAGCCATCTGCTCGCGATACCAGAGGGCGCACACTCTCCTACCCTGATGTAATCTCCAGGGATACAGGCATCCAGCAACAGGACCTCCGTAATGCTATGATGGACCGTGAAGTCTGGTGTAACATAGTAAATTCCATTGTCTCGACCACGGTCGAACAATGATGATGAGAACCATGTGATTGGGAAGTAAACTTATTAAGCACATAGGCATGCTTGCACCTATTGTAAAATAGCATGAAATTTAGATATTGCTGTAAATCAAAACTCTGTAAAAATTACGAAACGTGAATTATGCTTTAAAATGTAGCTGGGTCATATTGTAAAATGTATAACTGCATATTGCAATCCATATAATAAAGTGAAACGTAAATATTGTCGCATGTTATAACTTGTAACATAATACTATGGAGTGTAAATATGATTTTTTTTTAAAAGCAAGCTGTGCTATATTATGAAACATAAAATGTTGTTGAAAAGTGTAATCCTCACCATTTCGTATAATGTTCTAAATGTTGTTATTCTTTCTCTGATGCTTTCTTCTAGTTTTCATTTTGCGATTCTCCATCTATCTTACTTTCTGCCTTTCTCTTTTCTCTCTATCTCACACTATCCTTCTTCACATTCAATCACCTCCTTTCCAGTATCTCTCTCTCTTTCTCTCTCTCTCTCTCTCTCTCTGCAGCATTTTATTATGCTCAAAAGTTATAAATGAAAAGCATTAATATATAAACATATTATCCAACAGTGTATTATTATTATTATTATATTGAATTACAAATATTGTCGTAAACTGCAGCTTTTCAAATCTGCATAAATTTTGGAGCTTTCTAAATAAATCATTGATTATCAAAGGAGGACTGATAATTCAATTCATTACCTTATACTACCATAAAAATTTTAAATATAACATTAATTGCGATAAGATATATAAAGGTGAAAAAAAAAACATGTAAACAATTACTCTTTCAATGCAACGTAATAACAAGGACTTAACAAAATATCAATACCTTTTGTATAATCCATTATTTTTGATGGTACAGGTACACTGGTTATTCATAAGCTGTGTGCTGATGAATTTACAAAATTAAAGATCTCGTTATTTTGCTTTTTTCTGCACAATCTAGTGCAGCAGGATTATGGGCTACCATTGGTTTGGATTTTGTATCCAACCAGTGATTATACTCAGAAACTGGGATGTGGCCGGTTACTTGTAGGATTCAGGAGGGTCAGCTTAGACTGTTTGGTCAAGTTACTTGATTTTTCAAGTTGGATGGCGGGGGTGATGGCTTGTGCCCCATGGTCATGTCAGATGAGGAAGTATTTCAAAGAGATAGGAACTGATTTGGACAATGCATGGGTTGCCCAGGGTTATCCAAGCAGATACCGATAATTTCTGGATGCAGTGACATGCTGCAATGGTGCACGTCCTCATATCTGACCTAACCTGATAGTCCTACAGGTTTCTATGCATGAGCAATTTCTTCCAAGTATTAAAAAGATTCCCAACCCTTGCTTTATGTGGTTACATAACTTGCAAGACATTTACAGCTAAATTGCCCTCAAATCACACTATTGTTAAAACAAGGGAAAAAAAGACTAATAGCACATTGGATAATGTATTTCTGGACACACTGAAAATAATCCAGCTGACATACTTTTGATCAATATGTTTGCTAAATCAAAACACATTAAACTATAACTGGCACTATGTTGGTTTTGATGAGTGTTCCAGTTGAAGCACCATCTGAATGTGATCAATGCCAGATCCATCTGACTGGCTCCCGTGCTGGTGGCACGTAAAAAGCACCATCTGAACGTGGCCAATGCCAGTACCTGCTGATTGGCCCCATGCCGGTGGCATGTAAAAAGCACCATCCAAATGTGGCCAATGCCAGTAACACCTGACTGGTTCTCGTGCTGGCAGCATGTAAAGAGCACCATCCAAACGTAGCCAATGCCAGTATCCGCTGACTGGCCCCTGTGCCAGTGGCACATAAAAAGCACTATCTGAACATGATTGATGCCAGGCCCGCCTGACTGGCTCCTGTGCTGGTGGCACGTAAAAAGCACCCATTACACTCTCAAATTAGTTGGCATTAGGAAGGACATCCAGCTGTAGAAACATTGCTAGATCAGAGTGGAGTCTGCTGCAGCCACTGGCTCTCCAGACTTCAGTCAAACTGTCCAACCCATGCCAGCATGGAAAATGGACGTGAAATGATGATGATGAACAGCCTGCATGTGCAAGCAGCTGAGCATTGCATGTGCAAGTGGCTGAGCACTGCATGTGCAAGCGGCTGAGCACACACATCCTTAATGTAGTTGTCAAGGAGATTCAGCATGACACAGAATGTCAGGTTGGCCTTTTGAAATACAGGTATAACTCATTTTTGGTGGCTGAGTGAACTGGAGCAATGTGAAATAAAGTATCTTGCTCAATGACACAGCGCATTGCTGGGAATTGAACTCACAATCTTATGATCAAGTGCCGAATATCCTAACCTAGGCCTTGGCCAACTCGAATTACACTGTGGGCCACTTTAATTACAGAAAGATTTTTGAGGGCTGCTTGTATACTAACAGAATTGAAAGCATTTTGCTGTCTCATGCTATTGTTACAATAATGACTGAATGACTGTTGATTCAACATGAAATATTATTATTGGAAATACAGTAGGTTCTTTCTTTTATTTTTCATCATAATCTTCAACTTTTGATAAAATTTTAAAAATGTTTGTTTAAATAAACCCATTTCAAAAAAGTATCAAGTGGGCTGCGGGCCTCAGGTTGGCCAGCCCTGCCCTAACCGCTAATCCACAATATAGTGCTAGACACCTCAAAAAGCCAGCCAGGATGCTACAGGGTTGGTACCATTTTAATCATAGGTTTGCAAAATAAGGGCTGAACAGTAACAACAACTACAACACCCCTAATGCATATTCCTGTCTCTTTGTAAATTTGACTATTTTGAGATGCCATCTAATGAGAAACAAATTCTTGGCAAAACCAATTCTCCTGGAGATAGAGAGAGAGAGAGGAGTAGTTTGTAGTTGTAAGTGGTGGAAACATTGTGAAACTGATCATTGGTGTATGTAGTACTGAGCCTCAGAGCCTCCATTGTAAGATTCTATGCCCATGAAAAAAGAAAAGTTACATCACTGTCAACAACAGACATCACTGGTAACAACAGCGATGATGATGACAGCAACAGAGACTCTGCATGAGCAATATTTCTGTGATGTGTGCAGTTTTCAAAAGGACATACTAAATGCTGTAGTTTTGAAGGTCTTATACATAATGTGTGGAGGTGTGTGGCTTAGTGGTTAGGGTGTCAGTATCATGATCATAAGATTGTGGTTTTGATCCCTAGACTGGGTGACGCGTTGTGTTCTTGAGCAAAACACTTAACTTCACGTTGCTCCAGTCCACTCAGCTGGCAAAAATGAGTAACGCTGTGATGGACTGGCGTCCCGTCCAGCTGGGGAACACATACACAATTGAAACCGGGAAACTGGGCCCATGAGCTTGGCTAGGCTTTAAAAAAGGGTGCATTTGTTCTTTTTTTATTTATACATAATGTGCCAGAGTAAAAAATGGAATGGTCATAGTAGGAACGTCTTTGGATATATGTTTGCTCTATTAAGGCTGATTTGCTAACAACAACAACATCAAAAACAGCAGCAGCAACAGTAGCTGATTAAACTTACTTAAAGTCAAAAGGTTGATGAGCAGTGATATAGAAACAGAGAGGAAATAAGTAAGGCAGAGAGCTGGCAGAAATGTTAGCACGCCGGGCAAAATGCTTAGCAGTATTTTGTCTGCCGTTACGTTCTGAGTTCAAATTCAGCTGAGGTCGACTTTGCCTTTCATCCTTTTGGGGTTGATAAATTAAGTACTAGTTACACACTGGGGTCAATGTAATGTAATCCACTTAATCCCTTTGTCTGTCCTTGTTTGTTCCCTCTATGTTTAGCCCCCTGTGAGCAATAAAAAAATAAGAAACAGAGAGGAATTAAATGTAATTAGGCAATATTTGGTAAATATGGTTGCTGTGCATGTTTCCTGATTTTGGAATAGGTACACGGTATCCTTGTATGTTGTAAGAGGGTTCTAAAAGGATTAGGTGGCTGTATGGTGGTAAAACACTGTCAGACCCATGCCTCAGAAAACACTGTCAGACCCATGCAGGTAAAGAAATGTAGATGTAAAACACTGACGTTCATGAAGATGATGATGATGATGATGATGATTGTGATGACAATGAAGACAATGATGGTTATGGTGATAACGTGGATGATGATGATGATGATGGTGATAATGATATTGATGTAGATGATGACAGTGATGAAGATGGTAAGGATGGTGAGGGTGATGATGATGATGATGATGATAATGATATTGATGATAAAGATGACGATGATGACGATACGATAATGGTAAAGAGGATGAGGACAGTGATGAAAATGGTAAGGATAGTGATGGTGATGATGATGATGATGATGATGATGATGATGATGATGGTAATTCAGTAAATATCTATGTCAATAAAATTTCAGACTGAAATAAGTATTGGGGGTGATATGATTGACTAAAAAAAAAAAAAATCACTATCCCCTCTTCACCTTGAAGTTTTTGCTCCAGTATGGCCACAGTCTGATGAGTGAAACCAGTAAAAGAACAAAAGAGTAAACAAGATATAATAAATGGTATTCAGCCAACAGTAACAACAACAGCAGCAACAACCATGATGATAACAACAACAACGAAAACAAGAAACGAACATAATTTCCTAAAGTGGAGTAACAAACAATATATATATATAAATGCAAATGAAAAATATTGAGCAACTACCACCACCACCATCACCAACATCATCATCATCTCATCATCATCATCATCATCATCATCATCATCACCACCACCACCACCACCACCACCACCATCACCACCATCACCACCACCATCACTACCACCACCACTA
Organism: Octopus sinensis; assembly: GCF_006345805.1. NCBI lineage: Eukaryota > Metazoa > Mollusca > Cephalopoda > Octopoda > Octopodidae > Octopus > Octopus sinensis. The sequence goes on from NC_043010.1 coordinate 34,574,059, forward strand.
CCACCACCACCATCACCACCACCACCAAGAACAACAACAAAAATAGCAGCAACTAACAACAACAACAACAGCAACAGCAACAACAACAACAACAACTGCAACTACTACATAGCAAGACACAAACAATGAAACAAGCTCCCTAAATATAAACAACACATTGGGCATCCGTCCAACTATGGTGACAACAGGCTTGAAATAAAACAATCATAGCAAAGCTGAACAGCCTGAAGTCATTCCAAAGAAAACAGCATAGAGCACCACTACCACCAACACACACCCACCACCACCACCAACAACAACAACAACAACAATAACAACAACAAGCACACAGATTTCAGTGAAAACTTACTTAGCATATGTGATGCAGGCATGGTTTAGCAACCGGATTTAGAATGGCACAAGAAAGAAACCTAACAAAATGCGTAGTATTTCTTTTTGTATTTTTTCCCCCTTTATATGAAAAATTGAGTTGTTTACTGTATTGTTTTATGTAGTATTTTGCAGGCTTCTTTACTGTAGTGTATGCACCATGTAGTACCATGTACTACTGTGCAGTACTTTGAAGTGTTGTGTAAAAACTGAGTATTGCTCTATAGTATTGTGTCATATTATGCAGAACTGTGCAGTATTGTTTTTGTAAATCAGCAGATTGATAGAATTTTCCAGAATGTTGGACAAGGTACTTAACACTACTTTTTCTAGTTCTTTTTTCTACCCACTGGAACTTGGGATTTTCTTATTTCTATGATCACACCATTCACTTCCCTTCATTCTCAGCTAGCCTAATTTTGGATAAGCTCCCGCATTGATATTCATAGGTTGGATCTTCCCTTGGTCCTCTGCTTCAACATCAACGATGAACTATTAATACACCCTTTATTCATCGAAGACATTGTGCTCAATACAGAAACCTCAGATCAGCTGCAGATTATTCTGTGTTCGGTTGAAAGCTTCATAATGAACTACATGGAAACAAAATACATGTGATCCAAAAACGTAGCACAAGGCCAAATATATTTTATTACTCTAGGCACAAAGCTCTAAATTTTGGGGGGAGAGAGCCAGTCGATTAGACCGACCCCAGTATGCAACTGATACTTAATTTATCGTTCCTGAAAGGATGAAAGGCGAAGTCGACCTTGGTGGAATTTGAACTCAGAACATAAAGACAGATGAAATACTTATTTCTTTATTACCCACAAGGGACTAAACATAGAGGGGACAAACAAGGACAGACAAAGGTATTAAGTCGATTACATCGACCCCAGTGCATACTGGTACTTAATTTATCGATCCCGAAAGGATGAAAGGCAAAGTCAACCTTGACGGAATTTGAACTCAGAACGTAAAGACATGAAATACCGCTAAGCATTTTGCCTAGTGTGCTAACGTTTCTGCTAGTTCGCTGCCTTGAAAGGCCAAATATTGAGGGGAAATCATGAAATTGTGGAAATAAAGGAAAATGTCTACTTAGGACAGAGAGTAAATATGTATTGAGACAAAGGAAGGTGGCAAAATCATTAGCATGCTGGGTAAAATGCTTTTTGGCATTTTGTCCATCTTTATGTTCTGAGTTCAAATTCCATTCAGATCGACTTTGCCTTCCATCCCTTTCGGGGTCGATAGAATAAGTACCAGTTGTTTACTGGGATTGATGTGACTGATTTCATCTTCACTTCTTGAAGTTACTGGCCTTGTGCCAAAATATGAAATCAATATGTACTGAGAAATGAATGCTGAAATCTCATACAGAGTAAGAGCAGGATAGAAGGTATTTGCCACAACTGAGCTCAGCTGGACAAGAACCTGAATCCCAATCCTTTCAATAGCATCATTCTAGCTGTGTCCCTTATATGCAAATGAAACATGGGCTACTGTGAAGAAGGAAGTGTAGTGACTGGTCTCATTACAATATATACAATATAAAAATCTTCAATGAGATGCTAATGACTGAATAGTTCATAGTAGAAGTACCCAGTCAGTTGTATTCAGTACTAAATTGCATAACATTTGTATTGAAGACACCTTATATTATGAACTATAGATTTTCGATTTGTTATCTTATATTTTTTCTT
>NC_043010.1:34581133-34633633 GCF_006345805.1 Octopus sinensis
ATCACCCCCATTATCACCCCACTACCATCACTACTACCAGCACCATTACCAGCACAAAACCACCAGCACCAGCACCAGCACCAGTAGCACCACCACCACCACTGACACTATCATCTCTATTCCTAGTTCTACATTTATCACATAAACTACCACAATTTTTATCAGCAATTCTCATTACTATCACCACCAGAATTATCACAATAACAGCCTCGTTATACTCACACTTTGTACACTGTTTATGTGTTTATGTTTCCACAAAGATGCTATGCAACATTTTTGATAAAGCCACTTAAACTTCAATAGCCCAGCCAATCATACTATAAACAGGTATTATATAGAGGTAAATTTCAGTGTTTTGTTAGCTTCAGATAATGAGTTCAAATCCTGCCTGCACTAGGTGAGACTCTTGAGGTCCCAATAATGCAAAAAATGTCTTCACAAGATATTTTTCATAATACTGATAGATGTCCATCACTATCATCAGTGTTAAATGAATGATAAATATGATATAAAATAATATTATATATATAATAAATCTCTGAGCAAGGTATAAACAGTAGCTGCACAACATTATGTGTCCATAGCTTAGAGTGGGTACATCTTATGGAGTTTCTTATCAAACTCTTGAATCACTCTGTTGCGTTTGCTAAATATTAATAAAAATATACATACATATTTTGAATTCTAGTTTTTCTGTTTGCATCACTAAAAACCTACACACACACAGAGACAGGTATGTATTTTCACTGGTTAGGATACAAGTATATTGTTCTTGTTGTTTAACACCAGACCAACCTTGGTTGAGGAGACCTGGTCTTTTTGTCTACCCTAGACCACATTAATTTATGCATCTTTCTTTTTCTTCTATTCGTTGTTTCGTGTGACATTGTAATGTGTGATTTGAGGGAGATCTGGTTGCTATTTCTGATAGCTTGGGTAACTTGGAAAGAACCATTCATTGGCTCAAGTTATTGAAAGTAAGCTTAACAGAATATCTATTACATATCGTTCCATCACAGCTAGGTGAAATGAAGCAGCCAGACTGAAGGGCATGTGTTTAGTTAGCAACAATGCACACAGAAAAATGTATACTAGTCTATGATGTGTAAATGTTGCCAGAAAAGCTGGCATGTATATAGCTTGATAAACTGGTGAACTGAAGCATGGTGACTGAAAGTATGTGTATAATGACAGAAATATATGTCGGTATGTATAAATATAAATATATTTATATATATGCATACATACATACATGTATGTATGTGTGTGTAGGTGTATTTGTATTTGTGTGCTGTGTATGTATGTATATATGTATGTATGTCATGGCAGAAGTACTGTAGTGGTTGTCAATGTTCTTAAGAATACTAAAAAGATCTCTCTATCCTATGTTGCATATTCATTTCCTTTTACAGAGTGCACTGGGTGAATGTGATTGAGGTTGCCTTGTGCCTTGCAAGTCCTCTCTATTCTACATCATCCCTGTTTGTTCAAGGAAGCGCCACTGAGAGGGAAAATAGAAGAGAAAGTAAGGTAAGTTTAAAGGGTGAGTAGATGAGAGAGTAATATGAAGAGAGCAGTAGATGGAGACATAACAAGATTACAAGAGCTGAGAGGCCTAAATATAGATGTATTATATATCCCAAATTTCATCATTTTAATGATTATATATGTGTTTGTGTATCTCTCTAAATACATATATATATATATATGTACACACACACACACACATGCATGCACACACACATATACATATATATATATATACACACACACACATATATGTGTATATATATGCATACACACACACACAAACATTCCTTTATTTCTTTTATTTTTTTTTACTTGTTTCAGTCATTTGACTGTGGCCATGCTTGAGCACTGCCTTAAAGAGTTGAAGAAATTGAACTCCATACTCATTCTATTGGTATCTCCTGCTGAATCCCTAGCTTACAGTGACATAAACACACCGACATCGATTGTCAAGTGATGGTGGGGTGGGGTGAAAGACAAACAGACACAAAGACACACAGACATTATATATATATATATACGACTGGCTTCTTTCAGTTTCTGAATCCACTCACAAGGCTTTGGTTGACCTGAGGCTATAGTAGAAGATATTTTCCGAAGGTGTCACACAGTGGGATTGAACCTGAAACCATGTGGTTGGGAAGCAAGCTTCTTACCATACAGCCACACACACACATATATATATATATATATATACTTGTATATGGTGTGTTGTGAATTTATGGAAAGGAATCCCATAAAACTCAACAAATTTGTTAAAAATGGAGAAGAGAAGATGTTAAAATGTAAGAGAATTTTAATTCATGCAGATGATTGTTTCCAACAACAATATAAAAATCATGCAAATTTTTATCTCTTCTCCATTTTTAACAAATTTGTTCAGTTTTATGGGATTCCTTTCCATAAATTCACAACACACCATATACAAGTATCATTTTCATATTCGCAAACATATGGCAGTAAGCTACCAGCAAAATATGAAGAAATTATATTAGAAATCTTTTTTGGAATCCTCCAAATAAAAGGGTAGAATTTAATTCCCTTTTACACATATATATTTAGATAACCACGCACACACACACACACACACACACACACACATTTATAGGGTGTATGAGGTATTTGAGGACATATCTCTTTTGGGGGGTTATTGCTGCATTTTTTGCTAACTCTGTATAATCTTTGTTTCAGAAAATGATAATGGAAGACCCTTAGTTTACTCAAGAAATGAAGAAGCATGCTGTTATTGTGGTTATAAAGACTGAGCATAGGGATAGAAATATCTTGAGTTTTAAAAGTTGTCTACAAAGTTTGTAAGGAGTTAGAGAATGAAGATGGAAACGTATTACCAGTATTAAAACATAAAAAGCATTCTAAGCACTCTGAAATCATCAGAACACCCAAATTTATCCAGCAAGTTCAACAGACCATTGATTACAATCCCAGAAAGTCCATGAAGTCAATTGCAAAAGATCTCCATGTGTCAGAAGGAACTGTCAGAAATGTCTATGAAGACATCAGATATAAATCTTATATAGGTCAAAAGAAAATCACTACATCAAATCTAAAAGGCTCTTAAACAAACTGAAAAATCCAGCAGAAGATTTGATTTGTTTTTTCTCAAATGAGAAAAACTGACCGAGATCAAAAAGTTAACAGAAGAAATGATAGATGGTTATGTGCAGACCCTTCTGAAGTTTCAAGTGTTATCCATACAAAGTTTCCTGCAACTGTCATGGTTTTAGGGGTTGTTAGCAATGAAGGACATGTGATGCCTCCTTACTTCTTTCCACAAAGCCTTAGAGTTAACTCTGCTGCCTACATTGAGGTCCTGGAAATAATTGTTAAGCCCTGGATAGACAGTGTATGCAATGGAAGGCCATATGTGTTTCAGTAAGACTCTCTCCTATCACACACGGCTCTAGTAACACAGGTCATATAGAAGCAATTGTTGAAACTGAAGGTGGCTTTATTGAATAACATTATAGAAAAGAAGGTTTATCTTTATCCCATTGGCATTTTTTGATAAATAAAGTTATTATCTGTTATTATATGTCTATAGTTTTTTTATAAACATAAATCTCTCCTCAAATATCTTATGCACCCTGTATATATGTATATATGAAGTGTGCTGGAAAGTTCCTTGCTGTAAAAGTATTGCGAAAAACCTGGTTGGAGGTTCAACCTTCTCAGTTCTTTCACAGGGCTTAGAAAAACTGAAGGACCACTGCAATAAGTGTGTGAATCTGAGGTGGTGGGGTGATGAATATGTTGAATAAAATTATAATTAACTGATCCTCTTGTATTTTCTTTTACCCAAAGCCAGGAACTTTTCTACACCCTTTTGTATGTACATATATATATATATATCATCATTTATCTGTCATCTTTGGAATGGATTGGCTCGTTTGACAGGATTCAATGAGCCAGAGGAATGTGTTGAACTCCAATATTTACTTTGCCATAATTCCTGCAGCTGGATACACCTCCTACACAGTGTACTGGCTGCTTTTTACAAGACATCAGCATCAGTGAAAATGCAAAGTAACTCACAAGACAAAGAAAGATCGCCCCTTTGATGGAGGGGGGATGTAGTGGAGAGGGAGGTGGCTTTATGCCAGATGATAAAAAGCTAAAGTATGATAGGAAAGACATGTGGTTACGCTTGTATTATATAAGGGTGGACGAAAATAGCTGATGGGAAAATGAAGATCATAGTGACAAGGTATCAGTGTCTACTCTCAAGGTACAAGAAGGTGAGTATAAAAGAGAATATGGATAGAGGATTGGGAAGGGCAGGGGAATAAGTTCATACAAGTGTGAAAGGAGAATGACAGATAGTTAGAGATGTGGGTAGAGGAGAAATTTCTGAATGATGAACACAGGTGAAGGTGTTGTGTATGTATATGTTCACACATACACACACACACACATATATATCTTTATATACATATAAAGGAGTGGCTGTGTAGTAAGTAGCTTGCTTACCAACCGCATGGTTCTGGGTTCAGTCCCACTGCGTGGCACCATGGGCAAATGTCTTCTACTATAGCCTCGGGCTGACCAAAGCCTTGTGAGTGGATTTGGTAGACGGTAACTGAAAGAAGCCCGTCGTATATATGCATATATATATATATGTATGTGTGTCTGTGCTTGTCTCCCCAACATCGCTTGACAACCAATGCTGGTGTGTTTACGTCCCCGTAACTTAGCGCTTCAGCAAAAGAAACCGATAGAATAAGTAATAGGCTTACAAAGAATAAGCCCTGGGCTCAATTTGCTTGACTAAAGGCAATGCTCCAGCATGGCCACAGTCAGATGACTGATACGAAGTTAAAGGGTAAAAGAGTATACATACACACACATATATATACATATATGTGTATGAGTATCATCACCATATGATGATACACACACATGATTTGTCTGTTTGTCTCAACAATTTAACATGAAACTGAAGGATATCAAGCAATTTTCGATACAGTACATTTATAATAATTTTTGCAAAGGGAAGATTAACAATTTTGGCTTGCTTACCATTGTCACTCTGATGATGGTGAGCAAGCCAAAACCTTGATGACACTGTCAACATTTTACTAATATGTATATATGTGTATGTGTGTGTGTAAATAAATATATATATACCCATGCAGATCCCTAGACATGTAGATCCCTTTGTGGGAACCTCCTCTGCACACTCCTCTCATAGTAATTTCCTCATTCCCTAACATGAAGCTGACCCCCACCTCCAACTCACCACATTGGGCACACTGGATCCTACCAAACCATCCAACCTATGTCAGCATGTTAAATAATTATATATATATATATATATATATATAGTCATGAGCAAAAGTTTTGAACATTTGTTTTAAATATTAATATTGTTATGCCCAAGTATAATTCGATGCAAATATATACAATGTATATACTTGGGCATTTAATATAAAAATTCTAATTTTCAGACTTATGTTTCAAACCTTTACCCACAACTGAATACACACACACATATATATATATATATACATATACATACATACACACTCACACACACACACATATATATATGTATGTATATGTGTATGTATATATATATATATATGTATATATATATGTATATATATGTGTGTGTGTGTGTGTATAATATGATCTATACAAATACATAATGAAATGCTTGGCATGAATTTGATCGTAAGACCTATTTGCCTGTCATCCAATACTATATCTGCCTAACTATTTGGTCCCCTACTTCTTGACTGGGATCATGATGACTTGATGGGATCGTAAGGTTCAGCGATTTTTATATGATTGCTAATGGTATAAGTAGATGTGATATACATTATGGCTAGCATGTTAGTCTGTCACAGGTAACAAACATACAAGATGATCTAATATAGTGTATAGTTAGACATATTACTCACAGATAAATGGACTGAGGGCTCACCCATGCTTCTTGAAGATTACATTAAGGGTACACATGTCTGTGGGATACTAAGGCACTTACATGTTAATGTTTGAGACAAATATGGGCAATACCATAACATAACTATATTGTATTCTTTGAGAGCATGTGGCATTGTTCACATTTGCTATTTGAAACATATACAACAAATAGATCTCAAGACAAAATTTGCATCCATGAACTTTCAATCTTTTGATCAACTGAACCATTTACTCATGAAATTAGCATATAAGAGGCAGAATACTCCACAGACATGTGTACACTTAATGTAATCCTCAGGCAGGAGGTCAATGTATTAAAGTGTATGAAAAGGCTGTACCATTGAACTAAATGTACTATCCATCTGATGAGACCCCATACAGTTTCTGTCTGCCATGTATGACTTGCAAGCTCAGGTTCACCTCAGGTATATATATAGTAAAATACACTTGCACCAGAGTCCATGCAGTCAGTTTGAACCCAGGACCTTATGGTTGCAAAGCAAATTTCTTAACCAATCAGCCATATTTACACTGTTATACTCCCATCAACATCTTTATTCATTTGATCATTATAATCATTAAAATTACCATTATCAACTTTTTGATGATAATAATTATGGCAGTAGACAATAGAACTGGTAGAGCAACAGGCTAAATGTCTCGTGATTGTTAGTTATGGCCATTCATGTTCTGACTTCGATTCTTGCTGATGTTTACTTTGCTTTTGGTATTTTCTGAGATTGATAAAAAAAACTATCAGTTGGATACTGTTGTTGATATAATTAACCACATTTTCTCTCCCTACAAAGCTTGTGTGTGTTTGTATGTGTGTATGTATGTATGTATGTATGTATGTATGTATGTATGCATGTATGTGTGTATGAGCAAAGGTGTGTGTGTATGTGAGAGTGACCTTGAGTGAGTGTGTGTATTAAAATTAGAAATCTCAGTTATTATTTCAATCATCACCATCTTCATTATTATCAATGGAAATAGTTGAAACACTAGCATGATAGATTAAGTACCTTGTGGTACTATCTAATTACATCCCTTATATATTCTGAGTTCCAATCTGATCAAAGCTGACCTTGCCATTCTTTCTTCCGGTGGGGTGGGAGTAAGAGTCGATAATATAAATACCAATCAAGTAGATGAAGTTGATTTAATGGAGTGCAACTCTGCTCACACTAAATTTTTTGGCTTTGTGCCGAGGAAATAAATAATTATTATAAGTGGATAGACACATTATTCCTTTTAGTTTAGAAATAAAAGATTCCTTGTTCAAATCCAGTCTGGTACTATGCACACATCCTGGAATAAGACACTTGATTGTAATCATAGATCAAAGTAATTGAAATATAGTGTTGATATAATGATTAAAAAATATTTTTTCATATTTAAAGCTGAAGTCATCATCATCATCATCGTCATCATCGTCATCATTGGTTTTCCACATAGGCATATGGCCTCTAACTATTGTGTTTGAATTTAGATGATTATACTGAATTCAGTACTTGAGTAGTACTTTATTTGGTTAACTCCTGGAAGAATGAAAGACATGGTTGACCTCAGCAGGATATGAACTCAGAATGTAAAGGAATATAACTGAATACAGAAAGGTATTTTGCCCATCACTGCTGATCTAAGCACAAGGCCAGAATTTGTTGGATTTTTTAGATGGAAGGGGTTAGTCAATAAAATCAACCCCAGTGCTTGACTGTTACTTTATTTTATTGACCTCCAGAAGGACGAAAGGCAAAGTTGATCTTGGTGGGACTTGAACTTAGAATCCAAAGGACCACGACTAAATACTGCAAGATATTTAGTCTGACACTCTTATGAGTCCATCAATCTATCACTCTATAAAAATATTTTTAACAACTACTTATGTTAGACATTTAAACATTTAATCATTATTATATTTTGGAAAGACTGAATAGTGAACTGGAAGGGTTTATAGGGCTTCAAACAAAATAGGGTGAAGTCATTTAATTTTTTTTTCACCTAATTTTGAAATCAAATACCATAGAAATCAAGTTTCCTCTTTTTATCTTTCTGCAGGGGGGTGTCAATAACATAAGTACCAAATCAATTGCTCCAAAATGTTCTGGCCTAGTGCCGTAGTGAAAAATCATTATTATATTGTTACTACAATATTATCTGCACCAGATAGATAGTTTAATCATGGGCTGTACTGCTAAAGGCTGAAATAAGTCCAAAAATTATATATTATTTAGAGCCACTGTCATTCATTGTACATTTTTGGCTAGCCACTATAATTATTTATCATATTTGATGGTACATACATTGAATTTAGTGTTCAGTTACAAAAAAATGATTCCCTCATCATTTAGTAAGTTAAATAATATATGTACATATGCATGTATATGTACATACTTACATACATGTGGGGACACACACACAGACGCACGTACAAACACACATATGTATATATGTGTGTGTGTGGATGGAGGTGCAATGGCCCAGTGGTTAGGGCAGCGGACTCGCGGTTTCAATTCTCAGACTGGGGGCTGTGAGTGTTTATTGGGTGAAAACACCTAAAGCACCACAAGGCTCTGGCAGGGGCTGATGGCGAACCCTGCTGTACTCTTTCATCACAACTTTCTCTCACTTTTTCTTCCTGTTTCTGTTTTACCTGTATTTCAAAGGGACAGCCTTGTCACACTCTGTGTCACGCTGAATCTCCTTGAGAACTACGTTAAGGGTGCACGTGTCTGTGAAGCGCTCAACCACTTGCACGTTAATTTCATGAGCAGGCTGTTCTGTTGATTGGATCAACTGGGACCCTCATCGTCACAACTGACAGAATGCCACGATATATATATATATTATATATATATATATATATATATATATATAAGAAATTATATAAATGGCAAGGGAACAGGAAACTATGCAAAGAACTTCATTAGTATCATTATTCCTAAGTGATGTATATATATTATATGTCACCTTGGGTATATAGTATATAATATCTTTTATAATCCTGGGTTGACCAAAGCCTTGGGAGCTGATTAGGTAGATGGAAACTGAAAGAAGTCTGTCAATTATATGTGTGTGTGTGTGTGTGTTGGTATCTTATTGTCTTGACTTTGCATGCTTGTTGTAAACAAGTGTCTCAAACATACAAAAGGTATCCTTTATTTCCAATCTTCCATGAAAACATTGTCCAGCCACGGGGGAATATTACCTTACTTGGAAGCAGATGAAGGTTGGCAACAAGAAAGGAATCAAGCCATAGAAAATCTGCCCCTGAATTAGGTTCTTTCGATGAGCTGATGAAACTTTAAGTTACATGGAGATGAATGAAAGAATGAAATTCTTATCATTGAACAATATATGTAACTCCTGTCACATGTGATGAGTACCACATTTTTAGTTTGTCTACTCACATGTGCATATATGCACATGTATATAAAATCCAAAGGAGAAGACAGAGAAAGAGTTTATCATATCTTTAACGACCAGTTACAATTGTTTCTGTACCATTCTGTTTTTAACATCAAGTCATGCAAAATTTCCATATGAAAAGTTATGTAATAGGTGTAGGAGTGGCTGTGTGGTAAGTAGCTTGTTTACGAACCACATAGTTCTGGGTTCAGTCCCACTGCGTGGCACCTTGGCCAAGTGTCTTCTACAATAGCCTCAGGCCGACCAAAGCCTTGTGAGTGGATTTGATAGATGGAAACTGAAAGAAGCCCATTGTATATTCGTATATATATATGTATGTGTGTTTTTGTGTGTCTGTGTTTGTCCCCCCCAACATCGCTTGACAACCGATGCTGGTGTGTTTATGTCCCTATAACTTAGCGGTTCGGCAAAAGAGACTGATAGAATAAGTACTAGGCTTACAAAGAATAAGTCCTGTGGTCGATTTGTTCGACTAAAGGCGGTGCTCCAGCATGGCCACAGTCAAATGACTGAAACAAGTAAAAGTGTAATGCTTGCAGTTTTATAAATAGAGTGGCACTTCATCAAACTTACATCAAAGGTGCACTCTTACATTGTGCATTGGCATATAGAATTATACATGCATGCATGCACACACACACACGCACACACACACATAATACGCACACACATACAACTGATAAATATACATTGGTGGTACTAGAAGTACCCAATGTTGAGTAGAAAGTACTTAATACATGATATATGCAGTGTGAAAGAGATTTATACTAACTGAAATTAATATTTATCAAAAAAGAAAACCATACAAGTTTGTGCATGCACATGTGTGTGTGTGTGTGTGCTAATATATTGAACATTTTTCAAACTGTCAGCACTATTATGTCAGCACTATGTTAGCACTATTATGCAAATTAGATTGACCAGTTAAGTGAAGCCCAACTTTACATGCACTTATAAACAGGTATAAGCTGCTACTCTCTTTGCAAAACGAAGGTGAAGGTCTAAGTAGACTAGAAACTGTTTGATAAAATTCCATTTTTCTCTGCTTATGGAGAGACAGGACTTGCTATGTAGCCTCATGTTTGCTTCTTCACAGTAAGATTAATGCTATATGTTTATTACAAAAGGCACATAAAATTTCATATTATATACCCTCAAATAGACACACACATATACATCATCATCATCATCGTTTAACGTCCGTTTTCTGTGCTAGCATGGGTTGGACGGTTCGACCGGGGTCTGGGAAGCCAGGAGGCTGCACCAGGCTCCAATTTATAATACATACATAATGCTTTATAAATATATGCATATGTGTATATACATATATATATATATATATATATATATATATATATATATTATATATATATATATATATATATATTCACTTATAATATATAATAATCCTTTTTACTATAAGCACAAGGCCTGAAATTTTGGGGAAGGGGGAAAGTTGATCACCTCAACCCTAGTACTTGACTGCGACTTAATTTATCGGCCCCAAAAGGATGAAAGGGAAACTCGACCTTGGCGGAATTTGAACTCAGAACGTAGTGGCAGATGAAATAGCGCTAAGCATTTCACCCTTCATGCTAACGACTCTGCCAGCTTGCCACCTTAATAATAATAATGATAATAGTAAGAATAATAATAATAATAATAATAGTCAAGACAATGAGCGCGATTCGATTGTAAGATATTTTATTAGTTGAACAAATCACACTCTTCGTCTTGACCGTTTACATTTGTGAAGAGTTACGTCAATCCTTTTTAAAATATGATAATAATAATAATAATAATAATAATAATAATAATAATAATAATAATAATAATATAATAATAATAATAATGAGATGAGGATGGAAATTCATAAGCTTTAATTATGCATATGCACACATACATATAATATATATTGTAAACATTTATTATACAATATACATAATGTGTGTGCGTGTGCTCATGAGAAAAATTATGAAAAATATCTACAGGTGTTCATAAAACTGGTGCTTGCAACCACCTACTCACAAGTGTTAAGCAATGAAACCTGGATCCCCCATCCCACACCTTGTCATGGATTTTAACGTTGCCAAAACAAATATCCTGTGGCCCTCCTTCTGAGTACTGCAAACGGCTTGAGGTAATGTAGAATTAAGTGTCTTGTTAAAAGAAAAAAAAAATCACCAAAATACTTAGGGTAGACTCAAGCTGGTAATCAATAATTTTGAAAGTAGAAAAATTCATTCAGACATATGAATCTGTTTTTTTTTCCATGTATGTATATGTGTGTGTGTGTGTATGTATGATGGGTACAGTTATGTCTGGATGGTGAAGATGTTAGATGCAGTGTTGAGGTTTTGCGTTTGATTCAGCTGCAGAGCCCCTCAAGCAAGTGCTCTTGCCACAGCCTGGTGTTAACCTGATTCTATTGAGGGCAACTGGGTTGATGGAAACTGGACACCCATTGGAATGACTATACTTGAGGGAAGTATCTGGGGAATACACAGCCACATTAAATATATCTAATGAGCAGGTAGTTCCATAACAGAAAGACTCAGTATCAAAACTGAATGCGGATCTACTTACTAGTGTGTGTGAGTGTGTGTGTGTGAGTGTGTGTGTGTAAGTGTGTGTGTATGTGAGTGTCTGTGTGTGAGTGTGTGTGTGTGTGAGACTTGTGTGCATGTATGTGTGCAAGTGTGTATGACTTGTGTGTGTGACTTGTATGTGTGTGTTTATGTACTTAGTATGTGCATGTGTGTATGTGTATGAGAAAGAAAAAAGCAAAAAAAAAACAAGTGTCAAAGAAAGATAAAGAGTAAAGACGTAGAAGGCAAGAGAGAGAAAGAGAAAAAGATAACAAGAAAGAGAGAGATGAAAAAAAGAGAAAGTGAAAAAGAAAGAAGAGATGAAGAGAAAAAAATGACAAAGAAATTTAAAAAAATAGAGAGAGAGACAAATCAATTAAAAAACAACAAAATGTAAATTTATTTTTTTTATAAAAAAAATGGTGAAGAACACACAAAAAAACCCTACAGAAAAGTATAAGAAAGCAAAGTAAAACTGAAAGAAAACGAAAAGAAAGAGTCTAGAAACAGCAATAAATTCTATATTACCTGGTGTACGAACTCTAAGGTAGACATGGGAAAGGGTGAGGGTATGCAGCCACCGCCAGTACGAATACGAAATGATGAGAAACTGGCAGGACTGCTCCTGATATATATATCAGGTGTGTGTAGGTGTATGGCTATCTGTAAGTGTGTTTATGTGATTGTATCTGTTACTGCACATGTGTGTGATAGGCTGAGAGAGAGAGAAAGGGGGGATGGGGGGAATGAGAGAGAGAGAGAGAAAGAGAGAGAGAGGGAGAGAGGGAGTGATATAGAGAAAGAGATAGGGAGAGGGAAGGAGAGAAAGAGAGATAAAGTATACAGACTATTGGCTGAAGGAAGAAATGGCATGAGTTATAAATACATACATAGATAAATACACATGCACACACCCATACATGAATACACCAATATATAAATACATATACACATGCATGCACACACACACACTCACACATATGAACAAGAGAGAGAGAAAAAGTGAGAGAGATTGAGTCCGTAAGACAGAGAGAGAGAGAGAGAGAGAGAGAGAGTAAGAGAGAATCAGAAACAAAAGTGGTATCAACTATTGAGTGGTTGGGTGAGTTGAATACCCAATTACTAAGTAAAAAGATGTGTTGTGCATGTGTGTATCTTGTGTTGTGCTGTGTTCATGTGTGTGTGTCGAATGCATGTATGTGTTGTGTGTGTGTGTGGTTGTGCTTACGTGCATTTGAATCTTCTTTATCACTACATATTACCTCTAGCATTACACACACACAAACACATTTAACCAAACAGGAAAAAAAAATCCTACTTGGATTATGTTACCAACAGAACACATATACTCATACATATGCAAATACTAATAGTGACGCATACACAAACTACAATACTCTCACTCCAGCAAACTCATATATGTATATAAGTATAACAGACACTAGTTAGATTCTGATACAACTAGTGTCAAGTTCCTCTGTTCCTCTGCTCTGAGTATGTATTTTTTATTCATAACCTCAGTATCCTCAGTGAAAATACACAAACACATGCATGGAAGCAGACCATGTCAGCTTGAAAAATGTGTCCACACACCTACACATACATACACGCACATGTCAAGGTCACCAGCCCTCTTCCACAAGCGCATACATATTCTCTTATACACACGCACGCT
Organism: Octopus sinensis; assembly: GCF_006345805.1. Classification (NCBI taxonomy): domain Eukaryota; kingdom Metazoa; phylum Mollusca; class Cephalopoda; order Octopoda; family Octopodidae; genus Octopus; species Octopus sinensis. The sequence continues at coordinate 34,594,802 of NC_043010.1, forward strand.
CACCTTCGTTTTGGGATCACAACTACTTTATTATCTCTCCTTCTTCCTAGCTCTCCTGTGTGACCCCTCTGTCCAGCATTTGTCATGATAGATCGCTAGCCACTACACATTCTTTATTTTCTCTCCTTGTTTCTTTCTGTGGAAGAGCATAGGCTCGAAACGTTAAAGACTTTTTCACTTCCCAAGTGTTAAACTAATACACTACCTGTCTTTGTCTTTTGTTTTTTTTTGTGAATTCTCCCTATATATATATATATATATATTATATTCAGATGAATATGGTATTTAAGTTGAAGGCACCAGAATTTAGTATGGTATTATCCATACAATTTAAAATAAGGTGATTATAATCAAAATAAGCAACAAGGATATCCAGAGGTAATGCAGTACGATCGTTTCATGCGACTCCATTTAATTGAACAATGAAAACATTACATCAATTTAAAATGTAGAGCAATCTTCAACTGCACAAAAATATAGAATTTAATTAAATTTGAAGGACACATTAGTATAATTTTACCCAAAATCTCCAAGAGGATAAGGAGATAGACAAAGAACATGTTTTACCAACAACATCACAATTGTATATATATATACTTATATATATATATATATATATATATAGATAGATAGATTGCTTGTTTGTGGCATACATTAATGACATAGATGCCAATTTAAAGAATGCCACAGTATTGAAATATGCAGACGACATCAAGCTGTACCTTGAAATCAAGAGGACAGATCCTGATGTCTACAACTCTTTCCTGCAATCAGACCTAGACACAATACAGCAATAGATCACAGACTGGCAACTGAAACTGGCTGTGGACAAGTGTACCACCATGCATTTTGGGAGAAAAAACCCTGCGTCCACATACTCCCTCCACAACACTGATATCAAGAAATCCTCTTGCGAGCGTGACCTAGGCATCACTGTCAGCAGTGATTTGCGTTGGACAAAGCATATCTCTAAAATTGTCAAGAAGGCCGAGGGTGTCTTGGCATCACTCAGCAAGACTTTTGTTAGCCGCTCTCCAGCCATCTATTTAAAACTGTATACAGCTATGGTACGACCACTCTTGGAATTCGTATCATCAGATTGGAACCCCTATCTTGCTCAGAACATTGACCTCCTGGAATCTGTCCAGAGACGTGCAACTAAACGCATACCCTCCATCAGACACCTACCATATTCTGAGCGCCTTGTTTCCCTGGGCATGGATTCACTGAAGCCCCGGCGTCTGGCGACGGACTTGGTAAACACCCACAAAGTTATCAACCACCTCACCAACAACAACACTGAACACCTTTTTGATCTCCATGTGTCTAACACACGTGGACATGCCTACAAAGTCAGAAAACAACACAGCTCCCATGACTTTCGGAAACATATTTTCACGCTCAGAGTTGCTGAAGCATGGAATAAACTGCCTGCATCAGTTGTTGACTGCCATGACACTGCATCCTTTAAGGCCCTCATGCTTTCCGAAATCCGCCGAAACTACACCTGATTATATATAGACTTTAGATGAGTTGTAGTGCACCTGAGCACAGTACACAATTATTATTATTATTATTATTATTATATATATATATATATATGGAGGTCAAATCAATAATGAGTATGATTACTGCTTCTTTTTGAGCTGCAGAGTGAAGATTATTTGCAGCATTTTACTGCAATTATTACACAAATGTCTCTTTTTAGTTAAATCAATGCAGAATCTTGTCTGTAGAAAGCACCGGCACTGGTACCACATAAAGAGCATTTGTGCTGGGGTTACATGAAAAGCAGGCACCTGTGATAGTGCTATGTAAAAAGTAGTTGGTGTTATGAAAGGTATCCAGCTGTATAAACCATGGTAAAGCAGATGACTGGGGACTAGTGGAGCCATCTGGCTTGTTAGCTCCTGTCAAACCATCCAACCCATGTCTGCATGGAAAATGGGCATTAAAAGATGAGGGTTATGAGTATGTATGTATGCATGTGTGTGTGTGTGTGTGTGTGTGTGTGTGTGTGCATGAGTGTGTGTATGTATGTATTGTATTGTATGTATGTATATGCATGAAGGTATGTATATATGTGTATGTAAAAAAAACATTAAATCAGGAAATAAGATTTTATCTCCATGCTACCAACAATGGACATACAATATCATTGAAATTCCATCACTAATTCATTCAGAAAATGAGGCTAATAAGGTCTCGAAATGTTAATGAACTTTGGTATTTAGATGTCTCAATCTAAACACAAAGGCCCAATGAGGAAACATATGAAAAATATTAATTAAAAAGATTTTTCAAATACAACAGGCATTGCTGTGTGGTAAAAAGCTTGCTTCACAACCACATGGTTCTAGGTTCAGTTTCACTGTGTGGAACTTTGGGCAAGTGTCTTCTGCTATAACCTCAGGCCAACCAAAGCCTTGTGAGTGGATTTGGTAGATCAAAACTGAAATAAACCCATTGTATATGTATATAGTGTTCCATTCCAGTTTCCTATTCAATTTATATTTATTTAGATTTAGATTTATTTAAATATAAATAAGTAGGTGCAAACACATGAACAAAATAAAAATAAAAATAAACAAAAACAAAAACAAATTACACATATATAAACAGGAGATACAAATATTACAGGCACTTCCCCCCACACACACACTAAACATAGACACACATAGGGGTATACGCATGCGCAAATGAAGACACATACAATAGGAATACAAAATACAAAATTGCTGACCGTTAGTAAGGAGAGACACACAAATAAGAAAGAAGAAAGCAAAGGACCACTGATGAGGTCACAGAAGTGTGATGAAAGAACTCTGGCCAAAATAAGATTAAGATTAATGTAAAAAATAAATAACGCTGAAGCAAAGTAACATCAAATATATAGTGCTTGTGTTTTTATTGGCTAAACTGGCAAAATGACCATTCCTAAATACAACAATAAATCTCTTATTCTTATTATTATTCTTATACCAGGAGTGGCTGTGTGGTAAGCAGCTTGCTTACCAACCACATGCTATAGTACTGTATACATAAATGATGGGCTTTTTCAGCTTCTGTCTACCAAATCCACACACAAGGCTTTGGTTAGCCCAGGGCTATTGTAGAAGACACTTGCCCAAGTTGACATGCAGTAGAATTGAACCTGGAACTATGTGGTTGGGAAACAAACTTCTTATCACAGCAACATCTGCACTTTTGTCAGTTTATAAACAGATTTTCATCTGTCACTTTGATGATATCAAACACGTTTTCTTCATTTGCACTCAACACAATTCTCATTTTGCAAACATCAGGTTGCTTAACATTATTACCTTCATTGAAATATTGCAAAAGTCTTAGAATGTAATACTTCATTTTCAGAGATTAGATGATGTTTCAGATTGAGGTATGTTTTATTCCTTTTTTTTTTTATGGTATTCAATGAGAAGACAGATGAGAAGCAGCAGCTTTAATTAAATTTTTCATCAACTGTTGATTTATCTCAGCTGAAACAGAAACGGATCTACTACACTTTGAGACGCCATTCAATAGATCACTTTCTCTATCTAACTTGCTATTTTTGGTCTAGATAGTTAACTGGTTTTAGAAATCTTCTTCCATCCTGTACAATGTACAATGGTATCAGAAGCTGTAGAAGTATTTCATAATCCAAACATACTGATCAATTGAATATCATTTATCTGTCATTATCTGCAATTTTGTAAAGTAATGCGATATCAATAGATAGATAGATAGATAGATAGATAGATAGATAGATACATATATATATATATGTATATTATATATATATATATATATATATATATAGTATATATATATGTATGTATGTATATATATATATATAATATATATATATATATATATATATAATATATATATATATATATATGTATATATATGTATATGTGTATATATATATATATATATATAATATGTATATATATGTATGTATGTGTATATATATATATATATATATATATGTATATATATGTATATGTGTATATATATATATATATATATATATGTATATATATATGTATGTATGTGTATATATATATATATATATATATATACACACACATTCATATACACACATGTATGTGTGTGTGCATATGTTCCTAAATATTAGGGGATTAAAATGTTACATGCAAATTAATTAGCTGATAATAGCATAGAAACCAAGAGCTATTAATATTTCTGTTGTTACATGTATGCCAATTTTTTAATCTTATTTTAATATTATTATTATTATTTAATCTAATAATAATATTATTAATATTCAATGATTTTATTAATAATATTACAATTATTTAATCTATAGCTATTAAATCCATGGGTACACATGCATATGTGCATGCACACACACATGCATGTGCACACACACACACACACCACACACAGAGCAGCTGAAAACAGAATCATTTCATTAAAGTACTGAACAAAACGCTTCACAGTATTTGTATCAGAACTATCTGCTCTACATTCAAATCCTGCCAAGATCAGCCTCTCATTTCCCCAGGGTTGGTAAAAGTGTACTGGTCTGGTAACAATCAAATATTGTAATTGATTTAAGTGATGATGAATTAGTAGCTGGACTCCTTAAGCCTACAGTCTGATGCTGTTTCCAACTTTGTTCTAGAAACTTCTGTGATTGCATTGATTCTTAGCTGTATCAGCCCTTATATTCAAGGGTAGATCCTTGAATATAAGTGATATTCTGATTAGTCTTTGAAATGTAATATTTACTTATTCATATTGCTTTTAATTAATCAAAAGCTTGCAGCTTTAAGATTTTGATAACGTGATTGTTTGTCTTGAGAATGACATTGTAGTATACATGTGAGAGGCCAGATTTGGCTGATTTATACATGAAATAAATGTGGAGCAATGTAATGGACTGAAACCCTTCCCCTAAAAGTGCTGGCCTTGTGCCAAAATTTGAAATCACTCTAAGCAGAATCATTAGCATATTGGGCAAAATGCTTAGTGGCATTTCATCTGGCTTTATGTTCTGAATTCAAATTCTGTTATAGTCGACTTTGTCTTTCAGCCTTTTTGGATTGATGAAATAAGTACCAGCTGAATACTGGAGCTGATGTAATCGACTATCTCCTCTCAACAAATTTCAGGCCTTGTGCCTATTGTAGAAAGAATTACTATTATTATTATTCAGTAGTCTTATTTTTATCACATGCTTTCACAGCACTACCAAACGCAGCTCTGTGTGCCTTGGGTATGTGCTGTGGTTTGTTGTGATGCTCTTATTTTTACTGTCCTGAAAGTGTTTTACATAGGATGTGTGTGGTGCCTAGTAGTGCTATTTTCTGTATGCAATATATACTTGTTAGTCCTGGTGTTTTTGTTATGTATTTGTCTGAATTTTTTTTTTATCATTCCTTATGATAGGAATTGTTTCTGATTTTAGACTCCACATTTAAGTTACCTCTATTTCCAGGCCTTTGTCTTTTGAAAGTTTCTCTGCCTCTTTTAGAGAAAAATTGTCATCTGTTGGTATTGATAAATCGATTAGAAAGTATTTTTTCTTGATGGTCTCTGATGACTATATCCAGCCAATTGGCTATGAGCTGGCAGAATCGTTAGCAAGCTGGACAAAATGCTTAGCAGTATTTTGCCTGTTGCTATGTTATGAGTTGAAATTCCTCTGAGGTCAACTTTGTTTTTTGTCCTTTTGGGGTCAATGAATTAAATACCTGAGAAACACTGGGGTTGATATAATTGACTAGTCCCCTTTCTGTAAATTTCAAGGCCTTGTGCCTTCAGTAGAAAAGATTATTATTATTATTATTATTAGGGAGGCAAGCTAGCAGAATTGCTAACACACCAGGCAAAATGCTTAGCATCTTTACGTTCTGAGTTTCAATTCCACCAAGATCAACTTTGTTTTTCATCCTTTTGAGGTCAATAAAATAAATACCAGTTGAACACTTGGGTTGATATAAGTGACTTACCCCCTCCCCCAAAATTGCTGGCCTCAAGTCAAAATTTGAAACCATTATTATTATTATTATTTGGCAGCAAGCTAACGCAATTGTTAGCATGCCAGGCAAAATGCTTAGCAGTATTTAGCCTGATTTACGCTATGAGTTCAAATTCCGCCAATGTCAAAATTGCCTTTCATCCTTTTGGGGGTTGATAAATCAAGTACCAGTTGAATACTGGAGACCGATGTAATTGACTACTCACCTCCCTCTAAATTTCAGGTCTTATACCTATAGTAGAAAGGATTATTATTATTATTATTATTATTGAGTGAGAGAGCAGTGCATGCCATCAAAGTGACATTGGGGTAAAATATACAAAGCCCAGTATACCCATCATGACTACCCGTCTGATAAGGGTACACTAGGCACATGCATCACAACCATATGTGCACGACATGACAAAAGTTAGTGAAATATCTAAAATGTTTACAATTGGATAGATAGACAAATATAACAAAATAATTTGATAAAAAATGTGAATTTTTAATTATTTTCTGAGATTTTACAAAAACAACAAAAATATTTTTTAATTAGGATGATCTCACATCAAGATAAACAGTACATGACCTTGCAGGTGGGGCCCAGTTAGAATTTTCTTCTGGTTGAGTAACCCATCCCACTCAAAAGGTCCCTGAATAAGGGTTGTTTAAGGATGCTGAATGAAACACCCATGTTTCCAGATGTGACTTATTCAAACCCCAAAGAATCCCTCTCAACACATGGCTATGATGCTCCCCCCACTACTTCTGCTTGTGATCAGAGACGCACATATCATCAGCCACTAAGAGACATGCCCAACTGGTTAAGGTCAAACAACTGACAAGCAAATGTGTGGTATTTAGCAGAATATTTGCTGTAGCTGATCTTTTATACCAAGACAAAACAATGTACATGATATTATTATTATTATTATTATTATTATATTATTATTATTATTATTATTAATTATTATTATGAAATGCTTAGCAGCATTTCACTTGTTGCTACGTTCTAAGTTCAAATTCTGCCGAGGTCAACTTTACTTTTAATTTTTTTGGAGTCAATAAATTATGTACCAGTAGAAAACTGAGGTGAATGCAATCAACTAGTCCTCTCCCTGAAAATATCAGGCCTTGTGTCTTTAGTAGAAAGGATTATCATTATTATTATTACTATTATTTGAGGGGCAGAGTAGTAGAAGCAATAAACATGCCTTACAACATTTAGTTTCAACCTCCTGTGTTCTGTGTTTGAATTCCACTAGGGTCACTAGCTTTTTATCTCATTCTTCAACAAAATAAGCACTGAATTGGAATTGCTTCCACCATCATTTACACTCCATTGCCACCTCCTCCTCCAGATTTGTGGCTTTCTGCCAATGTAAGAAATAATTGCTAATTTAGCACTGTTGTGTTGCTTGAAGACTGGGTTTTTGGATTAGCTTCTACTGAATTTCTGCCAGTGCCAAGGATTGTGGCTCTATGCAGTTGTTTGATGTGTCAGAAATTGCAACTAAAGTCTTTCAATTCAAACTTTATTATCTTAGAAAAAGACATTGGATAATTTGGTTGTGGATTCCTTGCACATAGTGAAAATACAGGATGGTTACATGGAATGGCTATGGTTGGAATGTCTTTGATTATATATAGGTTTGTTTGATCAGGGCTGGTGTGCAGCTAAACAACAACAGCAACACCAACAACACTACCACCACCACCACCACCACCACCACCAACAACAACAACAACAACATAACAGCAAAAACAACAACACCAACAGCAACACCACCAACAGCAACAGTAAGAGCAACAACAACAATACCAACAACAACTGCAGAGGCAGCAGCAGTAAAAGCAAGAAGAAAGAGAAGGAGGAGGAGGAGAAGAAGAAGAAGAAGAAGAAGAAGAAGAGAAGAAGAAGAAGAAGGAGGAGGAGGAGGAGGAGAACAACAACAACAACAACAACAACTGCAGCAGTACCAGCAAAAACAACAACTGCAGCAGTACCAGCAAAAACAACAACAAACAACAACATCTATTGCTGAATCTCCTTTAGTCCTTAAGGTATTTTGATGTGACCACCACCATAAATTTTTCTGTTAGAATATGAAGGAAGAAGATATTGCAAGTGTGAGATGTCAACTGTTTCACTCACGCACGCTCAAGCTCACGAGACCATTTCTGTTAACAATAAGAAATGAATACTTCACCCCATGCAGTGAGTCTCCTCTCAGACAGTATTCTAATTACTCTGTAGCTATCTGTCTACCTAAGTATTCGTTAGTGTCAAAGAGGGGAGGGAGGGAGGCAGGTGGTGGTATGTGTGGGGTTACTCAAGACTAACTAGGCGAGTGGTGCTTGATAAGGAAACAAGATGGGAAGGAGGCAGGCAGGGGGTGGGGCAGGGTTAGGCTGAGTTAATGAGAAATTAGCTAGAACAACAATATTGGTAACATCAGCTTCGGTAACAACTACGGCAGGTAGTAACACTATCAACGGAACCCATCGCAGAGTCTCTTCACGGTCTCTTGGTTTGCTAGAAATAGCAGTGAAATAATTCTCAAACTACATCTTATCACTTTACAAATAAAAAGTATTAAATACACTTGTAGTTTTAGATACACTATGTCTGAAAAAAAAGGAGAAAATAATACAGGGTGAACACGGTTAGAATATCTTGGATTGAAATTCTTGCTTGATCGGTGCTATTTTGGTGCTTTGTGCCCGGGGATGGTGGAGGTATTAAGGGAGAGAGGGCAGAGCAGGTTTCTGTAGAGGTATTTGTATGGCTATTCACATAAGCCACACACACACACACACACACACACACACAAACACACACACATTTTGGTGAGATGAATAAACTTCAATCAACTGAGATTGCAATTAGGAGACAAAATCTCCCTCTATATGTGTTGGAAATCTAAAAATGAACAGCTCCAATAACATCAGATTATTCAAATTTTTGGTAAAACAAAGATAATGCAGTCAAGAATGGATTTTGTCTTTAAAAACCAAAGTTGTAAAAACAACAGACATGCTTTGATGTTAAACCTCCTCAGCAAAACATCTCCAGCTCAGATGGCAAGACTCAGAGAGGATCACTGTATATAAAATACATAATTCATATACATAATCAATGTATATAGAATACATAATTATGAATATCAACAGGATAAATATGCTGTCAGTCCTCTGATATAGCTCTAGTATATTTGAAGGATGACATTGTTTAAGATTGAATACTTTCCCATATGTACTTGGTCATCAGCCAAACAGCTTCTGATTCAAGTCAACACCCAAACAACTTGTGAACTCAGTCAAATATCCAAGTAATTTTCAAAAACACAATCAATACTTATGCAACCTATGTAGTCAGTCAATACCAAGCATCATTTTAGCTATTTCCAAATCAAAGCAACTTTTGAAATCTGTGACATGTTTAAGTACTTTTTAACTCAGCCTGTGGCTGAATAAATCTATTAAAAAAAAAAATTTCTGCATCTAGTCAATGCTTGATATATGTATAAACCCAGGCTATAATCAAGTTAAAATTCAATCATGGTTTAATAATTGAACTCAGCTGATACACCAAGCAACCTTTGAACTCTTGAACTCAGTCAATACACCAAGCAACCTATGAATCCAGTCAATGTTTCAAGAAACTTCTGAACTCAGATGGTGATGGTATTCAAAAGTCACTTTTGAATACCATCAATGACTCCAAACAACTTTTAAACAAATCAATAGCTCCAAGCAACTTCTGAATGTGTTCAATGTTTCAAGCAACTTGTAAACTCAAGCAACACCAAAGTAACTTCTGAACACATTCAACAACTTCAAGCAACTTCTGAACTGAGTGAGAGCTCTAAGCAACTTCTAAATTCAGTCAATAGCAAAACGACCTGTGCTGGTGGCATGTGTAAAAGAATTCGAGCGAGGTCATTGCCAGTACCGCCTGACTGGCCCCCGTACTGGTGGCACGTAAAAGCACCCACTACACTCTCGGAGTGGTTGGCATTAGGAAGGGCATCCAGCTGTAGAAACTCTGCCAAATCAAGATTGGAGACTGGTGCAACCATCTGGTTTGCCAGCCCCCAGTCAAAATCGTCCAACCCATACTAGCATTGAAAGCGGACGTTAAATGATGATGATGATGATGATGATAATGATGAACACAGTCAATGGTTGCAAGCATTCTCTAAAATCAGTAAGTATTGGTTTCAAATTTTGGCACAAGACCAGCAATTTCGTGGAAGGGGATAAGTCAATTACATTAAGCTCAGTGCTTAACAGGTAATTATTTTATTGACCCTGAAATGATGAAAGGCAAAGTCGACTTCAGTGAAATTTGAATTCAGAACATAATGACAGATGAAATGGTCCTTCGAGTAAAACCACCAATAGAAGAGAATATGACCAAGAACTGCATGTACTCCATCCCATGCAGCTGTGGTAAGTTATACAAAGGCGAAACATGCCGCCCCCTCAAAATAAGGGTAGGAGAATATTGCAAAGCTGTGACACGGGGAGATATTGATAAATCGAGTATAGCTGATCATGTATAGAAAAATGGAGACCACCTCCCCCTGTGGGATGAAGCTAAAATAATAGACAGAGAACACCACTGGAAAATACGAAAACTAAAAGAAGTAGCACGTATGCTAGGACACAACAACCTTCTAAGCAGACCGAGTGCAGATATGAACAGCATATGGGAACCAGTATTAAGGAAGGATAGGAAAATATTAGATTTATAAGCCCTAAAATTCACTCCATAATTGCCCATGGGGATATGGCGTAGTGGTTAAGAGTGTGGACTACTAACCCCAAGATTCCAAGTTCGATTCCAGGCAGTGACCTTAATAATAATAACAACAACATCAAAAAAATACTTTAGGAATGAGAACCCAGGTTCAAAATTTCCCCAAGACACCTGATGAAGGCTTGGAGAGTATTATCAGCTGAAACAAGATGAGGACAAATATCTGTCAAATATAAATAATGTAGATGAAATACTGCTCAGCATTTTGCCTGGCATTCTAAAAATTCTGCCAACTCACAAGCAATTTTTGAACTCAGTGTACAAGAAACTTTTGAATCAGGTTGACACCCTGCACAAGAATCAGTTCTCTCTGAATTCAACCCTTAGTTCCTTGCAGTTAACAACACCTTTTGGGGTTTCTGCTTGTTTATTTATTTTTCTTATTCGTTACCTCCTTTTCCACTTAGTCACAGAAAATAAAAAAAAAAGGTTGCTTTCCCCACTGTCTCCTACTCACTCAGGTTTTCTTAATGCTGAATATAGCAACAATATGAATAGCAGATGCATCATGAAATCTACTGCCTTTTCACTCATGCAACCCCCCAATAAGGGCCTTTAACTCCCACTTCCCCCCACTCACTCTCCTTCTCTGAACTGATTGAGTTTCATGTTTCAAGTTTCAGAACATGTGCGTGTATTGTTGGAAACAGAAAGGAAAACTACAAATCTCAGCCTGTCTGTTTGCCTGTCTGTCTGTGTCAATTTCTTCCTCTTGTATATATACACACAGGCACTCACACAAATACAGGCAAATGCACAGAAAGACTTAATATATCAACACTCAGACACATTTACATAAATATATAAATACATACATATGTACATACAAACATACACAAACACTGAATTCACATGTACACAAACACACACATATACAAGTATCTCCCCCCCTCTCTCTCTCTCTCTCTATCTATCTATCTATCTATCTATCTATCTATATATATATATATATATATATATGTATGAATTTAAATATAAATTTGTAATGTAAATATATGGATTCATAGAATTATGTGGCTTTCACAGAAAACTCCTCTAACAGCCAGTCATTAATCCTAAGGATGTCAAGTGGTTAAATAAATATATTCATCTCTCATAACTCCTGACATTTATAGTTTATATATATATATATATATATATATATGTATGTATTTAAATATAAATTTGTAATGTAAATATATGGATTCATAGAATTATGTGGCTTTCACAGAAAACTCCTCTAACAGCCAGTCATTAATCCTAAGGATGTCAAGTGGTTAAATAAATATATTCATCTCTCATAACTCCTGACATTTATAGTTTATATATATATATATATAAGATCCAGGGATTGAGGTGTAGGAAGAAAGTTAGATTCATTTAATCAAGATATCCTTGGCCTGAAGAGTAGCCTACGATATACACCTCACTTGGATATTTACCACTTCTGAGGTTCTGCTCACTATGTAGCCCAGATCTTATCTACTCCTTTCCTTAACTCTTATATATATATATATATGTATATACTAGTACTATGACCCGGCAACACCGGATCATAGTGCTAGTGCATGCATATACAGCTGCGTGCATGCACACATACATGCGAGTACTGTCCAAATCTCCGACCAATCACATACAGCTAGCTGGCATTCAATTGGCGTATCAAGTTTTGGGCATTTTGATTGGGTTTTGGATAGAAAATTCACAAAAAAGTCACTTCTATTGATTTTTTAATAGCTTTATGGGGTGACTGGGGAAATGTAAAGATGTGCACGACTATCTTGGACGGTTTTGAATGACCATAGAAAGTGCGAGCTCTCTAACTGAAAAATTGTGGATTTGTATAAAGGACATGCACGCAGACGTTTTGCCGTTTATATATATAGAGATATATATAGCTAGCTAGATATATACATACATACACATACACACAAACAAATATATATATACATACATACACACACACACACACACACATACACACACACACACACACACACACATATATATATATATATATATATATATACATACATGCATTCATACATATATATAATATACATGCATACATGTGCACATATAGACATGTACATATTATTCTACATACAACAACAACAACATGGCACCTGTATAATCTTTCTGAATAGTTGTTGATGATGGTGATGGTGGTGATGGTGGTGGTGGTGGTGGTGGTGGTGCATGAATTAGTTGGTTCTCACAGTTAGGAGATGAAGTTTTACAGTCTATTCTATTATTGTGTGTGTGTGTACATGTGTGCAAGTGCCTGCACATGTGTGTGCACCTGCATGCATACATAATTTTGTCTGCATGCAAGTGTCACCTGCATGCAGACTAAAGCATATATCCATGCAAGTGTGTTTGTGTGTGCATGCTAGTGTGCATGCATGTGGGGGGTGTATAAGCTGGTGGCTGTGTGAGTGTATGCACATGAAAGTGTGCTGTTTTGACAGAGATTGCCTTATATTTGCCAATAGAAGAATGAACAATAGCTGTCTGTCTCTGTGTATGTGTCACTGTCTACCTGCCTCCTGCCTCCTCCCTACTTCAAAGAAATCTACCTGTTTATTAATCAACTTATTTAACAACATTTGTACCTAGTTATCTATTGAGTCTGTTTTCTATCTAGCTATTCATATATCTGTTAACTATTTATATCTCTCTACCTATCTACCTACCAACTTGCCTATCTACCTAAATACCTATCTATCTACTTCATGCTTACTTAATAAATAGATACATCTATACCTATTCATCTGTCTTCTTACTTGTCTGCCCACCTTTCTTTCTATCTATCTATCAATCTATGTTAGATATCTACCTAAAGATACACAGCTAAATAAACCTATATCCAAGCATCTGTCTGTGTGTCCATGCATGTGTTCGTCTGTGCATGCATCCATCTGTGCACCTGTCCATCCTTCAATCCACCCATCTACCTATCTATCAGTCAATATAATTATAGGTATATCTACCAATCTACATATCTACCTACCTAGGTACCCACCTGAAGACAGACACCTACAGTTGTCTGTCTGTCTGTCAAATCAGACTACCTAGCTACATACCCACATAAAGATAGATACATCTATAATTGTCTGTCTGCCTGTCTGACAATCTGTCTCTCTGTCTGTCTATCCATCCATCCATCCATCATCTATTATGATTATAGGTATATCAACCTACCTACATATCCACTGAAAGATAGAGAGATACACCTATGTCTGTATGTCAGTCTGCCTGCCCATCCGTCCGTTTGTCCGTCTGTCTGTCTCTCTATTGTTATTGTTTAGCGTAGCTATTCAGATATCTTTACAACACCTACAATGAAATCTGTGAATATTCTTCATCCTAAAGAATTATTTTCCCGAACCAAACCAAATTACAAGAATCCAAATGAAGCAAGATAAAGAATAGGGAGACAGAAGTGAGATCAGAACAGGTGTATTATTTCAGCATAACAGCACTATTTTGGCAAAAGAAAAGAAAAGAAAGAAAAAAGGGAAAGATCAGCAGAAAATAGGGGCTCTGGTGGTAAGAAGATGAATAAGAAAGTTGCTGGGGTTAGGTAGGTAGAGGGCTGAAGAATATGTTATTAGGTTTCTAAAGAACTTCTCAAACTTCTGGCTCCCACCATACTGATGTGATAGCTTCTTTTCTGAGAAGCGTTTTGCTTCAATACAGATTATTTATATCAGGTAGGTATGAGGGATATAGAAAGATAGATAGGTAGATGTTCCTATATGCAGAGAGATAGATAGGTAGATGATAGATAGAAAGATAGATATGTAGGTTGATAGATAAATAGCTATGTAGATTGATAGATAAATAGATAGATAGATAGATAGATAGATAGATAGATAGATAGATAGATAGATAGATAGATAGATAGATAGCTAAATAGATAGATAGATAGAAAGATAGATAGATAGATAGAAAGATAGATAGATAGATAGATAGATAGATAGATAGATAGATAGGTAGATAGGTAGGTAGGTAGGTAGGTAGGTAGGTAGGTAGGTAGATAGATAGATAGATAGATAGATAGATAGATAGATAGATAGATAGATAGACAGACAGATAGATAGATAGAAATTTGTATGTATGTACCTATCTATCTTAGTTAGGTAAGTAGGGAGGTACACTTATAAAGAGATAGACAAAATATTTACATCAGGCTTTGATGTCTGGAGAAATACTTAGTATTATTTGTGGGTAAGGTTATAATTAACATACTAAGAATAAATGTTAAGACTGTGTCTGTTGACATCTCTCATTCTCAATTGGTTTCTTCTTCGAGTCAAATAGAGAACCTTTATGAAGTCAGTTATCTTGCTAGAAATAACAACCATATCTCCATGGAATTATACCTTTCTATCTTATAAAAGGTCTTTTTTGGATAATAATCATGTTCTGGGTTCCCAGTATATCAGCTAAAGACAAGATGGTTACAATTAAAATGTCTTTGATTTGGACTAACCTGTGACTAAACAAATAAGACAAACCAAGCTATAGAAGAAGCCTCCATGATAGGCATTGGCAACCTTTTACAAGAAGTGGGCCACGTGAGACATGGATCATCATGAGGTGAGCCACACTACAAAAAAAAAATTCAAGGCAGTTTTTCATTAGACACACAGGCTGCAGTTTGCCTATGATTGCTCTAAGTAGTTACACCACTAGCTATAAATAATGACCAAATCTCTCTCAAATCACACCCTACTATCTTAGAAAAGTTAACACTGGATAATTTGGTCCCATTTACTTGGCATATAGCAAAAAGATAGGATGACCATAGATGGTTTAAGTAAGGTCTGCATAAAATCATACATAATAATAATAATAATTGCCCTGATGCAATACCAGGCCCTGGCTCTCATGGCTTCTGATCTTAACTGATTGGAAGTGTTATTATGTACATTTTTTTTGTCTTGGTATAAAAGGTGGGCAGCAACAAATATTCTGCCCAATACCACAGATTTGCTAGTCAGTTGTTTGACCTTAACCAGTTGAGCATGTCCTTTGGTGGCTGATAATATGTGCATCTCTGATCATGAGCAAAAGTAGTTGGGGAGCATCATAGCCATGTGTTGAGAGGGACTCTTTGGAGTTTGAATAATTCACTCCTGGAAACATGGGTGTTTCATTTAACATCCTTAAACAACTCTTATTCAAAAACCATTTGAGCAGGATTGGCTACTTGACCTGAAGGAAATTCTAACTGGACCCCACCTGCAAGGTCATGCGCTGTTTATCTTGATATGAGATCACCATGTTGCGCACATATGGTTGTGATGTATGTGCCTGGTGGATACTTATCAGATAAGTAGTATGATGGGTATACTGGGCTTCGTATATTTTACCCCAGCGTCACTTTGATGACACACGCTGTTCTCTCACTCAATAATAATAATAGGCATATTGCCAGCCAATGTACATCACTAGCCCAGAAGGAATATAAGAGATGCCATGACAATATAGCCAGGCTTGTCCATTGGACACTTTGCAACAAGTATGGATTTGACAGAGCATGCACTGTTCTCTCACTCAATAATAATAATAATAATAATAATAATAATAATAATAATAATAACAGGTGGTTCAACACTTTCAATACAGTAACCATAAGAGCATCACAGCAAACCACAGCACATACTCAAGGCACACAGAGGTGCACTCGGTAGTGAAGTGAAAGCACGCTATAAAAATAAATAAAACTACTGAATAATAATAATAATAGTAATAATAATAATTTCTAACTTATAATTAATGCTAAAAATTTAGGGGAGAGATTGGTCAATTGTATTAGCTCCAGAATTTGAAAAGTACTTTATTTTATCAACTTCAGAAGGATGAAAAGCAGGATTTGAGCTCAGGACATAAAATAAAGAGCTGTGACTCAGGAAAAAGCAATGTTTGTCTGCTGCTTCAACCATTCTGCTAATCAATTGCCCTTCTTCCTCCATTAACAATGATAATGATTTTCCATATATTTAAAATCAGCTGAGTCATTGCTACTGCCATTATAGGAAATTAAAAAAGAACATGGATGTAGCACCATAATAGAAATTGTAGAATAGCATTTACTGACAACTTATTGGTACAAATATTTGTATGGTTTTTGCCAAGATTTATAAGATCACCTTGGTTATAGTAAAACACACATCATACAGATAAAAGCAATACAACACATTTTTTTTGTGTGTATGTATGTGCTTGCATGAATTATATATTTTAATGTATGTCTGTGTGTGAGTGTGTGTGTGTGTGTGTGTGCAAGTGTGTATGTGTATATATATCATAACCCCCAAAGTATAACAGCACATGTGTGTGTATGTTTATGTATATATATATATATATATATATAATATATATATATATATATATATATATATTATATATATATACCTATATAATATATATATATGTGTATGTATATAATATATATGCATGTGTATATCCTCATAATATAACAGCATATTTGTATGTGTGTGTGTATGTATATATATATATATATATATATATATATATAATATATATATATATATATATACATACATACATACATACATACATACATACACATGCACACAGCTACAGAGATGGGATATACATATTTTGTATGCATATATGTATTAAGTATGTATTGGTCTTGGTCGTGGTGTTTATGTGTGTTATATATATATATATATATATATATATATATATATATACATACATATATATATTATATATATATATTATACATATTTATGAATATCTACACACAAGAGAATGCACATAGCTAAGTAACAACATATATGTGCATGTGTGTGTTTATATACATATATACATATACACACACATACACGTATTTTATGACAGTACAGTAAACTCAGACGCACACACAGAGACACACAGACACACATGTAAACAGACAAACACACACATTCATCTCTGATATTTGTGCATCTGATAAATGATGATGTTAAGACAAGCTTGAACGCCAACTTATTTGAAGCATGTTTTTTTTTTCATGTTCATAAATTTCTCAACATGATGTAGATTGTGATGATGACCATGATGATGATGAGAAGACATTTATAGAGCACAGCTAGCAGCTATGCTTCTGTTTGTGAACTAAAGAATGGTCTCAGAGATTTGTACAATTCTAAAAAAGTATGGAAAGAATTTGTAAGTTCTACAAAATAAAAATCTCAGTCAATAAAGATAGTGGGTTTTTTTGCATGCATAGCCATGTGGTTAAGAAATTCGCTTTGCATCCAGAAAGTTCTGGGTTCAATCCTGTTTGTGTATTTTGGGTAAGCGTCTTCAAATGCAACCCTGAGTTGGCCGATATCTTGCGAGTATAACTTAACAAATGAAAATTGTGGAGAACCTCTTCTCATCTAGACACCACAAGGTCTAGTCCTTGCTGTGAAACGGTAGCTAATGTGTCTTAATAATTCTGAGAGTTATGCCAGTAGAGTGGGAGCTACTAGTAGGGCCTTCTATGCTGGACAGGTCAAAGGATGGAGGCTAGACTAATATGAACCACCTGTTTCTAGAGGTAAAAATGGGTTTGCATAGGACCAATCACCTATGTAGAAAAAGCAAAGTAACAAAAGCATTGATGAGAGTTCAAAAAGAAACAAGACTTGGGAGAGGAAGGCCTTCCCTCAAGGAAACCTATGAGAAAGTGCAGCAAAATCTAAAAGGACTGAGGCAGAACTGAAAGAGCAAGGATCTAACTAGAAAGAAGCAAAAACAAGGGCTTATGGTAAAATGGTAAGGTCATCTTGTGTGTGTGTGTGTGTGTGTGTGTGTGTATGTATGCATGCATATGTGTTTGTTTGTGCATGCATGTATTTGTACGTGTGTGTGTGCATGCATATAATCTTCCTTCTGTCTTCAATTCTTGATGGGATTGTAAGGGTGTGTTAAGCCTAGCAGAGCCCCATCCCTATTCAGGCTTGATCACAGTGAGTTTTTTTTTTTTTTAATAATAATAATAATAATAATAATAATAATAATAATAATAATAATAATAGAAGAATAAGAAGAGGAGAAGAAGAAGAAGAAGAAGAAGAGAAGAGAAGAAGAGAAGAAGAAGAAGAAGAAGAAGAAGAAGAGAATGGAGAAGAACAGATAGCAACATGGGAGGAACTGATCCCAGTATTGCACTGGCATTTTATTTATGAATCTCAAAAAGATGAAAGGTAAATTTGACTTTTGCAGGGTTTGAACTCAGAGTACAGAAACCAGAACAATATCCATTCAGCAGTCTATCTGCTGCTGCAATAACTTCTGATTCAACACTTGAATATATGTACATATGTGTCTTTTGGGGAGTACATGCATCTGTGTTTGCTTCTCTTTGTGTTGATATCTGTCCAACCCATGCTAGCATGGAAAACGGATGTTAAATGATGATGATGATGATCTCTTTGTCTAGACATTGATAGTTGTGGACAAGTGTCTCTACTGTATAATCTCTGTGCCCTTTGTTTCCAATCTTTCATGTAAACATGTCCAGCCACAGCGAAACAGTAATTGCTTGAAAACAGGTAAGAGTTGGTGACAGGAAGAGCTTCCAGCTATAAAAGATATGCCACAATGAATTCTGTATGACCCATGCAAGCATGGAAAAGTGGACATTAAATGATGACGATGATGATATTTATCTTCATCTCATTTATATTTGAGCACTTCTTTTGCAGTACTATTTCCGCTACCAACTAAACTTTATTTTCATTGACATATTTGCATTACAAAAATTTTAAATTATAATCTTTTCCATAAGTCAACTATCATAAACATTTTATATGACATCCAATTCTTTAAATCTGTAAGTCTAGGTCATTTTGGTGGCAATGTTAGGATATATATATAGAGGGAGAGTGAGTGAGAGAGATTGATAGATAGATAGACAGACAACAACAACAACAGTTAATAATAATAATAATAATAATAATAATATAATAATAATAATAATAATAATAATAATACTTTTACTAACCTTTGACATTGAGCGCAAGAGTTGTGCAAATATTCATATGCATTCCAATCTCTGAATGTTTCTGTTGATTATATTCTTTGTAAATAAAATTCATGCTAGAAATAAAAGCAAACAAACAATAGAATACAGATTACTGAGGGAAGTTACTCAGGGCCACCATCTGTGTGGCAAACAATAGTTAAGTTAGTATTAGCATTTTCTGTAATGAACACAAAGAAAGCTATTTAAAGACGTAATTCTCTTATCACTTCTTGGCTAATGCAGTGAAATCTATGCTTGGCTGAAGAGTTCTAATAAGACTGAAATATGCCTGCAAGTGTCTCCCTTACTTGGTGGAAGAATTAAAATAACATATATTGAGCTCATGCTATCTTTTCCTTTTTGTGGAAGCATTTTTTAATAAACATCTTTTCCTTGCAGCATTAAATGTCTTAATATAGAAAAGTTTTAGATGTGAGGTAACTAAATGGAAAAGGTGTTGGACTACCTGTGCTGAGGTCATAAGTTCAAATTCACAACAGATGTTTTCAATGTATTCTGTTTTCAATGTATTCTGTATTGACACAGAGAGTGACAAGGCCGGCCCTTTGAAATTACAGGTACAACAGAAACAGAAGAAAAGAGTGAGAGAAAGTTGTGGTGAAAGAGTACAGCAGGGATCACCACCATGCCCTGCCAGAGCCTAATGTTTTTGCTCAATAAACACTCACAACGCCCGGTCTGGGAATCGAAACCGCGATCCTCTACGACCGCGAGTCCGCTGCCCTAACCACTGGGTCATTGTGCCTCCATATATATATATATATATATATATATATATATATTATAATATATATATATATATATATATATATATAATATATATATATATATATACGAGGGGCTTCTTTCAGTTTCCATCTACCAAATCCACTCACAATGTTTTGGTCAGCCTGATGCTATAGTAGAAGACACTTGCCCAAGGTGTCACACAGTGGAACTGAACCCGGAACCATGTGGTTGGTAAGCAAGCTACTTACCACACAGCCACTCCTACGCCTATATATATTTAACATACATATTTACTTGAATATATCTTTTACATGACTGCGGCCATGCTGGAGTACAACCTTGAAGAGATTTTAGTCGAATGCATCAACCCCGGCACTTATTTTATTTTTAGCCTGGTATTTACTCTATTGGTCTCTCTTGTTGAAATGCTAAATTACAGGGATGTAAACACACCAACACCAGTTGTCAAGTGGTGGTGGGGGACAAAAAAAGGGACAAAGACACACACACGAACATGTACACATATATACATACATATATGACAGGCTCCTTTCAGTTTCCACTCACAAGGCTTTGTTCAGCCCATGGCTATATAGAATACACTTGCTCAAGATGCCACATGGTGGGAATGAACCTTGAACCATGTGGTTTGGGAAGCCATGCATATCTAATATATACATACTCACTTTAGTATATACAATTTTACTTACTTTAATATATTCTATTGTTTTCTTAACCTTAAAGACATCATTTTATATTTTCTTTGTGAAATATGAAATTTAAAGATTCCCAAACCTATTGGTGTTCTGAACAGTAATGACAATATATACATATATAAATGCATGCATACGTGTGTGTATGTGTGTGTGTGAGTATAAAAATATATTTTATATATATATATATTTATATATATATATATATATATATATGTGTGTGTGTGTGTGGGTATATATATATATAAATACATTATATATATATATGTATATATATATGTGTATATATATATTCATATATTATTATTATTATCATTAGGGAATATTACTTCTGAGTACACAGGAAAAAGACATTCAAATTAGATATACTAAAATGAACATCTCTCAATGTTTAATGCATATATATAAAAGTAGTTTTAGAGACAGAACCACCTTCAACTCAATCAACACTGAAAGATTTTATACCCAACCACTCCATAAAATGTTAAATATTAAATCTTATATTAACTTTATCTATTCTGAATCCCGTATTTACCATTTATAAGACTACATGTGTTTCATGAAAGTACATCGGTATTGATTAGATATGAGGTATCTAGTTTCAACACTTAATCAGGTCAACATACTCCCAATTATACATATGTATATGTATATATATATATATATATTATATATATACGTATATATATATACATATATTAGTTTGTTAGTTCTCTCTGTACCATGTGGCACATAAGGCCATATAATATATATATATATATATATATATATATATATATATATATATATATATATATATATATATGTATATATATATATATATACATATATATATATATATATATATGTATTATATATATATATATAAGAAGAGTTTATGAAAAAAACAAAAGATGAAGACAGGTGGTGTACAAAACAAACAGATGTATCAGTATAACGCTCAGGAATAGAAAAAAGTCTTTTACGTTTCGAGCCTATGCTCTTCTACAGAAAGGGACACAGAAAAAACAAGGAGAGAAACAAGGAGAGAAAAAAATGTGTGTAATGGCTAACGATCTATCATGGCGACTATATATATATAATATATATAGTAGGAAAGAAGGCAGGACCCTCATATCATCAAAGGAATGGCCATGGCCATCCTTGATAAGGAGTAGGGACCAACTCCATTTGCTGTACCCAGTATAAACTATGGACACCCAAAAGATGTAGTGGAATCACAGTCAGACTAACAGATACAACAAACTTCATATTTGGTAAACACACTGGAGCAATATATACTAAAAGCACAGGGAAAACAGACTTTTTTAAATGCCCAGATATCTCACTAGAAGTAGTCTGATTCCCAGACCAAGCTGTTTGTTGCGTTCTTGAGCAAGACACTTTACTTTCCCTTGGATAACATCAGTGACATGAAGAGGGGAGACTGGTATGCATGGGAGATTGCCAGTCTTCCATAAATAACCTTGCCCAGACTTGTGCCTCAAAGGGTAACTTTCTAGGTGCAATCCCATGGCCATTCATGACCAAAGGAGGTCTTTACTCTGGTTATCCAGGGTAAAAATGGGTAGAGGAAAATTCAGTGAGATATTACTTTCACTAGCAATGAAGATCTTTTCCTTCAAAGTGAAAGATAGGTTGTATGATGTTTGTGTTATGAATATTGTGCTGCATGGTAGTGAAATGTAGGCCTTAAATACAGAAGAATTGCAAATGTTAGAGAGAAAGAAAGCAAGAATGCTCCAGCAGCTGCTTAATGTTTATGTGCCGGAATGCCAGAGTACAAAGAATCATATATTCAAGCGATGACGAAAGATCAAGGATCAAAATGCAACAAGAAGATTGATGATGGGCTTTTCTGGGAGTATTAGTCTGCTTTAGACTAGCATCCTATGCAGGGGTGATTTTTCTCTCATCCCTCAAGGTAGATGATTACAACAATATAGATGATTATGATGATGATGATGAAGAAGTGGATGATGATGATGATGATGATGAAGTGGATGATGATAATGAGGATGATGATGGTAACAATGAAAATGATGAAGAAAAATGTAGATGTCGATGATGATGATGATGATGTTGATGACAATGATGACAAAAGCCGCCACCACCACCACCACCACCACCTTCAATGGAGTCAATAATATTTTATAGATTTTTCATGAAGTTCTGAAACTGGAACTTTCAATTTGGTGTCAAATATAACCCCACCCTTTATATATCTAAACCACACCCTACTTTGTTGACACTTAAAAAGACTGAATCACATTTTATTTTATTTCTTTTCCATCTACTTCATCCTCTAACTTACTTCTAACCCCATCCCAGCATCTCTCTCTCTCTCTCTCTAGTTATAATCAGTGTTTCTTTTCTTCTATATCTATCTCCTAGCCTTTCTCAAGAGTAACACCCACTCAATTCACTACTTCAAACAAAAACAAACTGGTCTGTTCAGTGTCCTCTAAGTGTATGTAGTGTTAGACATATAAGAGAATGTTTATGCATGTATGTGTGTATAGTTTGTGTGTATATATATATAAATGTGTGTGTGTGTATAGTTAGGCCATTAGATACTGTTATGTACCACTGGTCACAATGCGCTTCCTTGCATTGTCACAGCTTTCAAATGATGCTACATTACTGGTTAGATGGAATGCTAATCTGTCACAGATTATCCACTTATAGATGCATGGGATGAATCATTTTGAGCAACATGAGCAATATGAGAGGAAGCATCTTGCTCAAGAACACAATGCACAACTGGTCTGGGAATTGAAACCATAATCTTGCAAGTGCAATGCCCTAACTACTAGGCCAAGCACCTTCACATATACATATATAAAAACACACAGACATATACATATAAAAAAACACACACACAGGCATATGCATATATAAAAACACACACACACATACATATATAAAACATACACTCACACAACCACAGTATTTGTATATCGATAGATAGATAGATAGATAGATAGATAGATAGATAGATAGATAGATAGATAGATAGATAGATAGATAGACAGATAGATAGATAGATAGATAGATAGATAGATAGATAGATAGATAGATAGATAGATAGACAGATAGATAGATAGACAGATAGATAGATGGATAGATAGATGGATAGACTGACAGACAGACAGACAGACAGCCAGACAGATAGGTTGATAGCTGATGAGTTTCTTCCAGTTTCTGCTTACCAAATCCTCTCACAAGGCTTTGGTTGACCTGGGGCCAAAATAGAATAGTAGAAGACACTTGCCCAAGGTGCTATGCAGTGGGATTGAACCTGAAACCATATGGTTGGGTAGTGAACTTCTTGCTTTTCTATCTTCTGAGATCAATAATATATATATATTTGTGTGTGTGTGTGTATGAATATACTGATATATATGTATACAAAAATGTGTGTGTGAGTGTGTATGTATTAAGTCTCCTGTAATGTAAGAAAGCTTTTAATACACACACACACACACACACACACACACACACACACACACACAAATACACACATATAAGTGCAGCAATAGCTAATGTGTCAAATACTGCTGGCAAATATACATATTTATAAAATATTGATGTGTTTTACATATTGCAAAGTTTCTTTACACACACACGCAAACACAAACACTCATTCTTCTTACTGGTTTCAGCCATTGACCTATGGCCATGCTGGGGCACTTCTGACAAAAAGTTTGATCGATTATATCAAGTCCAGTATATTCTTTGCTACATATTTTATTGATCTTGGAAGATGAAAATGCAAAGTGAACCTAGACAAGATTTGAACTCGGAATGCAAAGGGACATAACTGTATACCTCAGAATATTTGTTTGATGTCCCACTGATTCTGCTAGCCATCTTTTGATATAGACACAAAGATATATACATATGAATATACACACAAACATACATGCATGCATATATAATACACACACACACCACACACACAAGCACTTACATACACATACATATACAATGATCTACCTAATATCTAAATATATACTTAAATATCTGAACATACTTAAATGTTCTAACATGAGCAGAAATTCTGTAAACATTCAAAGACAAGAGAGTCATTTTATTCCAAGACCCAGCCCTGCACCTCCACTCTCTTGTTTCCCCTATTGTTTATTATTCTGGGTGGATATCGGATGTAAATCTTAAACTAGGCGGAGGAGTAATAGCAGACACAGTAGAAGTCAAACAGATGTTTGGGAGGGGTGTTATAATCTATCCAGATTGTATACCCCAAGATAGGGGATTGGCTGTCATATGTACTTTGGTGTTACATTGTTACTCTATCCCTGTACCCATACATTTTTATTTTATTTCTCTCCTGCTTAGTCCATTACCTTTTCCCTCTCTCTATAGTCTTACAGTGTTGAGTTTGGATAGCAGCATAGCCATGTAGTTTTCTTGACAATCAACTGGTTCTGAGGTGAAGCCTAATGGGTGGCACATTAGGCAAGTGTCTTTGACAGAGGTCTCTTGTGCAAAAGGCTTTTGGATGTACTTGTGTATATGCGTATGTGTGTTGTTGTAGTTGTTGTTAGTTATTACTCTCATGCTGCCATTCTGCAGATTGTCACTAATTTATTATTGTCAGATCAAATTTTCACTCTGCTTGCAACTGCAAGAAGACATTATCTAGTAGAAACTCTAATGAAGTGCAACTGTTTATAAACAGGCATTCTAGCCTTCCAAAAATACAACACCTAGTCACCAATTTAGGTAAGTGAATTGGTATAATAGCTATAGTTGAAATATTTGATCAAGTTGTGCTGATCTATAATGAAATTCTGAAAAAAACATAACAAAAATAACCACTTTAAGAAACAGAGTTTATGAACAGTGTTAAGCGAATGGATCAAAATCCAACAGCACCAGACAAGGAAGCCCACCTGATTCATTCAGCCCACATTTTAGGCTAAATATAACAGCAAATGTAGCAAAAGTTTTTGTAATAGGCGCAGGAGTGGCTGTGTGGCAAGTAGCTTGCTTACCAGCCACATGGTTCTGGGTTCATTCCCACTGCATGGCACTTGGGCAAGTATCTTCTACTATAGCCTTGGGCCGACCAAAGTCTTGTGAGTGGATTTGGTAGACGGAAACTGAAAGAAGCCCATCGTATATATGTATGTATATATATATGTATGTGTGTATATATGTTTGTATGTCTGTGTTTGTCCCCTCAACATCGCTTGACAACTGATGCTGGTGTGTTTACGTCCCCATAACTTAGCAGTTCAGCAAAAGAGACAGATAGAATAAGTACTAGGCTTACAAAGAATAAGTCCTGGGGTCAATTTGCTCGACTAAAGGCGGTAATCCAGCATGGCCACAGTCAAATGACTGAAACAAGGAAAAGAGTAAAAAGAGTAAAGAGCAAAAGAGAATAATGTTAATCATTAAGCATTTCCCAACAACTCTAGGTACCATAAACCCTTTAACAAGAATAATACTAAAGTTAGCTAGTGATGAACATGGGACCAAAAATTTATAATACAGAAAACAAATAACTTGAGCTATTCCAAACTGTCAGCAGTAAAAAATAGATATAGCTGTAACAGATTAAACACAAGATCATTAAATGATAATTGCTTTTAAAAAAATAGTTAATAAGATAATGGTGGTACAAGAAGAATGCACTGATAAAAACTATATTTTCGCAAAAAGTGGAATATTTAAAGCTAGGTATAGAGAGTATATGTAGTCTTTCTACAGTATACAAAGAAGGAATGCAATGTTTTTTTTGCAACATATCTGGAGCCTGAATAGCAAAGTTTAATTATAAATATAATCTAAGCTTCTCGTATACAGATAGCACCACTTCTATGCAAAATAAGTCTGGGGTATGTCCATTCTGCATCAACAGAAAATAGAAAATCATTACATAACAAGAATACCAACTCAATACGAGAAACGAGATTGTGTCCTGGTGTATACATTAAAATAGATTTATGTTGAAAAATTGATCTTAGTTACAAGCAGGGTAAATATCTGATGATGATGATTTAATACTGGCTGTGTGCCAGGGTTGGTGTGTGCGTGTGCATAAGCAACAACAACAAATGCGCATAATCAGTGGGATAGTAGTGAACTACTGTTTTAATCATGCTAAAAGATAGTAGCCAAAATGGATTGACCAATGGTGATGACTGGTACACAGTCTAATGTAAATGAAATTTGTGCATGAAACTCATTTACCGACTAAATACTCTTTCCAAATATTACAATATATTATATATATATATATATATTATACATATATATATATATATATATATATATATATATATATATATATATATACAGGATGTTCCAGAAGACTTGGGCACATTATAAGTCCTCATATCTGCTAGACTATAATTGGTAGTAAGATGAAACTGGTACCATTTTAAAGCTAAATTCATTAACTTTTTTTGTAATGCTAATGATTTTTTCATATTTTTCCAAATCCAGTAATGGCGTTCATTCAACCAGAAAAGGCGTTTTGCATCCTTGAATTTGCAAAAACTGAATCATGGACACTTGTTCAACGTGCATTTTGCACAAAATTCCGAAAAGAGGCACCAGAAAGGAAGTTCATATTGAGATGGCATGGTAAATTCATGAAGGATAGGTGTTTTTACCCAGCTAACAGAACGGTACGCCCCTCAACTTCAGATGATATGGTTGAGCGAGTTCGAACTGCCTTCGAGTGGAGATCCCGTAAATCAATCAGAAGAGCCAGTAGGGACTTCATTTTCCAACAGGATGGGGCACCACTGCACTGGAGCCTCAGGGTTAGACAGTATCTGAACACAACACTGCTAGACAGATGGATTGGACGTTCTGGGCGAGATGATCACATTCTCATGCCCTGGCCTTCCAGGTCTCCAGATATCTCACACCCTGCGATTTCTTTTTGGGGCATTTGTGAAAGGACTGGTCTATGTGTCTCCCCTTCCAAAAGACGTGGATGAACTGAAGGCCTGAATAACGAAAGCTGTTGCAACCATTGACAACGCAATGCTGGAACGCGTTTGGCAAGAATTGGACTATCAGCTTGATGTGTGCCATGTGGCCAACGGTGCTCACATTGAACATTCCATAAAAAAAAAACTTGAAATTGCAGGCTTTCAGAATATATCAGATGCGTTTTTATGTCCTTAATAGTTTTCGAGATATTCAATGACAAAATGTGCCCCAGACTTCTGGAACACCCTGTATATATATATATATATATATATATATATATACTAAGCAATTAAGGGTTTTGCAACGAATTGCCTCACCACACACCGAATTTATATATATATATATGTAATTATATATGTGTATATATATGTATGTATGTTTGTATGTATGTATATGTGTGGTATATATATCTATATATATATATATTATATATATATATATATGCGTAGGAGTGGCCGTGTGGTAAGTAGCTTGCTTACGAACCACATGGTTCTGGGTTCAGTCCCACTGCATGGCGCCTTAGGCAAGTGTCTTCCACTATAGCCTCGGGCCGACCAAAGCCTTGTGAGTAGATTTGGTAGATGGAAACTGAAAGAAGCCCGTCGTATATATGTATGGCGGTGCCCCAGCATGGCCACAGCTCATGGGCTGAAACTGGAATCAATCAATCAATCAATATATATGTGTATGTTTGTGTGTTGTGTTTGTCTTCCCCAACATCGCTTGACAACCGATGCTGGTGTGTTTACGTCCCCGTAACTTAGTGGTTCAGCAAAAGAGACCGATAGAATAAGTACTAGGCTCACAAAGAATAAGTCCTGGGGTTGATTTCCTCAGCTAAAGGCGGTGCTCCAGCATGGCCACAGTCAAATGACTGAAACAAGTAAATGAGAATGAGAATGAGATATGCATATATGTATGTGTGTGTGTTCCTCTTGAATTCTTTGTAAACTCTTAAATATATCTCCTTCTGTGTATATATATAAACTACCAAACAAACATGATTTTTATTGAACTCCTAATATTTTTGTTGAATATTTTCCGAAATACTATCTTGTAAACTGTTTTTAACATTTCTTATTATTATCAAAGAATGTATATATGTATTTTAATACTTTTGTGACAACCAGTACTTAACATAACAAAGCTTATACAAAGCTTTACATTTTACTTTTGACAATCTTTTTCTAAAAAGAGTGAAACCGGTCAACTGAATAAACATCTTTAAAATTGCATTTTCAAACCTTCATTCATATATATCTCCACTCATGCGGTACCTTACAACTTCACTTTGTTATATATGTATATATATATATACATGTCTGTATATTCATATATGTGTGTAGTATGGATCAGAAAGACACCAACTGCTCTGCCTGCAACAATAAGGCTGAGCTTGTGCCTAAGGAGTTCAAAGATATTCCCAGAGACACAATGAGAAATGCATGCACCAGGTTCCAGAGCTATCTTGAGGCCATGGTGGAAGCTGAGGATGGTTATTTTGACTAAACTGTTATCTTCTAGCCATAATTTAGTAGTTATTTTTTGATTTTTAAAAAATACTTTTTTTTTGTTTCTCCTTTTATGCAAACTCTCAGATTTAATCTGCACACCCTGTACATATAATATATATGTATATATGTGTGTATGCAGGCATACATATTTTATTTCTGTATTTATATATACATACATATGTATGTATATATAATTTTATGCACAATGCACTGTAAATCAGGGAAACTTATATAATTTGGATATTTCAAAATCTAGTTGTGGGCAAAATAAAAATGTAAACAAATTCCTTCTAAAGATTTGGTGTCTGGTAAAAACAGTGGTCAGACACATGATGGATCATTTCATGGTTTGTTACCCAGCTTCCATCCCCAATCAAACTGCTATAAACTACTATATAAAGCAGTCATAAATTAAGTTAGCACTGTAGTGGATAGCTTAATTTACATATTTGTGCTTTTCAGGGATTGGCATTAATTATTCTTTTCTACTCAAGGCACAAGGCCTGAAATTTTTGGAGAGGGGGCCAGTTGATAAGTTGTGCCAGTTGTGCAACTGGTACTTAATTTATCAACCCTAAAAGAATGAAAAGCAAAGTTGATATTGGCAGAATTTGTACTCAAAATATAAAGACAGACAAAATACAGCTAAGCATTTCGTCTGGTGTGCTAACGTTACTTATTTCTTTATTGCCCACAAGGGGCTAAACATAGAGGGGACAAACAAGGACAGACAAAGGGATTAAGTCGATTACATCGTAACTGGTACTTAATTTATCGACCCCGAAAGGATGAAAGGCAAAGTTGACCTCGACAGAATTTGAACTCAGATGAATTACCGCTAAGCATTTTGCCCGGCGTGCTAACGTTTCTGCCCGATTGCCACCTTCCATTAATTAAATATTATAACAAAAAATCTATAACGAAAAAAAATGAATGAGGAAGGACTATGTAGTGTCTCAAGCAATCAAAATTAGAAGCAAGTCTCCTCTCACATCAGAGTTTACTATTTCGAACAGATTGTGAATAATAACGTGATAACGTAGCTTGAACACATGGTATGTCTATAATAAAGGAATATTTATTGGATGGATGGAAAGATTTAATCATGCAGGTCATTAGAGGGAGGGCAAGAGGGAAGGGAGAAGAAGAAGAAGAAGAAGAAGAAGAAGAAGAAGAAGAAGAAGAAGAAGAAGAAAAGAAGAAGAAAAAGAAGACGAAGAAGAAGAAGAAGAAGGGGAAGAGGAGACAGAGAAGAAAAAGGAGACGAAAATGGAAAAGAATAAAGAAGAAGAAGAAGGAGAAGAAGAAGGAGAAGAAGAAGAAGAAGAAGACGAAGGAGAAGAAGAAGAAGACGAAGGAGAAGAAGAAGACGAAGAAGAAGAAGATGAAGGAGAAGAAGACGAAGAAGATGAAGAAGAAGGAGGAGGAGGAGGAGAGAAGAAGAGAAGAAGAAGAAGAAAGAAAATAAAAAGGAAAAGGAGAAAGTAAAGAAAAAGGAAAAGAAGGATAAAGAGGAAGCAAAGGGGGAGAAGAAGAAAAGAATAAGAAGAAGGAAAAGAAGAAAAAAAAAAGAAGAAGGAAAAGATGAAGAGGAGAAGACGGAGAGGAGGGAGAAGGATATGGAAAAGATGAGGAGAGAAAAGAAGAAGAAATAGCAGCAGCAGGAGCAAATGGAGCCAATTTTCACCGATATCTATTTCAGATTTACGAAAGGAACCTAATTGTAGTTTGACAAAGAAATAAAATTCTACCAGAAGGCCAAATATCATGTGTACGTGCGTGCATGCATGCGTATGTGTGCGTGTGTGTGTGTGTGCATGAGGTAGTGAGTGTCCCTGTAATGACTTGCATGTGTTACGATAAAGGTTGTGTTGTGTGAGTATAATATGAAAAAAAAGAAATAGAATGTAGAACGATAACAACAACAACAACATCAACAATAATAGCAACAACAGAATCAACAGAACTACTGCGCAATAACCTTTACATAAAAAAATGAATATATATATATATATATATATATATGTATGTATGTATATATGTATGTATATATATATACAACATATATATATACTATATATATAATCTGTGTACAGGAAAAAGAAGGGAAAGATTAAAGCAAGATATGCCTGACTACACAAAGACACATATATATGTATGTATATGTGTGCGTGCGTGTGTGGTGTATGTACTTTTCTTTGTGTCTGAATATATATATATATATATAATATATATATATATATCATCATCATCGTCGTTTAACGTCCGTTCTCCATGCTAGCATGGGTTGGACGGTTCGACCGGGGTTCTGGGAAGCCAGAAGGCTGCACCAGGCTCCAGTCTAATTGGCAATGTTTCTACAGCTGGATGCCCTTCCTAACGCCAACCACTCCGTGAGTGTAGTGGGTGCTTTTTACGTGCCACCTGCACAGGTGCCAGGCGGGGCTGGCAACGGCCACGGTCAGATTGGTGTATTTTATGTGCCACCGGCACGGAAGCCAGTTGAGGCGGTGCTGGCATCGGCCACGAGTCGGATAGTGCTTTTTACGTACCACCAGACCAGGGATCCTGGCTGGTTCAATTCGATTTCGATTTCGCTTGCCCCAACATGTCTTCACAAGCAAAGGGGGTTGGCAAGGGTGCCTGTCGTACGGTCGCATTGGAGTATTTTACGTGCCACGGCCACGAGTCGGATAGTGCTTTTTACGTACCACCAGACCAGGGATCCTGGCTGGTTCAATTCGATTTCGATTTCGCTGCCCCAACATGTCTTCACAAGCAAAGGGGGTTGGCATGGGTGCCTGTCGTACGGTCGCATTGGAGTATTTTACGTGCCACGGCCTCGAGTCGGATAGTGCTTTTTACGTACCACCAGGCCAGGGATCCTATGCAAATGTATATATACATACATTTACATACACACACCCATATATATGTGTGTGTATGTATATACACATACATATACATACATATATATATACACAGATTTCTTTTGTGTAATCCCTTTTGGGGGGGGGCAGTTTTGAGAGAAAGATTATGTGTATACATGAGTGATTAATATTACGTAAGAGTTCACGTCTTTTGTTTTGTTCTGTTGGCAGCTGTATATGATGTCACACATAGATAGTATTGATTTCTAACATTTTGCCAATAGATAATATTGATCTGGTGGTTGTATACTCCAGCCAGTGTGTCACAACATCTTGTTGAAGCCCCATGGCTGGATAGGCATTTGATCTCTACTAGAGCCCATTGCTTTATGGGCACAGATTTAGCATTTGATTGAATAGGTTCCAGATCTTAACTGGTACTTTATTTTATTGACACTAGAAGAAGGCAAAAATCAATATTGTGTGTGTGTGTGTATGTGTGTGTGTGTATAGTGAAGGTGCATGGCTTAGTGGTTTGAGCTTGAGGCTCACAATCATGAGGTTGTTGTTTATTCCTTCTCAAGCCATGCCTAGCCCATAGGGCCAGTTTCCCTGTTTCCTTGGCATATAGGTTCCCTACCTGGATGGAACACCAGTCCATTACAAGTGAGCTGCAAGATGCAGGAGGAAAGAGTTAGAGAAATTTGTGGCAAAAGAGTCAACAGAAGTTTGCCATTACCTTCTGCTGGAGTTGCGTGGGGTTTAGGTGTTTCGCTCATAAACACACACATCGCCCGGTCTGAGATTCAAACCCGTGATCCCTCGACTGCAAGTCCGCAGCTCTAACCACTAGGCCATGTGCTTCCACACAATCATGAGGTAGTGAGTTTGATTTCTAGACTGAGCTGTGTGTTGAATTCTTGAGCAAGACATTTTATTTCATCTTGCTTCAGTTCACTCAGCTGTAGAAATGAGTTGCGACATCACAGGTGCCGAGCTGTATGGGCCTTTACCTTTCCCTTGGATAACATCAGTGGTGTGGAGAGGGGAGGCTGGTATGCATGGGTGACTACATGGACTCGTGCCTTGGAGGGTAACTTTCTATTTGCAATCCCATGGTCATTCATGTATGTATATGTATCTATCTACACACACACATATACACCAAAGATTATATGATGCAACTCACTTTTATGAAGCCTGTCAACCACCCCTTACAAGTAACCTAAAACCTGAGTTTGTTTTTATAGTGTGCTGGTTCATCTGATACTTTCTTCCCAAACATAGAATTTTGGGTTCAGCCCCACTGCTTGGAACTTTGAAGTGGTTTCTACTAGAGACCTTGGGAGTGGATAGATAGCTGGAAATTGTGTGTGTGTGTGTGTGTGTTTGTGTGTGTGCGTGCTTGTGTGAGTGTACACACACACACATGATGTACTATATATGCACAGGTGTGGCTGTATGGTAAGAAGCTTGCTTCCCAACCACATGGTCATGGGTTCAGTCCCACTGCATGACACCTTGGACAAGTGTCATTTTTTATAGCCTCAGGCTGACTAAAAGTGGGTGGATTTGTTAGATGGAAACTGAAAGAAGCCTGTTGTGTATAAATATATATATATATATATATATACAGTTCTGGTCACACCATCCAACCCATGCCAGCATGGACAATGGACATTAAATGATGATGATGATGATGATGATGATGATGATGATGATGTATATTTCAGTTCATCTATGGCAGTTTTATCCCTTGCTACATACACACAAACATAATGATTTGGAAAACTGTGCCAATGTCATTGGGATTCAATTAATTACCAGTTAAAACAAAAATTTTCAGTCAAAAGGCTCTCTCATAAGCAAAAATGTGGAAAATGTGCTAATTTCTTAGAGGTCCATTGTTTATGTTGCTGTAAACATGACGTGGGGCAACATGCAATGCTCAATGTTAAAATTTATAGGCAATCAATTGGTTTTAGTTTCATCTGTACCACTGTGGTCTGATAATATTAACGAAAATATAGCTTAGAAGAAATATCATTTGCATAAAGTTTAGAAACAAATCAATACTAATGCTGATAAGATTATTCTTTGGTCTGTTAATCTCAATGTTAATGGGTATTTCTCAGAACCAAAGGAATTATTTCATAGGGTGTCATGTTAACCCTTTTGTTACCAAATTCCTATTGAGATGCACAACTTTTGTTTCAATTAATTTGAAAATAATGAAGAATTTATTAAAAATAATTTCATCATTATTAAGCTGATGCTTGGGAAATAAATTAGCATGAAATTCTAATGCTTTAAAACAAAGTTTGTATAGTAGGAGCAATTGTGGTCTCAGGTAGGTTGATGTCAAAAGGATTAAATCTGCTCAGGCTACAACTTGTTTGAGAACTATGCATGAACAACCTGGAAAACTGTCACAATTCATGCCTGGTACAACCTGATGATGATCCTGGGTACCTTTGGAAGTTTTCATGTTCCCGAAGCAGAAGCAAAATGTGGTTTGGGTTTTGGGTAACTTCCAACCATAACAGGTGGCTGCTTCTCACCTGTCTGTTGTGTTTCTCTTATCTGTTATCAAATATGTGTGTGTGTGTATGTGTGTGTGTGTGTATGTGTGTGTGTGTGTGTGTATGTGTGTGTGTATGTATGTATGTATATACATACATACATACATGCATATATACATACATACAAACATACATACACACATACATACACACATACATACATACATATATATATATATGTATGTATGTATGTATATACACACAAACATATATATATTGAGGTGTCACATGTTTTCCAAATCTCAAGATCTTTGTATTTATTTAGTTCTTAAAACTCGTAATATTTTGATTCTGGAAGAATTTTAAGAGAATCACCTACTCTCAGGTTGACAGTGTTATCATTATTGTTGTTGTTGCTGTTGCTACTACTAGCAACCTGTCAGAATTGTTAGCTTGCTAGGCAAAATGTTTAGTGGCATTTTGTCTGTCTATACATTCTAAGTTCAAATTTTGTCAAGACTGACCTTGCCTTTCATCCAAAAACAATTACCAGTTATATGCTAATATTGATTTATTCAATTTTAACCACCACCACTGTCACTACCATCACAGCCACCATTACCAGTGGCTGCAGTAAAAAAAATTATGGATTTTTTTTGCAAAGCAACAGTGTGGTCAGTCAGCCCTGTCAAGGGTTTGTTGACTTGTGAAATTGAGCCAAACAGCTGTTACCTTGTACAGGGAAGTTCCAACTGTCATTAAAGCCCATTGTAAAAATTGTCCCACTACCTTTAATTGGCAGGCATGTGCAGAGGGTTTTCATTTCTGACCAAATCTTTATCAACCTTTCCTTGTATGACTAGAAGCAGAAGATAAGGGTGGAATGAAAATTGTTCTAGTAGATTAAATTTACTGAAAGGCTGTTAGGGTTAGCCGAAGGTTAACCCTGATTGGGTTAGCTTACGATCAAAGACATTCCATCTACAGCTATCCAGTAATTTTGGGGGTTAATGTATAGGACTATGTAGTCCAGTAACACTTTTCTTTACAAGTAATAATATCCAGGGTCCCTTGACAAGATAATTTTCTGAAAGTTAAATGAGACCAGAATGGATTTTTATTCTCATTTTAATGACTGCATGTGTATGGCAGGAAGAAGCCATTTACCTTGCTGTTCAAGAACAACCTGGAACTTGCAGGAAACTCTATTCTATGTGGATGCCCCCTTTATGTAATGTACATATGTATGTACAAATGTATGTACATACATGCATATATTTAAATTAGAGAAAAACCTCTATTATGTAATTCAAACTATGATAGACATAAACCAAATCATAAAGAAAAAAATAAAATTTTATTTTTTTCTTTATGATTTGGTTTATGTCTATCATTGCTTGAATTGCACAATAGTGGTTTTTCTCTAATTTATATATTATATATTTATATTGTGAAATTTGATTTAATACTAAATTGAATTTTTCCCTGTAAGTTTGGAGTTATACTCCCTAATATTATTATTATTATTATTATTATTATTATTATTATTATTATTATATATATATATATATCCCTGAAAGGATGAAAAACAAATTATATTTATATGAATATTTGTGTTTAGTATGCATAATGCCCTGCCCCATACAATAATACCCTTAGAGGAAATAATGACAATAATAATTCTTTCAAAATTAGCACAAAGCCAGTAATTTTCAAGGTGAGAAGGTGGAGCAAGTCAATCCCTTCAACCTAGGTATTTGACTAAGTTTATTCTATTGAACCTCAAGCGCATAAAAGGCAGAATTGACCTTGGAAGGATTTGAACTTAGAACATAAAGAACCAGAAAAAACACTAACAATTCTGCTAGCTGATCACTTTAATAATAATGATAATAAGGCAGTGAGCTGACAGAAATATTAGCACGCTGGGCGAAATGCTTAGTGGCATTTGAGCTGTCTTTACGTTCTAAGTTCAAATTCTGCCAGGGTCGACGTTGCCTTTCATGCCTTTGGGGGTTGATAAATTAAGTACCAGTTGAATACTGGGGTAAATCTAATCGATTGGCCCCCTCCCCAAAAATTTTAGGCCTTGTGCATAGAGTAGAAAAGAATAATAGTAATAATAATAATAATAATAATAATAATAATAATGGTTTCAAATTTTGGCACGAGGACAGTAATTTTAGGGGAGGGGATAAAACGATTACATTGACCTCAGTGCTCAACTGGTACCCATTTTATTGACAACAAAAATATAAAAGGCAAAGTCGACCTCAGTGGTATTTGAACTCAGAATGTAAAGAGCCGAAAGAAATGCTGCTAAGCATATTATCTGACATGCTAACAGTTTTGCTAGTTCACCACCTTAAAACAAAGACAGCAACAACACCAACAACGATGATGATGATGATGATGATGATGATGATGATGATAATGGCAATAATTATAATAATAATTCTGAGGTCCTTGTTGTGACTTAGCAGACAGTATCCCACCCATCCAATAGACACAATATCTTAAGTCAACAACATCACGATATTGGATATGGTGTAACATCTTTAATAATAATAATAACAATAATAACAACAATAATAATAATAATAATAATAATAATAATAATAATAATAATAAAAAAAAAATAATAATAGTAATAATAATATCCTAGCTAGGGACAGCAACAATGACAACAACAATCCTTTCTACACTAGACACAAGGCCTGAAATTTGCAAAACGGGGACTAGTTGATTACGTTGACCCCCAGTGTTTCACAGGTACTTAATTTATGGACCCTGAAAGGATGAAAGGTAAAGTTGACTTTGGCAGAATTTGAACTCAGAATGTGAAGACGGACGAAATGCCACTAAGCATTTTGCCCTACTAAAAGCAAAGAGCCTGAAATTTGGCAGAGTGGTACTAGTTGACTACATCGACCCCAGTACTCAGCTGGTACTTAATTTATTGACCCTGAAAAGATGAAAGGTAAAGTTGACTTTGGCAGAATTTGAACTCAGAATGTGAAGACGGACGAAATGCCACTAAGCATTTTGCCCTACTAAAAGCATAGAGCCTGAAATTTGGCAGAGTGGGACTAGTTGACTACATCGACCCCAGTACTCAGCTGGTACTTAATTTATTGACCCTGAAAGAATGAAAGGCAAAGTTGACCAGAATTTGAACTCAGAACATGAAGACAGATAAAATACTGCTGAGCATTTCGCCCAACAAGGTAATGATTCTGCCAGTTCACCGCCTTAACAGTGTTAATAATAATAATGATAATAATAAATAAAAAATAAATGCGCCCTCTTAAAGCCTAGCCAGGCTCATGGGCCCAGTTTCCCGGTTACAATGACATATGTGTTCTCCAGCTGGACGGAACGCCAGGCCATCGCAGCGTTACTCATTTTTGCCAGCTGAGTGGACTGGAGCCACATGAAATGAAGTGTTTTGCTCAAGAACACAACGTGTCGCCTGGTCCAGAAATCAAAACCACAATCTTGCGATCATGATACTGACTCCCTAACCACTAAGCCACGGGCCTCCACAATTATGATAATGATGATGATAATAATAATAATAATAATAATAATAATAATAATAATAATAATAATAATAATAATAATAATAAAGATATCTGATTTAGGCACAAGGCCA
>NC_043010.1:34636133-34646133 GCF_006345805.1 Octopus sinensis
ATGTATACATACATACATATATATATTATATATATATATATATATAAGTACAACACACACACATGCACACATGTAGTGTCATTTCAAAATGAATTCATAGCTTCAACTCATTTTTGCCAGTTTGCTGCAAACAGCAATGTTACAAGCACAATCGCAGTCAATAGAAATTGGAATTCAGAAATTTGAATGGGTTGTAAATCCACTTTCTGGAGAACAATACAGCCAGTCCTGTAGGTCCAACAGTGAGAACTGGTTAATGCAAAAACACTTCCATATACTCAAAAAATGTTCAGCATTATTTTTTTCCTTTTTAGTAAGGACAATGCCAATTACATTCCAAAATAGTTTCCAAACTTTTTATATAGTTTTGTAGGAAATGAACATATATTGAAATTCTCTGCTGTGTGAGGTTTATCCTATTGTTCTAAGATTATCAATTAATGTGTATGGGGAAAACATTTTTCTTCACACTAAGAGTTGCTGAAGTATGGAACAAACTGCCGGCATCAGTTGTTAGTTGTAGAGTCAATATGAAACATGACTTATGTTAAAAGAGATGTTACATGTTTAGCCCTAGGTCAGCTGTGACTAATCTGACTTTTGATCAAATACTTTCAGTCACAAACATTTTGTCTTTCTTGAAAGTAGTTTATTAAATGTGTCTCTCTCTTTTTCAAGATCACAAAGTGTGATTTTAGAGAGATTTCTGGCAGATCAGGTGACCACACAGAGCAAATGTTGTGAAAATTATGCAGATATGACATAACTTTAGAGGGAAGATGGAAAATTGTAGGATATCTAGAGAACTGTTTATAATACAATGAATTGCTGCATGTGTGTTCTTTTATGGAAAAGTGCAATTCATGCACTACAATAACTCTGAGTACCTTTTCAAACTCCACATGTCTAATACCCGTGGTCATGTTTACAAAGTCAAAAAACAGCACAGCTCCCATGACTTTTGGAAACATTTTTTCACACTAAGAGTTGCTGAAGTATGGAACAAACTGCCGGCATCAGTTGTTAGTTGTTGGAGCACTGCATCCTTCAAAACTTCCATGCTTCCTGAGATTCGCCAACACTACACCTGAATTTCTCATCTCCATACACACGCAAGCATGTATCTGACACATACACTGTTCATTTCCCAGACATTTGTATATTACTGCATATGCTTTATATACACTTTTGATAAGTTGTGGTGCACCTGAGCACTGTATACAATAATTTCATTATTAGAATCCAGTTGGATAAATTGTCTTTGAGGTTTTCAGGTACATTTTCTTTATCATGCCTTTTAGTAATTCTTTCAGCTTCAAACTGAATACTCTGGAAATTAAGTCTGGCCACTCCTGTGATGCTTGATGAACCTCAACTTATGCAATTATTTTGGAGTAATTTGAATTGCATGTGAACATCTGGCTTTTCATAATGGTGAAAAATACTCACTGAGTTCAGAAAATGTTTTCTTCTTTTTTTTTTTTTTTTTGTAGGACTTAGCATGGAGGGTGACAGAAGACAATATAGCAAACAATATGGTTATTTGTGGTAAGCTGGCATGATTGTTACTGTGCCAGGCAGAATGCTTAGTAGTATTTTGCCCATCCTCACGTTCTGAGTTCAATTTCCGCTGAGGTTGACTTTACCTTTCACCCTTTCCGGGTTAATAAAATAAATACCAGTTGAACACAGGGGTTGATATAATCAACTGACCAACCCCCACTCCCGAAATTGTCGGCCTTGTGCCAAAATTTGAAACCAATATGGTTATTTGTGGCATCACTTTGCACTTAGTCCATCAAATCTTGATAAGATTGTGCTGTTAGCTCCAGTTGTTTCATATCAAACTCATTGGAGGAGCTATAATTCAACTTTGTAATAGCTATCAACAATGTAGTCCTGTGATACAAAATCATCTATCATCATCATTATCATCATCATAATCATCATCATTTAATGTCCATTTTCCATGCAGGCACTGGTTGGCACGTAAAATACACCAATCCGACCGTGGCTGTTGCCAGCCTCGCCTGGCACCTGTGCAGATGGCACGTAAAAAGCACCCACTACACTCACGGAGTGGTTGGCGTTAGGAAGGGCATCCAGCTGTAGAAACATTGCCAGATAAGACTGGAGCCTGGTGCAGCCTTCTGGCTTCCCAGATCCCCGATTGAACCGTCCAACCCATGCTAGCATGGAGAACGGACGTTAAACAATGATGATGATGGTTGGATGGTTTGAAAGGAGCTGGCAAGCTAGAGGGCTGCACAAGGCTCCAGTCGTTTGTTTTGGCATGGTTTCTACAGCTGGATGCCCATCCTAATGCCAACCACTTTACTGAGTGTACTGGATGTGAAGCTAGCATGTGTTTCATTTTTATGTGGCACCAACATGCATGCTTTTTACATGGCACCAGTATTCATGGAGTTACCAGGTAGCTTGCAAGACAAGGACCTCTTAGCTGAGAGGAGGATATTTCAAAGTCATTGATTTCATGTATCATTCTATATCATAACAACATTTTAGTAATTGTTTTGTTAATATTCATCTCCAACTGTCATATCCTAACTTTTCCCATAAGAAGAAGAGAAATAGTGCAATGGATTCTGATCTTGATTCATTTGGTTTGATTCATTTACAGATGTTAACATTAAACAATGACATGATGTCCCCTAATTATTTTCTCCTGCCCCAAGTAGAATGGCTGCTACTTCAGAAGCATTGTAATTTCTCATAGAATTAGGATGGCGAGCTGGCAGAATCATTAGCATGCCGGGCAAAATGCATTTCGTCTGTCTTTACATTCCAAGTTCAAATTCAGATGAGGTTGACTTTGTCTTTCATCCTTTCAATAAAATAAGCAATGGTTGAGCACTGGGGTTAATGTAACTGACTTATCCCTACTCCTGAAATTACTGACCTAGTGCCAAAATTTGAAACCAATTTTTCATAGAATATGAAACAATGGCCAAATTGAAATATTGTATATCACAGTAATTATGTGAGATTATATATGGTATGTATATTACCAAGTAGTCACAGTGCTCATACAACAAGTCCTGCAGATGTTTTAGGATTGTACATTCAAATGTAGCATAATGAACATTCAATGAATAGTTTTCCTATTTGTATCATAGATGCTGTTCGATCAGAGGTAGGCAATAAAGCATTTGAGAGGAGATAGAACAGCTGCACATTAAATTATCTATCTGTACAAATAGATTCACCTGACATTAAACTTTCATTATCAGAGATATTCTTTACTCGGTGATCAGTTCTATTAGGTGTGTATGCTTGCATATATGTATTACATACATATATATATAATATATATATATATATATATAGACCATATATATATTATATATATATATTTAAAATAATATATTATATTAATAGTTATCGCCAAACTAATATGGCAGTCCATAAATATAAGACTAAAGCTGTCGCTGATTAGCTCCAAGAGGCCATCGCCTCTAGCTAGCTATATGACACGAACCTGCGTCCATTACAACCTTCGAACATATAGCTAGCTAGAGGCGATGGCCTCTTGGAGCTAATCAGTGACAGCTTTAGTCTTATATTTATGGACTGCCATATTAGTTTGGCGATAACTATTAATATCCAGTAACGCTGCCGTAATCTCCTTTGGAGAGACTTAGTAATTTTAATATTTCATATATATATATATATGTATGTGTAGATATAAATTATATATATATATATATATATATATATATGTATGTATATATATATATATATATATATTGTATGAATATGTATATATATATATATATGTATATGTATATATTGTATGTATATGTATACTATATAGATATATATATATATATATATATATATATAGATATATATATATATATATATATAAATGAAAGAATGGAGTCGAACGAAGATGTTAACAAAATCCTTTACTCTCGACATATGTTTCGAAGACAACATGTTTTCATTCCAAAGGAATAAAGGGTGTGCATTATGCAATCTTCTCATCAGGAAAGAAAGGGAGCTCTCTCGACAACAAGACAACAAAAATTTCGATGACTGCCTACATGGTAAACAAAACGATAATGAGTGTTTTTTAAAAAAACCGTTAGAAGAATTGACGTCAAAGATAGATAGTAGGAAGAGAATGGTTAAAGGAATAATAGGTAGGGAACAAGTGGAGAGGGAAGGGTACGTTGATTGAAAGAACGTTCGAAGGCTTAGGAAGGAATTTCGCTATAGAAGTGGGGTGGACGTAAAGCTAATTGTTCAAACTATCGTTATCATTTATATGAGTAGAAAGTATGTTTCTGCCAGTGTTTACATTTGTATGATTTTTCTATGAGTGTGTTTACTAGGGGAACTTTAGAGAAGAGAATATGGAAGAGTTCAGAGTTGCAAATGTTACAAACTCCTGCCCTTATCAAAAGGAAAGGATACAGACAGTATGAACCAATCTAACTTGAAATTTATATTGTGTCTTTAAGACGCCAAACTAATTACTTAGCCCTGTAGTATGTCGTTTTTTACTACCTGAATGTTGAATAATGGTTTGAAATTCTCTTGGATAACTGGGAAGTGGATGCTCTATATAGAAGAAGACATCGGTACCGAAAGAAATTTCTTGGTAAATAGAATTCTTAATCTTAGAATTACTAGACAAAAATTTAATTCTGTTGGGGTTGTCCTCCGAGATCAAAACGAAGTTTTTATTGTTATGATTGTTGTTACTATTATTATTAGCACCAACAACTACACTATTTCTATTATTATTAGTATTATTAATGGTAATACAACCAGTAATACCACCGACAATAATACCGTTATTGTTGTTACCAAACAACACTACCATTGTTATTAACACGACTAATACTATTATTAATATTATCATTGTTAACACTTTCGCTGCTACCAATGCTGTTACTACTAATACTATTCCTATTATTATGATTGTATGATGGGTTGGAATTAGCAAGATTAGTGTTGGAACTCCCAGGTGAAGAATCTTTGTTTAGCAGCTTGGTATTGTGGGAAGATATAATTTGTGAAAGATTCCTAGTGTTAGAGAAAGCGATTCTGACTATGTGGGAATTGATAATAGAATGATATCTAGAATTTCTGGGAAAGTTCCTAGCAACGGCTTCACGGAACTGTAAGGGAAGGTTCGATTTAATTTGTTTTCCGAAAGGTATTACGAACCAGATACAGTTTTTTGTGGCCTTTGAATTGTTCTTAGTGC
This sequence comes from Octopus sinensis, assembly GCF_006345805.1. Taxonomy (NCBI): domain Eukaryota; kingdom Metazoa; phylum Mollusca; class Cephalopoda; order Octopoda; family Octopodidae; genus Octopus; species Octopus sinensis. The sequence goes on from NC_043010.1 coordinate 34,641,373, forward strand.
TATTTGTGATAATAAGGGGAAAATTTCTGGGTTGGAAATTTGGGGTTGAATGGCGCTTACCTCCCCTAGTCCGTAAAGAATTTATTTTATGTACAGGGTTGCTGGCACTATTAGAATTGAAATCATTATTCCTATTACGAGTAACTTTTCTATCTGGAGAAGCAGATCTTGGTTTAGAATGAGCTGAATTGATGTATGACACTTTCTCCTTATAACCGGCTCTTAACAAGGCGGTGTTATAGAAGTCTGCCTTTTGGTTAAAGATGTTAACATTAGCAGATAATTTAGACAGTCTCAGAGATATGTTTTTGACTAAATTATCGGTAATTGGCCTGGCATGATTACTGAAAATGCTAATATACTTAAGATTTGTGGAAGGTTTATGATAAGGGAAGTATGAGTTATTCTGCAAATTGAGGGTAATGTCTAAGAAGTTGACTTTAGTTAATTCATCGTCAAAAACGATGCGCAAGCCCATTCTACTAAAAAACCTAACTAATCTGTTTTTAACCTTCTGTGTTTTTTTTGGTTCGAAACGTTTTGGAGGTAAAGCAGACAATCGTCGCGATAAAGACCTCCACAGATGTCCGGGAATTGGTCGGCCATTTCATAAAGAATATAAATTCCGACCAAATCGGCTATCTGGGTGCTGTCTGTACTTCCCATTAGTACATCAAACGCATTAGGGGTATCTCTATGGACCCACAACTTGCTATCGAACTGGATGAAAGATTTCCTAGCAGTCAATATCACACTAATTTCCTCCCTGGAGAGGCCTGCCTTATTGTGTGTGTGCCATAGGGCCTTATTAAGTATAATAGGGTTGATTGAAGAATAGAAACTAGATATATAGAATTGGATAAATTTAGTGTTGGCCTTATCAGTAATAGAAGTAAACCAATCTACGACTTGAACAGAATTGGACCATAAGCTAAGTTTTAATTTATTAATTAATATAGGGATATACTTATCTAATATGTATTTACTAAGGGTACCGATGTCTGAACTGGAAGGGCATATGAGCCGCAATGCTGGGTTAGTATGAAAGTTCTGCTTGTGGTCCTTTAAGACGAATCTGGATTGCCTAGGGTTCAATGGTTCCGTCTTCATCTGTAATCCGTAAGTTTCCATAATCTGTTTAGTTTCTAAGTTGGCCTACCTGAGAGTATTCCTACTGATGGTCCTGTAATTCTTATGTATCTCCTTTTCGAGCAGTTCCTAATAATGGCTCTTGGTAAGCTTATAGATGTTGCCGGTTTTATCCGATTGGACCAGGATAGAATCCAAGTTGTTTATATCTCTAGAGACGTTATCGAGGTATCTGAGGTGCTTATTCCTGAGGGGTGATTTATGAAATTTAATATTCTTTACGATGTCCCAAAGATCATCTTCGAATTTCTTCAATCTAGGATTAGGTGGAGGAGTGCCCCTCGATTTAAATAGTTTTTTATATTCAAGGAAGACGTCGTTACTGGTCCGTTTTAGGTCCTCATTGTCGTGGAATAAGGCGAGCCATCTGATGCGGATGATAGATGCATTGGTCTTGTTAATAATTTCCTTAAGGAAGGCTTTTTTTGGTGGTATAGGGATATCCTTAAGGGAGGCGTTAATATTGAACAACTCCATTTGCGGTATCGGTTATGTTAGCAGGTTCTCAGGGAAACTGTATAAGAATATTTAAATAGGTGAATGAATTATCCTATGTTTATCGTCAGCATGGAAAATTCGTTTAACCGAAACCTGGGTAGCAAATTCACATCAGAAACACGGTTGAAGCGACCTGTCCAAGGGTAGAAACTCCGGGTTCATGTGCAGAAATTTGTGTGTTGTATATGAATAAATGAAAGAATGGAGTCGAACGAAGATGTTAACAAAATTCCTTTACTCTCGACATATGTTTCGAAGACAACATGTTTTCATTCCAAAGGAATAAAGGGTGCATTATGCAATCTTCTCATCAGGAAAGAAAGGGAGCCTCTCTCGACAACAAGACAAACAAAAATTTCGATGACTGCCTACATGGTAAACAAAACGATAATGAGTGTTTTTTAAAAAACCGTTAGAAGAATTGACGTCAAAGATAGATAGTAGGAAGAGAATGGTTAAAGGAATAATAGGTAGGGAACAAGTGGAGAGAGAAGGGTAGAGCGTCCACTTCCCAGTTATCCAAGAGAATTTCAAACCATTATTATCCTCCTCCTCCTCCTTCTTCTTCTTCTTCCCTATCAAGAATTCACAACGACTTCAAACCCACAAGAGTAAACAAGAGAGACAGAGACAAGCAGAAACAAGGAAAATGCTCCTTGTATTTGAATACTATACAAATATTCTTATAAAAAAACTTTTCTTTCAATTTTTCCAAAACTTAATTGTTTTCCATATTTACAGTTGAAAAAGTCTCAATGACTGAAACCAGTACTGAAATGTTTTTTTATAAAATTATTTAAGCATTTTTTGCCTTGATTTTTTTTCCATATATATCAACTTGTGTGTTCTTTTTCCACCTTCTACACCTTCTACACACACACACACATATATATAGTTAATCCAAACATGAACAAAGAGAAAACACAACAACGCGAGGACGTGGAACAAGTATAGTGTTATTGGATGCTCAGGAAAGGAAAGAAAGGAGGAGGATTTAACGTTTCGAGTGGAGCTCTTTGTCAGAAACATAGAAAAAGGAAGGGAAGACGGAGAAAGAAAATCGCCAACGATACACACGCAGTCACATATTGAAATATATATATATATACATATATATACGCGGTCATATATATATATATATTATATATAATATATATATATATAATATATATACATACATACGTATGTGGCACATAAAGAAAAAATTAACCGTTGAACATCGTGCCTCTTGGAGGCAAAGTAGCTGGGTACCTTTTGAGCACTGAGCCTGACAGAGGCAAAGTGACTGAGTTCCTTTTGATCATTGGGCCTCATGGAGGCAAAGTGGCTGAGTTACTTTCGAGCGTTGAGCCTCAAGGTAGCAAATCGACAAGCTCCTGGGCCGCAGGGAGGCAAAGTGGTTGAGTTCCTTTTGAGTGTTGGGCCTCATGGAGGCATGAGGCTGACTTCCTTTTGAGTGTTGGGCCTCACGGAGACAATGGTTAAGACCTTTGGCATTATGTTGTACTTGAGAAGAAGACCCATCAAGCTGAGCAAAATCGTAGTCGTGGTAGATACTGGGATCACGCAAATGGCACCCATGCCAGTGGCATGTAAAAGCACCCATTACACTCTCGGAGTGGTTGGCATTAGGGAGGGTATCCAGCTGTAGAAAACCATGCCAAATCAGACTGGATCCTTGCACAGCCTGCCAGTGTGCCAGCCCAGTCAAATCGTCCAACCCATGCCAGCATGGACAACAGACGTTAAAGGATGATGATGATGATGTGCATATAGATAAACATACACACATATATACGCATGCATATGTATGTGTGTGTGAGTGCGTGATGCTAGTTCTTTTGTATACTCTCTTTACTTGTTTCAGTCATTTGACTGCGGCCATGCTGGAGCAGCGCCTTTAGTCGAGCAACTCGACCCCGGGACTTATTCTTTGTAAGCCCAGTACTTATTCTATCGGTCTCTTTTGCCGAACCGCTAAGTTACAGGGACGTAAGCACACCAGCATCGGTTGTCAAGCAATGCTAGGGGGACAAACACAGACACACACATACATATATACGACAGGCTTCTTTCAGTTTCCGTCTACCAAATCCACTCACAAGGCATTGGTCGGCCCAGGGCTATAGCAGAAGACACTTGCCCAAGGTGCCACACAGTGGGACTGAACCCGGAACCATGTGGTTGGTTAGCAAGCTACTTACCACACAGCCACTCCTGCGCCTATAGATATTATATTAGTTTATTTTTGCTAGTTTGTTGTGGTGAATATTCTCACTACAGTTCTGTCTCTCTCCCTTTACACACACACACACACACGGAATAAAAGCTATACGCGCGTGTGGTGTTTTATAACGTACATTGTTCACAACTCACATGTTAATACGTGTGTATATATATCTTACGTACGCATAAACGTATTTTCTTATATTTTTGCTCTCTCCTATTTCTTTTTCTCGTACGTGTAGGTTTTATCTTAAATATACAATTCTCCCACACTCGCCCTTCATACTTTCGGTTGCTTTAAAATGTAAGCAACAGAGGTTGGAAAAATAAAGACCTGAAAAAATACCAAGAAACGAATAAACAAGTAAAAGTTAAAAACTACACATGTAAAAAATATATAATCCGTAACCACCCAATAGCACCAACAACCCGTATCTTAAAACCAACGCCCTTTTTGGCCGGGAACCACGTTGTTAGAATAAACAAAGCAAATAAAGGGAGGTAACTCAACCTACCAAATCTACATGTCTATCTGTCTGTCTATACAACCATGCAGTTCACACACGCACTCTCTCTCTCTCTCTCTCTTGTCTGCCTGACTGTCTGTTTATCTGTCTGTCTGCCTGCCTGCCTGTCTGTCTGTCTGTCTGTCTATCTATCTATCTATCTATCTATCTATCTATACAACTATCAAGCTAACACACACGTGCACTCTCTCTTTCTCTCTCACTCATTTTCTCTTTCTTTCTTTATCTATCTATCTTTCTGTCTGCCTGTCTGTCTGTCTATACAACCATCAAGCTCACGTACACATGTACACACACACACACACACACACTCTCTCTCTCTCTCTCTCTCTATAATATATATATATATGTATGTATGTAT
>NC_043010.1:34651133-34661133 GCF_006345805.1 Octopus sinensis
TGTGTTCCTTTCTGTGGAAGAGCGTAGGCTCGAAACATTAAAGACTTTTTCACTTCCCGAGCGTTATACTAATACATCTGTTTGTTGTCTACACCATCTGTCTTAATCTTTTGGTTTTTTTTTAATGAATTCTCCCCCTATACATACATACACACACACACATATATATATATGTATATATATGTATGTATATACATATGTGTGTATATATATATATATACACACCCACTATAGCCTCAGGCTAACCAAAGCCTGTGAGTGTATTTCGTGCACGGAAACTGAAAGAAGACTGTCATATATATGTGTATATTTGTGTGTGTGTTAGTACCCACACCATCGCTTGACAATAGATGTTACTGTGTTTATGTCCCCGTAACTTAGTGGTTCGGCGAAAGACCCCGATAAAATATGTACTAAGCTTACAAAGATTAAATCCTGGGGTCGATTTGTTCAATGAAAAGCAGTGCTTAAGCATGACCGCAGTCACATAAGTGAAACAAATAAAACAATAAAAAACTATGCCATTTCAACCCCGAGCAACGCCGGGTATCTCTGCTATGGTAATATATATATATATATATCCACATGCACACACACACGCACATACATATACACATATATATACATATTTGTATACATGCATGTATAGGTAAATACATATATATATATATATATATATATATGTGTTTGTGTGTGTATGTGTGTGTGCGCGCGCGCGTGTATGTATGATGTATGTGTATGCGCGTGTGTATGGTGTGTGCGTAGTGTATGTCTGTGTATGGTGTGTGTGCGCGCACAATGAGTGACGTTGAGGCATTGAAATATATTAAGCAGAAATAAAAATATATATAAACGAATTCATGATGTAAGGGAGATCACTCTGGTAATTACCCTGATCATTTTTCCAAACTGGTCAAGTGGTGATGAAAGTTGGATTGACTTGCAATAATAGTCACCTTGCAAGATGTTAAGTTCAAACCGCATCCAGACCAATTTCTTTTTATACTCCTCGAATGGCGAGGGTCAATAAAATGGTATTTTTTTCATTATCGAGTTTCAATAAACGCTATGAAGCACACATACACACGCTACCCTCCTTCCTCCTCCTCCAACTCCTTCTCGTCGACGTCATCGTCGTCGTCCTCCTCCTCCTCCTCCTCCTCAATGACAGTCATGGTTGAAGGAGAAAACAAAAATTAATAAAATGTAGTATAGTTTAAATCTTGATCGGGTATACTTTACCTTTCATCCTTCTAAGGTCAGTCAAATGAATAATAATAATAACAATAATAAAATATAATAATAATAATAATAATAATAATAATAATAATACATTTGTATTTGTCCCCTCTGTATTCAGCCCTGCGTGGCTAATAAAAGAAAATAATAATAATAATAATAATACGTAGAAGGGGGTCGACGTAATCAACTACACCAAAGATGATGGTGCTTTAGCATGGCCACAGCCAATGACTGAACTCAGTAAAAGAATTAAAGAAAGAGTGACTATCTGGCTGCCGCCTCGCCTCTACCTCATACTCGAAGATGTCTCCGAGTTCTTTGTATCGGTTCACTAAACGTTGTTATTATGTCCAATGTGAAAAAGGCTGCGAACCAGCAAGAATCGTTACCAAACCGGTTAAAAAGCACTTCTTCCAGTTTGTTACGTTCTGATCTCAAATGCCGCACGCACACACACACACAACACATAGTAGATGCAGTGTAGCCGAATGGTCAAGAAGTCCCCTTCGCAATCATGTGATCTGGGTTTCGATTCCATTGTGTGGTACCTCGGACAAGTTTCATTTTCTATAGCCTCGGGTCGATCCATACCTTGAGTGTGAAATTGGGTGGACAGAAACTGTAAGGAAGCCTGTCAGTTGGATTGTACCTGTAATCCAAAGGCCCAGTTTGTCGCAGTAATTCTACCTGGGAATTACATCATGGGTATACGTGTCTGTGGAACACTCAACCACTTATACGCTAATTCAATGAATCAGGTAGTATAGTTGCTGAATAACCGAACACTCTTGGTCGGAAATTCTAATCAAGATCCAGTAATATTTCACACACTCAAGGCGGCGAGCTGCCAGAATCGTTACCGCGCCGGGCAAAATGCGTAGCGGCATTTTGTTTGTCCTTAAGTTCTAAGTTCAAATTCTGCTAAGGTCGACTTTGCCTTTCATCCTTTCGGATGTCAATAAAATAAGTACCAGTTGAACACTGGGGTCGATGTAATCGACTTACCCACTTCCCCGAAAGTGGGCAGTGGCTAAGTGCTGGTCTTGTGCCAAAATTTGAAACCACTATCACACATGCTAGTCAAGGATAGAAATGAAGGGAAATAACTCATTCTAAAAGTAATCAATGTTACATAAATGTGTTAATCGTTTAATCTATCCATCAGAGGAATTAGCTCTGTCAATTTCGGAAGACTACCTACTTAGGTTATAATTTTGGTAGGATTTGAACACCACAATTCATGTTTCGGATAAAGAAACATTAGTCAAAAATGTTCGTGTTCTCTCCCACTATCGCCAGTAAACTATTTCTCCCGTGATTTTGTTTCATTAATTACAAATAAAGTGGAGGCGCAATAGCCCAGTGGTTAGGGCAGCGGATTCGCGGCTTCGATTCCCAGACCGGGTGTTGTGTGTGTTTTTTATATTGAGTGAAAACATCTAAAGCTCCACGAGTCTCCAGCAGGGGGTGGTGGCGACCCCTGCTGTGCTCTTTCGCCCCAACTTTCTCTCACTCTTACTTCCTGTTTCTTGAGTAACGCTGCGATGGACTGGCGTCCCGTCCAGCTGGTGGTGGTGGTGGGGGGACACATACGCTACAGAAACCGGGAAACCGGGCCCATGAGCCTGGTTAGGCCTGAAAAGGGCTCATAAATAAATAAAAATTACAAAGAAACAACTAGTTTTTTTCATAGTACTTAATTTACAGCAAAACATACTGATTCTCTGTCTTATATATAATATTAATTTATAGCTAGGTGAAATATACCCCTGCATAGGTCCTATCTAGAGACAAGGAGACTGGGCTATTTTGATGCAAGTCCCTGAATAATAGTTTCAAATTTTGGAGCACGGTCGGCAAGTTTAAGGGAGTGGCTAAGTTGATTACATTGACCCCAATGCACGACTGATACTTACGTTATCGATCTCGAAAGGATGAAAGGCAAAGTTGACCTCGGCGGAATTTGAACTCAAAACATAAAGGCGGGCGAAATGCCACTAAGCATTCTGTCCGGCGCGCTTATGGTTCTGCCAGCTCGTCGCCTTCTTAAGTCTCTTAATAACGGATACAACATACTGAAGTGCGGATGGCGTGAGTGTGTGTGTTCTACATAGAGAGAAAGACAGATAGATAGAGACAAAAAGAAAGATAGCCCCTATAGAAGCTCTTAGGACAGGGTACTAGACAATTTTCATAAAACAGAAGATGAGTCTCACTTCACCTGGAAAGGATACTGATGTATTGCATGGAATATTTCCAGATGAACTCGTAGTATATGTTTCCTCGTAGGGCGAACTGAGGCAAGGCAAAATTCAACTATACGAGCCCCACAAACTATAAAGAGCAAATGCTTAGAGTGGATTTGAACTGAAGACCTTTCGCATCGGACTTCAGTACTATTGTTAATGCTGTCGTTTAGCCTCCTGAGCAACCCTGACTTACCAGACTTAGGGTCAAGGGCATTTTATCAGTGACCACCCCGTTTTTTTCCTACCGTACTATTTTTGTATTCTTTTTCTAAGAAAGTAGTATTTATGATTTGATAGAAATTTAGCTGCTGTCTTTAAGCAATTCAAATAACCAGATAAAGGCTGGTATCGTTAGCTTATAACAATCGCGTTTCTAGTACAGTCTGTGTGGCAGGATAATAGATATTACCAATATTCTGGCTGGTTGCTTGACACAGCATTAACGCGAATTTACGTTGTGGAAGGCAACCATACTGTGAGGTGAACTCAAAATAATTATTAACTGAAATTATAACCCTAACGAACGAAAAAAAAAATTAATCATCAGTGATAAAGAACTTGTTCTTAGAGAAGAAAAAGTAGGAACTTCCGTAATTACAATCAACCAAAAATTAAGTTTAATTATGCAGTGAGCGGACAGAATGAGTCTGATTTTTGGCAGACATGCTGACCACATCGGACAACAGTTTAGTCCTCTTTAATGAAACATTCTATCACTCTCTCCCTCTACATGACTATATTTATATAATATTTAAATTTAATTTTTTGCTGATTGAAATTTTGGTAATGTTTCCTTTGTCTTTCTTTGGTCATAAAAGGGAAAGACTTCCGCCCGTCCCCCATCCCCATTTTCTCTCAAATTTGTTTATTTTTGTAATTGTTTTTGCCAAAAAATCCCCGTTTTCGGATACGGAGGTTCCGGAAAATTGCCAAAAATCGGCATTGTGAAATTTCATACCCCTTTCCCCACCAACTTCTTCAATTTTGACTTTTTTCCCCAACAGTAACTCTAAAGCCCTAACCCTAACCTTAAAACCCTAACACCGTAACCCTAACACTAAAACCCTAACCTAACTCTAAAACCGTAACCATAAGTACAGAAATGTTCTGAAATTTTTGTCCGAATCATGTCCGTATTTTCTGCATATTTATAAAAAAAATTCTTAAAAAAAATTTTACAAAGATTTTTGGAAATTTTTTTTCAGAATCCTAATCTCCATATTTTCCCGCATATTTTGAAAAACATTATTGTGAAAAAAGTAAAAATGAAGGGGGTGGGGTGGAAATTTAGAAATGTCGATTTTAAACATTTTTTTTTACAGATTCGTATTCCCCGTAGTCGAAAGGGGGGGGGGTTGTATCGAAAAAAAAAATTCTTTTTAAAGGGTGATTTTTTTGTGGGGGAACGGGCAGAAGGCTTGCCTATAAAAGTTACAATTGCAATTAGTTAAAAATATTTTCGGTTCACCACTTTAAATATAGTACCCTACCCTATATTATACTATACATACGTACATACATACATATACATAAATAACGCACACGCACGCACCCCCACATAAATATATAGAGAGAGACACATACTGAGAGATATAATATAGTTACTTTAATCTACAAATTTAGAAACTCCCTTAAACAAAAGAGGATTCAATACGCAAAAATTTAGAATGAAATATTTTATTTATCCACAGAGCGTCCAACGATTGTATAAAGGTTTCAAAACTGACGTAAGTCTATTACTTTTTTCTGGGCAGAAACCAATAGAATCAGGCACGCACGCACGCGCGCGCGCACACACACACAGTCACTCACAGACGGCCATAGATACATACATGCACGTGTATACATGGAGTATGTATTTAATATTAATCAATGATCATCCGTCTTCGTCAACTATTTGTTTCTAAAATATAATTGGGATCTTTTCGGTTTGAACGGCAGTTTTTAACATAATTTCTAGGTAACTAAACACTTTTAAACTTCGTATACTGGTGGAATGTGTTTATAAAACATCTTTTTCTCTTGGCTTTATTGAGAAAATTCTATAGCTTGTAAGATATTTATTGTTGTTTTTTTCTTCAATTTCTGCAATTTCAACCAATCAGACTGACCTATTGAGGTAAAACATTCTGTGCCGTATGAATATGTCCCTCGTTTGAAAACAGATTGGGTTTATTTACATTTGTGAAGAAAAAAATAACCCGTCCCCCTAACCCTAACCCTAAAACAGATTGAAATGCAATAGATCGATACTAGGGTCATAATTATGGGTGACAATTTCGTATGACACCGCTAGAAAAAACTGCCGTTCAAACCGAAAAGATCCTATAATTGTTTTAACTAAATAAAATGTTGGTATTATTGTTGAGTTTTTAACTGGTGTTCTTTAACCTAACCTACTATCTCTAACTCACACATGCATACAAACAAACTTTTCCTAGCATACACACACATACTTTGACGCATTCTCTCTACTATATGCACTCAATAGCATTCATATTATTGTTTATATTTTACTGTTGTTTTTATCCTTCTCTTTCCAACACAGACGTAAATGTTCTTCCTAATACACTCTCTCCTTTTCTCTCTCTAACACACATAATCGTACTTTCTCTTTCGCTCGCTCTTGGTCTATTTCACACACTCATTTTAATGCACATATGCACACATTTTCTTTCTCTCTCCGCTCTCTTTCTCACGCTCTTCGTCTGTCTCTCTCGTGCACGCAGACATTGCATTAGCCTGTCTAATTATCAACATTATAGAAATATATTACACGATAAAACATGAGAGAGAAAGGAAAGAGAGAGAGAGAGAGAGATGGGAAGAACAAATGTTTTTAAAAAAACCATTGACCCCCCCCCCATCTCGCCCCCATCATCATCACCACTAACAGGTCTTAATTGCTTTTTTCTTTGTGTGTGTGTGTGAGGTGGGGAGCACAACAAAAAATGTGAAAATATGTGTGCGCGCGCGCGTGTGTGTGTGTGTGTGTGTGTGAGAGAGGGAGGGTGTGGGGGAGAAAGAGAGAATCAGAGAAAATGAGAGAATCCACAAAAAATAAAAATGAGTACATTTTTGAGAGAAAGATATGCACGAATGCAAGCATGGTTGAGTTGTTAAGAAGTTTGTTCCGCAATCATTCGGTTCCCAGTTCGGTATCACTGAGTTGATATCAGTGAAATCTCTTTATTTTTTTCATTGCCTCGGATCGGCCAAAAGCTTCTGGGTTAAATTAGGTAGCTGGATGGACTGCAACTGCAAATCAAAGGGCCAGCCTAGCCATACATATTATGCCACATTACGTCTACCTGACGGTTACATTAGGGGTACAATTGTTTGAGGAATAGCCAATCATTTACATTTAGAACTCAATCACTAGGCAGTTCGGTTGATTAAACAACTAGAATATGCTTCAGCGAGCCCATCAAAAATCCATTTATTTTACTTTATATGAAGGAAAATAAAGGACAGATGAGAAGAGAAAGACAAGGGAATATGAATGTATATTGCACATGAAAAAATTAATTGTAGTCGTAATGGTAGTGGTGGTGTTTGAGGTTTTGGGAGCTCTTCTATTGTGAGATCTTACCCCCTCCACTTTACAGTACTCACTGTTGTCACACTTTGGTTGAGACAACAGTTGGCTTGTCTGTCTGTCTGACGGCAATATGATCATCATCAACAGCAACAACCACACAATAACGAGCTCCAGTGTTAATTTATGGTTCAATGATTAAATATAGGAATGTGGTGTAGGATTGAGCGATAGGCATCCAAATAAAAACATAATTGCTCCAGACTAAACCAAACAAACAAAAACACATCACCGCCCATGCCAGAATTGAATAACTTGATGTAAAAGCAGGAGGAACTCTCTTTCCCCTTCTCTCTCTCACACACACACACATACACAAATAAATTAGATAGATAGATAGATAGATAGATAGATAGATAGATAGATAGATAGATAGATAGATAGATAGATAGATAGATAGATAGATAGATAGATAGATAGATCGGCTAGCCAAATCTCTCCCCGAAATCTTTCCCTAATGTCTTATAATTAGAAGGATATAAATCGTGGTCCCAAATATAGTATTTATGAATTAAAGATTGGATGGTCATGATTAAAATGTCTTTGGATCTTTTCGGTTTGAACGGCTGTTTTTTCTAGCGGTGTCATATGAAATTGTCACCCATAATTATGACCCTAGTATCGATCTATTGCATTTCAATCTGTTTTAGGATTAGGGTTAGTTAGGGTTAGGGGTGGAAGAAGGGTATCTTTTTTTTCTTCAGAAATGTAAATAAACCCAATCTGTTTCTTAAACGAGGGACATATTCATACGGCACAGAATGTTTTCACCTCAAAAGACGTCATTGATTGGTTGAAATTGCAGAAATTGAAGAAAAACAACAACAAATATCTTACAAGCTATAGAATTTTCTCAATAAAGCCAAGAGAAAAAGATGTTTTATAAACACATTCTACCAGTATACGAAGTTTAAAAGTGTTTAGTTACGTGGAAATTATTTTTAAAAAACTGCCGTTCAAACCGAAAAGATCCATGTCTTTGATCATAGGTCTGCTGGATTAGGGCTGACATGGTGGTAAACAGCACAACCAACAAAGCAGTTTCGATGTGGTCCTAGTTTTTGATCACACCCTATCGTCTTAGAAATGGAAGAACTCATTACATGATGTGGTTCTAAATATACTATATTTGAATGAAAGACAGGGTGGTCATGCATGGTATATCTGTGATCATAATTTTGTCTGCTCAGTCACAACATCATCATCAACAATAACAAAACAGCAGAGCTAGTGAGAACTCAACGTGGTCATTCGAACTGTTAGAAATAGTAGCCAGATTTCCTTCAAATCACACCCTGTCGTCTTAAGAGAAGAAAAGACATTAAATATTATAGTCCTAGAATATACTACGTCACAATAAGAGATGAACTGGTCACGGCTGGAACGCATTCATCATCAAGTCTGCTCAACTTGCTGACGCAGGGACTAAACATCACCAACATAACCCGGTGCATTCCTAGAACACTATTACAACACCTTTCTTCAATAAAATCTAATGTTTAACGCTTTTGTCATTCCAATAATTCTTGTATTTCTATTTATTTATTTATTTTGTCATTTACTGGGTTTGGGTGGGAATGGCAGTGCCCATTATTTTCACAGGTCCTCTAAGACCGCCGCAGATCGATGCAGTCAATGTTTCGCTTAAACTGTTACTAGTCAACACCATATAGCAATGCACCGCAACCTACTTTCACTTGCGGCACACTTATATTCTTTTCAAAATTCGGCGGCACACTTGAACTAAAAATATAACTAAAAGTATAGGGGAAAAAAATTATATTCAGGTTACACTGCGGCACCTAACATCGTCTCTTGGTATACAATTGTGCCGCGGCGTACTAGTTGTGGAGCACTGCCTTATAGTAAAACGTGAGCAAAGTAGGAACACTAAAGCGCCGACGTCTTGATGAGGAAGGAGTGGACAAAGTGACTACTGTGGGGATGACGAATTGGACACGACATGAATGGTAAAAGGAGGAGAGGCAAGTGATTTGATAGTGCCTGAATGGGGGTGACACGATACTAACCAGCTCCAAAGATGCATGTACCATCATAGTTGCGGTAGACAAAGAGGAGAGAAAATACAACACTCCAGAGAGCCAGACGATGGAATATCTGAGTAGGATGCAGCTCGGAGTATTTGTTTGCGTCAGCAGCAGCGCCGCTTCTTATGAAGAAGCGAAACTCTATCGTTGACAAGTGCTGAAGTACTTCCTAGTTCTGAATGATCTTTTCTACAAGGCCTGAAATTATTGGGGTGGGGGGTTACTTGATTTCATCGCCCTCCATGATCACCAGGTACCTATTCTATCAAGCCTGAAAGGATGAAAAGCTAAGTCGACTTCCGTTGAATTTGAACTCAGAACATAAAGCCGGAAGGAATGTCGCTAAGCATTTTGACCGTCGAGCTAACGATTTTGACAGATCGCTGCTTTCTTACATTGTCGCATGAATAGAAATCATTTGCCCTTCACTGGTCTCCATCTTATCGACTCTGGAATTTATGAATAGCAAAGCCGATTCTAATGAATTCAAAGCAGCGCAGTTAAAAACTGCAAAGCATTTTCTGTCCAAATCTTTAACATATCTTGCTCTGGTTTCAGACGAGGTGTAGTAATCACAACTTCCTTATCGAACACGCACGCACGCACGCACGCACGCATGCACAACACACACACACACACAAACACACACACACACACACACACACACACACACACACACACACACACACACACACACACACACACACACACACTAAAATGACATCAGAGCACGATTAGAGCTACGAAAATGTCACGACAAATAGGTGTTACGATTAATTCAAATACAAAAATAATATTTGAAGTAATTAAATATTTTAAGTCGCTTATTTAACTGATAACACATGGCTTGCACACAATTACAA
>NC_043010.1:34666133-34668633 GCF_006345805.1 Octopus sinensis
GCCAAAGAGAGACATGAATGTTGCGAATAATGTTGAATTTATTCTTAACTGAGCATAAGGTTTCTATATAATTAGATTGACCGCAATACTCACCTGGTACTTATTTTATCGACCATGGAAAGAAAAATGTCAAGTCGACCCAGGAGGGATTTGAATTCAGAATGCAAGGAATTGTAACTAAATTCAGCATCCACAGCATGACAGGAACAATCTCCTCATCCACAGCATGACAAGAAGATAACTTTCTCCTCCACCTTAGCTGAATAAACAGGATAAAGAAGATAGGTGATAGAGAAAGTAAATCATTTTAACTACGTAAACCGCACGATTTGCCGCCAGCACAATATCTATCCGTATACTAGTTAAAATAATTATTGATCTTTCACACCGGCATAAGGAAATCAATTTCTGAAAAAGAGTCGGGGTATGAATTGATGGATGTTACGACTAGAGAACATGTCTACTATTTAGTTAATCATCCATTGAAGGATAAATAACAAAACTAATCTCAACAAGGTTTGAACTCAGAATATAAAGGGACGTAACTTAATACAATACAGCTTTAGTGAGACGTTCTACTGTTTACCGACTGGTTAAATTATTTATTGCAGGGTATTGCAATATGCTGAGTCATTCATTTGTAATTGCTTCTGTAGTTCAGAAAAAAAAAATCCCCAACTTGTGACTAATTCAAGAAATGGAATATATATATACAAATGTCTACATGCTTATACATATATACATGCATACATACATGCAGGCATACATACGTACTACGTACATACATACAGGTAAACAGGCAGATAAAAAATCCCCAACTTGTGACTAATTTAAGAAATTGAATACATATATATATATATATGCCTACATGTTTATACATATATACATGCATGCATACATGCATACCTACATGCATGTATACATACATACATGCATACATACATACGTACGTACATACATGCATACAGGTAGACAGGCAGATAGACAAAAAGATAGGTAGATAAACAGACAGACAGATAGACAGACAAAAAGATAGATAGATAGATAGATAGAGATAGATAGATAGATAGATAGATAGATAGATAGATAGATAGATAGATAGATAGATAGATAGGTATGTATGTATCTTTTATCTTTTGTTTCAGTCATTAGACTGCGGCCATGCTCGGGCACAGCTACGAAGGGTTTTAGTCAATGAATCGATCCCAGTGCTAATTCTATCGATCTCTTTTTGCCAAACCGCAAGATTACGAGGAAGTATAGAAACCAACACCGGCTGTCAAGCAGCAGTGGGAGACAAGCATAGATATTATACGTGTGTATAATATATATATATATGACGGGTTTCCTTAGGTTTTCCTTCTACCAAATCCACTCACACGGCTTTTGTCAGCTCGGGGCTATAGTAGAAGACACTTGCCTAATGTGCCACGCGGTGGGACTGAACGTGCAACCATATAGTTGGGAAGCAAGCTTCTTATCACAACAGCTACAGCCATACCGGCACACGCGCGTGCACACACACATACACACATGCACGTACGCACAACTACACATACATATACACACACATATAGTGGTTACCAGGGGCCAACTGAGAGTATTAAAGGCCCTCGGGCCCTTAGCGTTGATATCAGTAGAGTTAACGTGTAGAGTGCAGGCTCCTCGGAGCTCCGGGCCCTCGAGCAGTGTTCGATTGACCGACGGCTCAGTCCGCCCCTGGTGGTTACATATGTAACCACTATATGAATATATTTTAAATAAATACATATAAAGATATAGGCATATTGTATTATAGTATGTTACATAATCAGCCGAAATTGCTAAGATGATCTGGTTCTTGACTGATGACTGAGGGCTTCGAATGTCCCGTCTGTGGTTCTTGTGTCGTCTCTGTGGTGTTTCATGTTCTTGTCCATGTCTGTAATTATTTAATGTTTACCTATATATATATAATATATATTAATATATATAATATATATATATATATATCTTTATATATAAAAGTGAAGTTGTGTGTCTGTCTCCTACGATTTAGATTCCTAACTACTCCCACATTTTGCGGTGCAGAGTTTAACCAAAACCGGGTATCTTATAGTCGTGATTCATATCGAGCCCTTCTGGGTATTAGCGCAGTCTACGATGAGTCTACGATTTAAAAAAAAATTTACCATAATTTTTTTCCATTTTAATGCATTTTTCGCTATTATATAAGGGAAGTAACTCTCTAAAAATGTCTACGATGAGTCAACGATTTAAAAAAAAATTTCCATCATTTTTTCCATTTTTATGCATTTTTTTGCTATTTTTTGGCTATAACTCTCTAAAAATGCCTATATAGTTATTTCCCTTACAAATCCGAGCAACGCCGGGCGATACTGCTAGTATATATATATATATATATATATATATAGATATATATATATTATATAGATAATAATATATGATGTATACATTAGACATATATATGCCTATGGTACATCACACGCATACGTGCATA
>NC_043010.1:34673633-34676133 GCF_006345805.1 Octopus sinensis
CTCCATCTTTCTCTCACACTCTTTTACTTTATCTTCCGCTCTTAGTCCCTACTCCCACGTCCTTCCTTAAAGAATATTTGTCCCATTCGGTCACAATAACCTCCAGCTGTATTATTTTACCTCTGACTAATACTTCCTACAAACGGCCCCCTATCTAAATCATTTATGTCTGGTTCCATTTATATTTTTGCATATATATATATATAAGGGACAGTGTAATAGCAGAGAAAGTACAGTGCTAGTCTCTATTCAGTCCACTCTACTGCCACCTATATTTTGTGGGGTTATGCCAAAGTCAGATCTCTCTCTCTCTCTCACACACACACAGGGGAGGACAACATGAGTAATTTCTTTCTGGTTATTTTTTTCCCCTACCTGTTTGAAACCATTACATTGCATGTATTGCATCATCGTTTTGCAGTGTTGCATCATCTTTAGGAATAAAATTTTTGTCAGCATAGTTGTTACTGTAGTTGAGAGAGTTTGAAACAGTTTTCAAGGAATTTTGCCTCAGCTTTGACCCGGTAGTAATTGAGGTTTCTAATAAAATATCTGGATAATTTTGGGTGTTTAGCAATCAATATCCTTTCCTCTGTTGGATTCCTAGTCAATTTTTTTCCCCCATACTAATGTCTAATTTGAACATTTTCAACTTTCAGAAAATGATGTCTAAAATGGGATAAAATGAGTAATGACTATACAAATAACATAATGTGGTTGTAGGTCATAACATCTGGGCAACGCCGGGGTGTATTGATAGTTAAACATAAAAATATATACATACGTGTATATATATGTGTTTTCCTTACCCGCTTGCTCACCCAATAAAAATTTGTCTATTCAATTACTCTCTCCTTTATCACTCTCTCATAGCAATACAATAATCCCTCAATAATCGGGGGTTTTGGTACCTTATAATTTAACACACTCACCGGTAAAATTTCCACTTATTTCTTATTTTTATTTTCCTAAAATTTTCGTTACTTCTTGCAACCTTTTCAATAGTCTTGACTCTGTCCGTTATTTACACTGTGTTCCTTTGTGTTTGTTTGTGTGCATGTGTGTGGGTCATAAATAACAGAGATGAAATTTTATTCAACAATAAGAAAATTCTAATATCATGACAAACTGTGTGTGAGTCCATGTCTTTATATATATATATAACACACACAAGCAAACACTGAGTATGAGTGCAAGTAAGAGAGAGAGGTAGAGAAAGAAAGAGAGAGAGAGAGAGAGAGAGAGAGAGAAGAAGAGAGAACCCTCAACTTGCCATATATCTTATCCATTTTTAATCACTCTATTCTCTCCAATTCTATCATACTTTGATTTTTATCTTTTCTCTTACATTTTTTTCTCCCCTTTCCAGTCAGTTTCAATTTACAGGAATTTTCCAAGGAGTTAAAAAAAACCTAGCTTTTTACCCCAATATCAGCCTGTATGTATTAAATGATGTATAAAAAAATAAAACAGTATGTGCAAAACCTTTCTCTTTTGAAATACCCACTTTTATTAATTTATCTATCTATTTATCTATTTATTTATCTATTTATTTATCTATTTATTTATTTATCTATTTATTTATTTATTTATTTATTTTAGATCTTCTCTTTTTACATTATTCTTTAATTTTTGTTGTTTTATCATCAATTTACATCTTTAAAACCAGAAACAGTTACTCATTGCAAAGTATTTTTTTGAATACTTTATCAATAGGTACTGGTGTAGTTGTGTAGTCAAGAAGCTCGCTTTGCAACCATGTGGTTTTAGGTTCAGTTCCACTGCATGACAACTCTGGCAAGCGTCCAGACTGACCAAAGCCTTGAGTTGATTTGGCAAATGAAAACAGAATGGAAGTTTATCGTATGTATGTATGTAAATACATACATACAGACATTCATACATAAAATTATGGTAACACTGTATTGACCAGACTACTGGATATTATACATTGCTGGTCACAATGCGCTTTGCATTGTTTTAGCTATTGAACGATGCCACCCTGCTGGCTGAGCAAGCAAGCTCACGTTCCCCACTTATTGGAAGGCTAGTCCAATGAAGGTTTACCCATTCACTGCTGAGTGGACTGCAGCAATGGAAAATGAAGTGTTTTGCTCAAGAACACAATGTATCACCCAGTCCAGGAATTGAACCCATGATCTAGCAATTGGAAGTGCAACACCCTAACCACTTGGCTATGTGCCTTCATGCACACACACACACACACAAATATATATAGATATAGGCGGAAGCTGATGCCCCAGCATGGCCTCAATCTAATGACTGAAACAAGTAAAAAATAAAAGACGTGTGTAAGTGTGTGTGCATGTGTGTATGTGTACATATATGTGTGTGTGTGTGTGTGTGTGTACATGTTTGTGTGTGTGTGTGTGCATATGTGTGTATGTGTGTGTGTGTGTGTATGTGTACATATATGTGTGTGTGTGTGTGTGTGTGTACATGTTTGTGTGTGTGTGTGTGTGCATATGTGTGTATGTGT
>NC_043010.1:34681133-34691133 GCF_006345805.1 Octopus sinensis
AGGCACACGGCTTAGTTGTTAGGGTGTTGCACCCATGATTGTAAGATCACAGATTTTGATTCCTGGACTAGGGATGTGCTTTGTTCTTGAGCAAAATACTGTATTACACTTTGCTCCAGTCAATTCAGCTGGCAAAAGGGAATAACACAGCAATGGACTGGCATCCTGTTCAGGAAGTGGGGGAATATATACATCACAGAATTCAAGAAACCAGTGTTATGAGTCTATTGCTTAGGAAGAACCCTTGATCTTTTTTTATGTGTGTACAGGAAAATCAGTTATGATTTTATTCAGCATATTTCCCTCTCAGATTCACACACTTATTGCAGTGGTTCTTCAGCTTTCTAAGCCCTGTAAAAATGCTTGGAAGGTTGGGTCTCCAACCAGGTCTTTCATGATACCCTTAAAGTCAGGAACTTTTCAGCACCTCCTCATATAAGTATCGTAAATACATAAAAAATATATATATATGGATATAGATTTAGTTCATACATACATACATACATACACACATACATACATACATACATACATACATACATACATACATACACACATACATACATACATACACACATACACACACATATGTATGGTGCAGTCATGACTGTGTGGTTAAGAAGTTCACTTCCCAACCACATGGTTTCAGGTTCAGTCTTATGGCTCATCACCTTGAGCAAATGTCTTCTACCACAGCCTTGGATTGACCAAAGACTTGTTTGCAGATTCAGAAGACCAAAACTGAAAGATCTGTGGAATAAAGAATCAGATAACCCATACTCAAGAAAAGAGGTAAAGTTGGGGAACAGGAAGGGTGTCTGTCTGTAAAACAATGTCCTAATAATATATTCACCTGACCCATGGAAAAAGAGATGCAAGAACAAAGTAGCACTCTATGTATGGCATGTATGAACGGATGGATGCATGCGTGCATGTCTGCGTGCGTGTATGTGCATGTATGTGCGTGTGTGTGTGCACGCCCCCCACACACACACAATACAAGATTATATCAAAGCACCATGGGCTGTTTTTTTTATTTAAATGACACACAGACACATACATACATACATACATACATGTGTATATATTTGCCTGGTAAGTACATCTCCAACACACTCGCACGCACATAAGAATAAAGTGTCTTTCTCTAAAGATTTTCTGTTTCATATGATGTCATAAAAAATGTTGGAACTGGAGATTATCCAAAAAGTTTAACAGAGGATTCCAAATTAAAACAAATTAGGGAAAACTAGCCGAACCGTTCCATCAACTTTTCCCGTGTCATACGTCTGTCAAGCTTCTTTACTTCAAAGCGTCAACAAATTCTGAGAGTTACCTCCCTTGATTTCCAGTTGTCGCAGAGGATGAGCAATGACCTTATAAAACATAATCTAGCCATTAAAAGTTATCTCCCTTGTTTTATTCGTTAACGCGCTGACCATTCCGTTACACATTTCATTGCCCGTAGCTGTCGTGTGTAATGCCTAGTTATTGTCTCCTTTACTTTCTCTCTCCTTGTGCCTCTCCTTTCTCTCCCCCATAGTCTCTCTTTGTCACACTGTCATATATTCTTTCTCCCTCTATTCCTCATATATACCAACGCTTTCATTCACTCCCCTCTCTTAAACATTCAATTTTCTCATGTATTTATAATCTCTCACACACAAAATTCGCAAACACGCTGGTTTTCTCGGTTTCTCTCTTTCTCTCTCTTTTCTCTCTCACGCATACGGCTTTCTGTCACATTTACACTCTCTTTGTCACTCCCTCCCTCACTCTAGTTTTCTCTCTCTGTCTCTCTTAAGCACATGCACTGATTTTCTCTGACGGTTTAAACTATCTCTTTTACTTTCTCCTCAACACCATCTTTTTCTAAAATATGTCTCTCTCTCTCACTTTGACTCTTTGTCACATGCTTGCTCTACTTCCACACAAGCAAACGAGGAAGCTTCTACGTGATCGTTCTCCCTATTAGAAATCGCAGTTGAATCGCCCTCAAACAACACTCCCAATGTCTTTTAAAAGGTGACAACATGCTGGACAGTGTAGTCCTGAATACTTAGTACGCAGGAAAAAGCCATTTAACAATTTTGAACATGGCTCTGCTTAGTCAGCACCGTCTCCGCCGCTGCCACCACTGCCGCCACGACGACGACGACCACCACCACCACCAGCTCCCTCCCTCCTCCCCTCCTCCTCCTTCTCCTCTGATTTTCCTTTTTCTCCATGTGAACAGATCACATATCAGCCCCTCCAATTCCTTCTCCCTCACTTCGTGGACACGAAAGTAATTAAAGAGCACAATTCACAGTGTGGCTTGCAGTGGTTGTTGTTGCTGTTGTTGTTGTTGGCTATGAATTGTGACTGAAGGTATTCCAGCTGAAACCAACCCATGTTTTTTTGTTGTTTTTTTTTTTTCAGTTATATTGTAAAGGAAACATTATCTAACATGTCATTCCTTTTAGAGTCTTGTGGCTACAACTAGCATGTTGAATATTCTTTCTCTCTTTCATAGGTGCTGTTTTTTTATCAATACTGAGAATTTCCCATTAATTGCATATTACAAATGAAGAGGAACTTATGTAAAGAGCTGAGCTGGAAATTTTACAAGATATTTTGAGGAAAAGGAGTCACATTATTGAAAATGTCCTGCATTTGAAAGAGCAAAGGATATCTCAAAGAGCAGTGGAATAGATACCAGAAAGTGGAAATGGAGAAGAAGGAGACCATATTAAGCTTGTAGGGGAAAAACTTCTACATCTCCAGGATGATCTGCAGCAAGTGATAATAATATGGGAAAACAGAACCCAATTGTCAACAAAATTGTGTCAAATTAGACAAGTGTAAGGTGACCAAAGATAATTGATTAGCCCTTTAGCATTTAAGCTGGTAGTATCCAGCCCAAATATTCACCCTTTTTTGTGTTCAAATTGGCCAGATCCTGCTTCTCTTACCTACCCTACAATGTTATTCTAAAAAAAAAGAAGATACGCATATTATTGAAAGGTACAATATAATGCATGATTAATTCAAAATATCATCATCATTGTTTAATGTCCATTTTTCCATGCTGGCATGTATTGGACAGTTTAACATGGAGCTGGCTAACAGGGAGCTGTCCAGGCTCCAATTGTCTGCTGTAGCATGGTCTCTATAGCTGGATACCCTTCTTAACGCAAACCACTTAACAGAGTGTGCTGGGTGCTTTTTACATGCCACTGGCACAGGTGCATTAACACAGCACTGGCATGAGTAAAAGGAGAAGCCTATATGTGTTGAACACAGCGATTTTACTTAGCTTGACATGTCATATCAAATACTGCAAATCACTACATCTCCTGGTCCTATGTCATTTCCTTAGTGAGGCCCAGCGTCTGGAATGAATAAGCATTACATTTGACAGAGTAATTTGAATGCTAAAGTGTTAGATCAAAGAACAAAAACAGAAAGTTGAATGGCATATATTATCACCAATTCTTGTTAAACCATAACGACTGCAAATAGAATCACATACTTGCAATGAGAATTCATTAAATACAGAGACTGGCACTAAATTTAAAACCTGAATCCATCAATGTTTTGAAGTAAGCTGCAGCTGCCATTTGTGAAAGAGACAATTATTAGATTATGTCATGTAGCAGCATGGTTAGGCACCATTCATTTATTTTGATTTAAGAAAATAAATAAACAGTGTCTATCTTACCTGCCCATAAATACCATTCCTTCAAGGGTGTATGTTACTTCAAAGCATTGATGGACGGGTTTTAAATTTGGCACAGTTTTGTTGTCAATATCTCTGACAGCCTAATTCAATAGCCTACAGTTCTGATTGGCTGATTATATTCTTGCCAACTCCCATATTCACACTGTTGGCATTACTTGTTTTGGATGTTCATATGTTATACTTGTTAATGTGACAGCATATCAGTTTTCTACTTACCTGCATTATGGTGGAACCTGAAGAGTTGAGAGACTCAGTCTAATGCATTGCATAATCTTGTAACTGTTGCATGTCCAACATACCAGCTGGTATGACATAGTGCTACTATAAAACCTCTTACTGAAACACTGTATGTGGCAATACTATATAATCCAGTCATTTGATTTTATTATGATATTACACATGCTTAAAGTTCTTGTCAATTATGAATACTCTTGTATTTGGTGATTAACCAAACATCAGTGAACTTCCCCTCACTGGTGCATCCTTTGCCAATGGGATGGGTTGTCCATCTGTTAATCTGTGTAATACTGTCTAGCCATTAAATGTAGTGTGTTTCATTTTGATATGCCTTGATTTGGTAAATGGATCCCCTTTAATTTATATACATATATATTAAAATGTTGACCTTTGAGCTGCATTTTCATGTTGGGGAAGAGATGGAAGTGTGCTGGTGCTAAATCTGGAAAATAGGGTGGGCACAGAAGCAATACCATGTTGTTTTTGGTGAGAAACTCACGAGTGAAGGGAGCTTAGTGACAAGAGTGCATTGTCATCATAAAGAATACAGACGTTAGGGTTGACTGCGTGGACCCATACGACAGACCAAAAGCATCAGCAATGTTGTTGATTGTCCTCAAACAATCCTCATTCACAAGCTGATTTTAAGCCGGCGAGCTGGCAGAAACTTTAGCCCACCGGGCAAAATGCTTAGCAGTATTTCGTCTGCCGCTACATTCAGAGTTCTAATTCCGCCGAGGTTGACTTTGCCTTTCATTCTTTCAAGGTGGATTAAATAAGTACCAATTATGCACTGGAGTCGATATAATCGACTTACTCTGTTTGTCTGTCCTTGTTTGTCCTCTCCGTGTGTAGCCTCTTGTGGGCAGTAAAGAAATAAGTTGATGAATTTTCTCCATATTTCTGGGGAAAACACTCATGACAGGTCTTCCAGATCGCTCACCATCTTCCAGAGAGATCCTTCTACATATGAAGCACCTATGCCACTCAAAACATTGTGTATGACCTACTGCCTCATCACTATAAGCTTGCCAAAGCATGATCAATGTCTCTGTAGCAGACTTCCCAAGTTTTAATGCAAAATTTCATATTGGCTCTTTGTTCCAACTTCCTGTCCATGACAAAAGTTGCAGACTACAGCATATGTGATCACAAAAACACAAATTTCACAACTTGCAAAGTAAACACAGCAATGTCACTCAGCACAGTACCACATGACGGTCACTGCTCTCACTGTGCATGCAGTCATGTGCTGCCATCTGTTGGTGCTCCACAGAACTAGTCTGGGAACTTTTTTATAGCACCTCATATATATATATAGATATATATATATATATATATTATATATATATATTAATATTATATATATAATATTAGGGAGTATAAATCCAAACTTACAGGGGGACTTCAATTTAGTTATTAAATCAAATTTCACAATATATATATATATATATAAATTGTCTATTTACTAATTATATACTGTTTATTTATTATTATATACTTTATTGTGATCTAGATAAATGTTTTATCATATATTTTATTTTTTCTATATGGTTTATGTCTATCATTGTTTGACTTCCTTAATAGTGGTTTTTCTCTAATTTATATATATATAAATATATAAACACCATCCGAGCGTGGCCGTCTGCCAGCCTCGTCTGGCACCTGGTGCGGTGGCACATAAAAACACCATCCGAGCGTGGCCGTTCGCCAGCCTCGTCTGGCACCTGTGTCGGTGGCACATAAAAACACCATCCGAGCGTGGCCGTTCGCCAGCCTC
This sequence comes from Octopus sinensis, assembly GCF_006345805.1. Classification (NCBI taxonomy): domain Eukaryota; kingdom Metazoa; phylum Mollusca; class Cephalopoda; order Octopoda; family Octopodidae; genus Octopus; species Octopus sinensis. Next base: position 34,686,875 of record NC_043010.1, read on the forward strand.
GTCTGGCACCTGTGTCGGTGGCACATAAAATCACCCACTACACTCTCGGAGTGGTTGGCGTTAGGAAGGGCATCCAGCTGTAGAGAACACTGCCAGATCTGACTGGCCTGGTGCAGCCTTCGGGCTCCCCAGACCCCAGTTGAACCGTCCAACCCATGCTAGCATGGAAAACGGACGCTAAATGATGATATGATGATGATGATGATGATATATATATAATATATATATATTATATATATATATACAAAAAGCAATAAAGATTCAAGTTAATTTAAATGAATTTACTTGAATAAGGTACCTAACTTGATGCACCAAAAAAAAACTATTGTTTTAAAATACAGTAATGTGGGGTGATTATAAGCGAAGAAAGAAGCAAACAAGAAGGATAGGTTTTAGTACAATCGTTTCATACAAGGACAGGCTTTATTAAAGTTGTAAAAATTACAGCATATAAACGTGTCCCGTACTCATCAGCTAAAATACATGTGAGTTCTCTAGACATCCTAGTGGTTGAGATATTATACTCATAAAGATAATGTAGATAATTAAGTAACATAAACAGATTTCCAAGGTAACCAACCTAGTGGGCGCATATCTATTAAAATGCATAGCAAGGATTATACCAGAAATACAGGGGGTCTATATAGGGATGATGCTCTGTTTGTTATCCCTAGTAATAATAAATCTGTTATAGAAAGGATTAGAAAGAAAATTAATAAGTTCTTTAAGGATTTCAACCTCAGTATAACGTATGAACCGGGCACTAAAATAGTTAACTTCCTAGATATTACGCTTAGACCTTAACTCCAAGCTACATTACCCATTTAGAAAGGAAGGCGAAATCACGAATTACGTAAATAAATTATCAAATCATCCCCAAAATATAATAGAATCTTTAGTAAGAAATATTTCATTAAGAATTTCAAAATTATCATCCAATAAGGATATATTTAACTCCCATTCTGAGCATTATAATGAGGCGTTAACTAAGGCTGGATACAACCAAAAGATTACATTCGTTGATAAGGAGAACTCACGTATTCCTAATAATGAAGGTATCAGTAATCACGTAAGCAGCAATACAGACCAAGCCCGAAATAAAAGTAGAATTAAATTAATGGTAAACGCTAATCTAGCGCACAGGCCCAACAATTCAAATAGAAGCATTGACCAGAACATAGGTAACTCGGATAACATTGAAGTAGATAAACCTAAGATGCACAAAAATAAAAATAAAAAAATAATGGTAATAAATACAATAACTCCGGTGAGATGAATAGTAGTAATTCTACGAACCCTAAATTTAATAAAAAAGATATATTATGGCTGAATATCCCTTTCAACTGTGCGATACAATCGGATATACAGAACAAATTCAAAGTAATTCTGGAAAAAAATTTCCCTATCTCTCATAGATATCATAGAATTATATCTAGGAAAACAGTTAGGATTTCTTATTCAACCCTCCCAAATATGTCCACTTTAATAGCTAAGATTAATAATAAAAACATTAAACTAGCCAGGAAAGATAGAAATAAAAATAATAATATCAGCATGAATACCAATAGCAATTATAATAATACTACAACAATAAAAAAACAATAGCAACTATCAAAACATAGGTGAAATTAGTAACCACAGAATGACTAATAACATTAACATTAATAGTAAATAATAACAATGCCGATATTAATAGAAGTAATAATGTTAATAATAGAAATAATAGATATAAGGCTAATGGAGAAAATAAGGAGAATGAAAATATCAGTGATATTTATAACAGCAATATGCAGTCGGAAAAAAAGACTAACAATAATAGTAACATTACCAATAATATAAGAAATCATGGTAGGACTTTAAACCTAAATGATGAAGCTGAAGGATCAATAAATAATAGCAATACTTTAGATATCAGCACCAACTATAGAAATGATAATCAAAATAATAGGAACCTAAGACATCTACCCAAGAATAATCCAAAGCCTGAAGTTGCTCCTCCTGTGTGTAAGTGTAGAATAAAATCAAAATGCCCGGCACCTGGTCTATGTGGGGAAAATAATGTAATCTATAAATGTACCATATCCACGGAGAATAACAAATATCTTTACGTTGGATGTACAATTAATTTCTAGCCAGAGTTAGAAATCACATCTCGTCTTTTAACTTACGTCATAAAGCTGGTACCACCACACTTTCAAACAAAATCTGGGAACTCAAAAATAATAATAAAAATTATAACCTTAATTGGGAAATAGTTAGGAGAGCAATTCCGTATAAAAATAGTAGGGTTGGTTGCCAACTATGCTCCATGGAGACGTATGAAATTCTAAAGCATAGAAAACATAGAAACTTATTGAATAATCATATCGAACTAGGTCAAGTTTGTGTCCACGCTAAATTGAAGACTTTAAAATATTTTAAATGATTAGAATATCCGTAACTAGATAGATAGATATAACTTGATTTCTACTAGTATAGCACTGCTTTAAGTAGATAACTAAGAGTTCTCACACTACAGTTATCTTTTTCCTATATCTGCATCAGTTTTTTGGGAACAGGGAAATGAATAGTACTTATACGCTGCTTAATTGAGGCCTTATTTAATTTCAAACTCATAATCTTTTAAATTCTTAATTTTAAATCTTAATTGTAATTTTTAATTTTAATTCCTAACTTAATCTAATTTAAGTAGCATAACTCTAATAAAATAAAATGAGATACTATAGCCCCATAATTCTATTTCAAAATTAAATAAATAAGGCTACCCCCTCGGTGATAATATGATTATCTTCATTATGATAGACAATCCCCTAACACCTTGTAAATGATCTTCTAAGATTTGACCTGTAGTCCGTCAATGTATGAATAATAACGGCAACTCCTTAAGACAATAAAATGAATAAATTAAATAAGTAAGTTTTATTGACTTTTTGATAAGATTATACTTAGATTTTCCTAATGTATTTTCTTTTGATTTTAGCATCTGACCCCTAAACCCCTGACTGTGTTATCTCTTTAGATTCTCTTTAAATTCATAGCTGATTTCAACAGCAATAAATTAACTGTTTTACTGGCAAAGAATAATATTCTCCTCTAGTTCCTAGATGCCTGTAAATTAAAACCAGACTTGCCGGCTACTAATTCTTCTGATAACTAGAACCCTCTTTTTTATTTTTATATTTTTCCCTTCTTTCCCTATTTCTTCTCTTTTCTCTTTTTCTGTTTCTTCTTCTTATTCTCTTTTTCCTTTTCTCTTCTCTTTTAGTCCCCTTCCCCCCCCTTTTTTTGCTCCCTCCTCCCTTATTTTCTCTCTTTTCTTCTATTCCCTTCCCTTTCTATTCTTGGCCTCTCCAGAAGGCCCTTCAGCCTTTATAAGTTAAATAGCTACAGCCTCTTGTAAATAGCAGTAATGTGATTAATGTGGCAAATACCTAATCATATAACAAGAATTGATACCTACCTCATTGTGTTCAACCATTGATAAATTTATCGCCTGTGAATATGAAATTCCTCTTCATTTCTCTGGAAACTTACATCTACACCATTGGAAATTGTGCATCTATACAAAGGATTAATTCACCCTCTCTGTAATGCTAATAAGCAGGAATTGAGACCCACCTCGTTGTGATTAACAATGGATAAATTTGTCTTCTGTGTATGTAATCCCTCATCATATCTCTGGAAATTCATATGTGCTCTATGGATTAGGTCACCTTCTCTGTGATGCTATTAGAACTTTTTTAAAATTCTGTGATAAGACTGTACATCATCTTTAAAGAACTTTAATGAACTTTGGAAATCTGTTTATGTTACTTAATTATCTACATTACTTCATGAGTATAGCCTCAACCACTAGGATGTCTAGAGAACTCACATGTATTTTAGCTGATGAGTACGGGACACGTTTATATGCTGTAATTTTACAACTTTTAATAAAGCCTGTCCTTGTATGAAACGATTGTACTAAAAACCTATCCATTCTTGTTGCTTCTTTCTCGCGTATATATATATATAATATATATATTATATATAATATGCGCACATGCACACACCACACATACATAAGTAGTCATAATGAAGTCAAACCAAATAGTGATATTTTGAAATCACTTAATATATACTATGATTTAAAATTATTAGTATTTGGTTTGACTCCTTATTATACTTATACAACTCGATGGCAGGACAAACCAGCAGTAGACTGCCTTGTGCAAATACTCTTACAATGATTTGGAGTAGTTTGCTACATTGATTTGAGT
>NC_043010.1:34696133-34698633 GCF_006345805.1 Octopus sinensis
GCTGGCATTGACCACAGTTGGATGGTGCTTTTTAAGTTTCACCGGCACAGGAGCCATTTGAGGCGGCGCTGGCATCGGCCATGTTCGGATGGTGCTTTTTATGTGCTGCCAGCACGGGGACCACAATGATAATTTCCATTTGACTGTGATTTGATTTGATTTGATTTTGATTTTGAGTTCTATCTTTCCTATTTTCATCAACATACCTGTATATATATATGTGTGTGTGTGTGTAGAAAATTATTGTTGACAGCAGTTTGCAATGTTTCACCAAAAAGGAAAACTATACTCATCACTAAATGTGACTAGGGTGTTAGAGACACCTACATTGCTAGAAATAAGAGCTAAAATGCTCTAATGCTGTAGTAGTGAAAGTACATAATTGTATACATATATACTGACAGGGACAGTAATCTTTTGCAAACACCGTTATATATATATATATATATAGAAGTTATGAAGAATTTATGTCAAGATGACTCAAACTAACAGGCATGCATTCTGAGTGCTCAAATAGGTGTACCACCAAAATTCCAGTTGGAACAGTTGTGTGAATGTCCTGTTCAAAAACGGCTAAGTAGGTATAGGTTAAAGTAGTGAGGGAAGGCAAATGATTAGTCAAGGCAGGACAAGGACAAATGATTTCATTTAATTCAATTAAAAAATTTTACTACATATCAAATGGTAAAGATAGTACAAACTGGTAAAGCTACTATCTTTAACCTATATATATATATATATATATATATATTATATATATATATATATATATATATATATATATATATATATATATATATATATATAATATATAATATATATATATATATATATAGGCGCAAGTGTGGCTGTGTGGAAAATAGCTTGCTTACGAACCGCATACTTCCGAATTCAGTCCCACTGCATGGCACCTTGCACAAGTGTCTTGTATATGTCTATTGAATTTGATAATGCCAATTTTCTCCTTCAATTGTGAATCCTGTGATGATTGTACTTATTAAAGAGAAACAACAGTAGTAGTGGGCACAACCACATGGGGAGTGGAGAAGAACAACTGCTTCTACCTATATTGCCAAAGGCCTTAGTCACTTGTCACTGCCTCTGTGAAGCCCGAAGTTTGAAGGTTGCTTTTTACATGCTACCAGTACAGGTGCTAGTTATGTGACACTAAGTTTGGTATCTGTCCAGAGATAGTATTTCTTCTAAACTCAGTGTTTAAAATCAAAAACCACCCAGTAGCACAGGTGACATTGCTAAATGTGCATTTCTGTGTCTTTGGGCTTTGTCAATAGCACATGTTAGTGGCAACCTCATGCTAAGACAAAATCTGTGGTTACTCAAACATTTGTGCTTTTTAACAGTGTAAATCAATAAGAGAAACTATCTTGGGACAACTATCAATAGTTCTGATGACTTGTCAAAAGCGCCCATGCTGTAAAGTACATTATGTAGAGTGGTTGGCATTAGGAAAGACATTCAACCATAGAAACCATGCCAAGGCAAATACTGGAACCTGAAGCAGTCCTCAGACATACCTGATACTGTTAAACCATACAACCCATGTCAGCGTGGAACATGAATGTTAAATGAGGATATACATACAAACATACATACATACATACATACATACATACATACATACATACATACATACATACATACATACATACATACATACATACATACATACATACATACATACATACATATGATGTATGTATGTATGTATATATGTATATATATATATACACACACACACTATTCATTGTAAATGTTACCAATCGTCCCCCATACATTTCACATTATATCCCTACTACTGTCCTTTATCACCTCCTCCTCTTCCTCCCCAACCCAGTCCTTTTTCCTTGCTTCCCCTCCCACAAAACTGACCACCTCAATCCCCACCTCTAATTATGTCACCCTCTTTGCACTTACCTAGCCAACCACTTTTTCTGTTCCTCTGTCCCTATTTCTTCTCTCATAGTTATCTTGTATCTTGAGATTATGCTCTCTCTCTCTTTTCAGCTGGGGAAGCCACATTGTCACTTCTTCAGCAAGACACTTGTTTCTATCCTTCTTCACATCCCTCAGTAGTATATCCTACACAGTTCAGGAGTCATGTCTCATGACTATTTGGTGACCTCTCATGAGCTGGTGCCATGAAAAAAGCACCCTGTGTAGTCCATAAAATGGTTGGCAGAAAAAAACGGATAAAGTCACTGAGAAAGTCTAAGTTTGTGACAGGATAATTAAGTCTTGTGTAATTTTAAACAAGACCTCACCAACAGTATATCCACTGATGCATTACATTCAGAAGTGACAGATAAACAAATGGACTGTATCTATGAGATCCTCTTGTCAAATGCCATCATAACTGATGAAAGTAACCTTGACATAAGAGCTGGTTATTTTAATGGACATGTTAGTTAATTCCATTGTACATGGAAACTATATGATAGTACAAGGAATGATGAAGGATCAAGAGGAGTTTAAGACTGGT